>NW_027397077.1:34699859-34749739 GCF_003265705.2 Callorhinus ursinus | reverse complement strand
CCCCCCTCCCCTCCCTCCTGCTCTCCCCCATCCTTCTCCCCCTCCCCCCATCTTTTTTCTTTCTCTAGCCCTTTTTTTTTTTTTAAAGATTTTTATTTATTTATTTGTCAGAGAGAGAGAGCACGCACAAGCATGGGGAGCAGCAGGCAGAGGGAGAAGCAGGCTCCCCACTGAGCAAGGAGCTGGATGTGGGATCATGACCAGAGCCAAAGGCAGATGGCTAATGGACTGAGCCACCCAGGTGTCCCTCTCTAGCCTCTTTTTAAAGTCCTGGCCTGGTGCAGGGCGCTATTTATGAATCACAATGGAGGCAGGATAAACACTGGGGCTTTATTCGTTGTTTACAGCACTCGTCCTCACAAATATGGCACCCCTAGAGGAACCCATAGCCATGAACCCCAGTGCAGCACTCTGGCTTGCCCAAGATCAAGGGTGTAGTTCACCGGGAAGGGGAAAACCAAGGCGGATGGCACTCCTTCAGTGACCACCTCATGCCTCCATGGCTGGCTGATCTCTGCTTGAAAATTGCTAATTTGTTTAATCTGAACTCCACTCTGACTGAGGTAGAGTGGGGCACTTGCAGGAACACCCTCTCTCACTGGTTTTGGCTTCAGCCTTTGCCTGACCTCTCGAGTCCGCCCAGAGGCCCCATGAAAGGGAAAGGAAGTGAGCACCAAGCGAAGACTGCCTTGGGGCTTTGAGATAAGCACCTTTCATTTGGACGTGTTGTAACTAGAAATCAAGAGGAGTTGACATTCAGGAGAGAGAGCTGGGTTATACCCAGACCCTTGGCTGCTGGGGGTGGGGGCTGGGTCTCCCAGGTAGATGCCAGGGTGATCCCTAGAATATGGCCTTCCTGAGGAAGGATGGGTGGTAGTGGGGGGAGGGGACTTGGAAAACAGTAAACCTCTAGCTCCTTAATAACCATTTTATAGAGTTCCCGCCTTGGGGACAGGAAGTTCACACAGGTGGCAGAGTTTCCCCCCAACACCCTCAAAATCTCCACCACTCCCAGACTCCCCCATGACAGCTCACAGAGTGTGTGTGAGAGGTGTGAGAGTGTATAAGTCGTTCTGTACGTGCTCACAAGCCCTGTTTGGAGTGAGGGCCTCCCCCCATGCCCAAGCCCCTTAGGTCCCTCCATATGGGTTCCCCACCTAGGCGGGCCCTGCCGTGGGGTTCAGGGTCTCCCCTCTTGGGGCACCATCACCAGCAGCAGAAATTGCCTCCTATTCACCCCTCTCCAACCTAGGGGGAAGGCCCTTGGGCAGGGGAGCCGTGGGCTGAAGAAAGGGGTCTGGTGCAGCTCCCACTTAGTGCCACCTCAACCCAGAGACAGAGCATTTGTAATCCCCATTTTATAGATGAGGAAACTGAGACCCCCAGGTTAGCTAATAGGAACATGCGGTGTCTGCTAACCGAATTAGTTTACTTCACGGACTTCAGTCCCCCCCCCCCCCCCCAAGATAGATGCCTGACACTGGGCACTATGATTTCCTCACCAGTGCTTCTCATACTTTAATGTACACACACATGACCTGGGGAGCTCGTTAAAATGCAGATTCTGATTCAGCGGGTTCTGGGAGGGGCCTGAGATCCTGCATTTCTGACAGGACAGGTGACACCGCTGCTGCTGGTCTGGGCCCACACTCCAAGTAGCAAGGCTCTGTTTTCAGCTGCCTTTCCGATGAGCCTGGGAGCGAGTACATTTAAGCTCAGCACTCAAGCAGTAGCGATGGGAGGTCTAGCATTGTGCTCTCGGAATTGAGATGTGCCCTGAGGGGGCACCTGGGGGGCTCAGGCATTAAGCGTCTGCCTTTGGCTCAGGTCATGGTCCCAGGGTCCTGGGATAGAGCCCCACATTGGGCTCTCTGCTCAGCGGGAAGCCTGCTTCTCCGTCTCTCACTCCCCCTGCTTGTGTTCCCTCTCTTGCTGTCTCTCACTCTGTCAAATAAATAAATAAAATCTTAAAAAAAAAATACAAGAGTTCTGGTCTAGAGCAGGGTTTGTAAATCAGGCAGGGGCGATGTTTCCCCGCCAGGGGATATTTGACACTGTCTGGAGACATTTTTGGTTGTCATATCCAATGGTGTTGCTGCTCGCATCTAATGGGCAGAGGCCAGAGATGCTAAGTATCCTACAATGCATAGGACAGCCCCTCACAACCAAGAATCATCTAGCCTAAAATGGCAATAGTGTCAACGTTGCAAAATTGTGGTCTAGAGTCATCTCCACTGTCTCTGAAATTGTTTATTTTATTACTCGTCTATTCATTGTTTTGGTCCCCTCTCCTAGAATATGAGTCCCATGAGACCGGCGGTGCTGCCTGCCCGTGGGTCCTAGAACAATGCCTGCTGTGAGTTACGCATGGCCTTCTGGAATATACGTGGAGGATCTCCCTGGCCACCTGAGCCAACCAGGTGGTTTGAATCCATCCATGCAAATTAGCCCGGGCTCCCCAGACACCAGACGTCGGAGTACAGTAAGACTGCTCTGCCCTGCAATCAAGCTGGGACGAGACAGACTGGAAACGTCTCGGCTGGATTGCCCTCCCAGTGGCACACGAATCAATCTATCAGCGGCAGGCATTAACCCAGGGAGCAGAGATAGGAACTGCCTCCGAAGGGCCGTCTGTCTTCTGCCCGCCTGCCCAGCCACGCCCTGGCAGGACTCTCACAGATCAGGCTGCTTCGGTTTCCAGGGACTTTATTTACCACCCAGGGGTGGTTTCAAAGGGCCGGCTCCAGCCCATCTGATCCGCCGCCTTTCCTTAGTTGCTGGGCCCTGAGGAAACCCAGGCCCAGGATTTCTACGGAAGAGTCATGTTCTTGGGAAGGCTCTCCCTTCACAGCAGGCCGGTGGGTGGGGAGGGTGAGGCCAGAAGAGCAGCTCGGGTCCACCCAGGGCGGGTGAGGGAACAGAGCCAGAGCAGATTAACTTCTCTTGTTCGGATAACTCTTTAATCTTCGGTGTAAAGTCTCGAAAGCCACGGTTCTGGGCGCCCTCCTTTCCCACTAGGCAGGCACTCCCGAAGGTGGGGCCCTGTCCCAGTGGGAGTCGGGAGCCCAAGTTTGGCCCCAGAACTGGGCTGTGTGGCCTCGGGGCAGGGAGGGAAGTGCTCTCGGCCTCAGTTTTCTCTTCCATAAAACGGAGGGAGGGAAGTGGGGGGGGGTGTTGTACTGATCTTTATTTTTTTTTAAAGATTTTATTTATTTGAGAGAGAGAGAGAATGAGAGATAGAGAGCACGAGAGGGAAGAGGGTCAGAGGGAGAAGCAGACTCCCCACCGAGCAGGGAGCCTGATGTGGGACTCGATCCGGGGACTCGATCCGGGGACTCCAGGATCATGACCTGAGCCCAAGGCAGTTGCTTAACCAACTGAGCCACCCAGGCGCCCTGTACTGATCTTTAAATCTTCTAGCATTTCGCTCTAGTCAAAGAGTCTAGGCTCCTTAGCAGGGGCGAGTGTTAAGGCCACAATCTGCTTCCTTGCCTTGTGTTACAAACACATCTCAAGCTTCAGCTGCAACGGCCCACCTTCAGGTTCATTAGCGTGCCTGGCAGTTCTTTGGCCATATCCTTCTGCTCTTCCACGGAATGTTCTAGAGTAGGGCTTCACAGCATGCACGGTGGATCACATGGCATGTGTTGACAGTGTGCCCTGCAGCAAGTTACTTGTCTCTTTGTGCCTCAGTCTCTTCTGGGAAATGAGACTAACAAAGGTATCTGATTTATAGGGTTATTGTGCTGGTTAAGTGAGGTGATTCCTGTACAGTTGTTAACAACAGTGCCAGACACCTAGAAAGCAACAGGGCGAAAAGCTCCAGTCATCATTATTATCAATTCTAGGAACCGTTCCCTGTCATCTCTCAGGCATCAGCTCAGTTGTCACCTCTTTCAGGAAGCCTTCCCTGACTCCCACCTGCCAGCTGAGGTAGCAGCACCACCTCTGGGTTCTGACTCACCCTGAACTCTCCTCGGTCACCACCCTTATCATACCCCTGTGTGGTAACAGCCTGTTTACTTGTCTTGCTCCCCTCAATAGACTGTCACTTCCTTTAGCAGAGGTTGGAAATGGACCACTTGCTGGCCCAAACCACAGATGTGCTTTAACTGGACTGAAAGGGAATTCGGAGACATTTTAATGGGAGGCGATTCTTTTAAAGAGTCTATGAGAAAAAAATCTAAAAAAGTCTGTTTAGAAAAAAATAGGATGATTTTGTATAAAAACCTAGATTTCCAGCTTTTCTTGGAGAATTAGAAACTGTGCTAACCCAAGCTGCCATCAACACTGGCACCTGACCCGTGTCACCTTCGGCAGGCTCGATCGGTTGTCTGCTGCAGGCCCAGCCCAGCCCAGTCCAATTAGCTCACACCCTCTGCCCCAGAAATCCAGTGAGATAAGCTATCCTCTTCATCTGGGCACTTTTGAGAGTGAAGGGGGATGTTATTTATAACCACAAATAAACTGGACAGCCCAGAAAAAAATAGAGCATACACCCCCCACACCCCACCCCGCTCCCATCCACCTCCAACGATAGGGCAGGGGTCTGGGGCATCTTTGGGTCCCACACTACGTACTTTCTGCCACATCAATGCTCAATAAATGGTAACAGCCAGGGGCACCTGGGTGGCTCAGCCCTTAAGCGTCTGCCGTGGGCTCAGGTCATGATCCCCGGACCCCGGGATCGAGCCCGGCATCGGGCTTGTGCAGGAAGCCTGCTTCTCCCTCTCCCACTCCCCCTGCTTGTGTTCCCTCTCTCGCTGTCTCTCTCTCTCAAATAAATAAATAAAATCTTAAAAAAAAAAATGGTAACACCCAGAACTGGCCTTCTTGACCATTTGTTAGCTGTGTTAACTCAGGCAGTCCTCCCAAGCACCCTGTGAGGTAAGGGCTGTTGTCAGCATTTTGCAGTTGAGGACACCGAGGCATGATAAATTAGTAACCTCTCTCCACTGCACAGCTAGGAAGTGGGCAACCAAGGCAGAGTCTGGGTCTAGAAGACGCCGTGTTGGCCAAATCAAGAAGCAGCTCTTAAGGTCCCTCTCAGCTCTACAAATCTGTGGTTCTTTACTTTTTTTTTTTTCTTTCCTGTTAGTTTCTCCTTTCTCCCCTGAGGCTCTCCCTCCTATTGTCCTGTCTCTTCTCTGACTCTTCTACTCCTCGGGCTCTCCTGCTCTCTCCCTCTGCATCTCTTCTCCTTGTTTTTGTTCTGTCGCGGCTGTCTCCTGTGCGGGCTCCCCAGCGCGGTTTCTGTCCAGATTTCTCACGCCCCTTCTCTGGCTGGACTTTCTCAATGTCTCTCTTCCTATGTCTCTGCTCTCCCTTTCTCTCTCCCTCCTGCTCCTCCCGTTCTTCCTCCCCCTCTTGCTCTCAGGCATTCTTACCGAACCGTGACTAAATAAACACTTCTGGGGTGGAGGACTGTGTTTTCAGTAACTCCCCGTTGGTCGTGGCTGGCGGGAATCCGACAAGCCAGGCACCGTGCCTTCTGCGCACTTTGCTGAGGACAGAGGACGGGACTGCGGACAGAGGTCCGGGGCCGGAGCTGGGAGGCTCAGACGCCAGTGGACGCACCACTCCCTCCCCACTCCCGGCCTGTGCCTCTGTCTGAGTCGGCAAAGCCTCTTCAAGCCTCTCTGCAGACAGCCTGCAGAAAGGGAAGCTGCTCTGGATTCGGATCTTCCCTCCCAATGGACTGACCCGCAGGTGTGTCCTTCTGTTCGGCAAGAGCAGGATGACCAAAGGACACTTGTCACAAAAGCAATCCCGCCAATGACTGTAATCAAAGTATATGAAACTAATGTCTTTTGAAGGGAGAAGACAATCCTGGAATATTATTTTGACGGCAGGGGGAAAAGGCAACTTTTAAAAAAAATTTTTTTTAAGATTTTATTTATTCATTTGACAGAGAGAGACACAGCAAAGAGGGAACACAAGCAAGGGGAGTGGGAGAGGGAGAAGCAGGCTTCCCGCGGAGCAGGGAGCCCGACGCGGGGCTCGATCCCAGGAACCTGGGATCGTGACCCCAGCGGAAGGCAGACGCTTAACGACTGAGCCACCCAGGCACCCCACATGTATTCTTTCTTTCTTTTCTTTTTAATGAAGATTTTATTTATGTATTTGACAGAGAGAGACACAGCGAGAGAGGGAACACAAGCAGGGGGAGTGGGGGAGGGAGAAGCAGGCTTCCCGCGGAGCAGGGAGCCCGATGCGGGGCTCGATCCCAGGACCCTGGGATCATGACCTGAGCCCAAGGCGGACGCTTAACGACTGAGCCACCCAGGCGCCCCAAGGCAACTTTTTCTTAACAAACAAAAAAGGAGCAAATGTTTGGGGTGGGAGAAAGGGGTTCTCCTCGCCTGCAACGTGTGCCGAGAACGAAGGGCAAGGCACAGCAGAAGGGAAAGAGAGGAGAGGAAGGAACTCAAACAGGAGTCAGTCGGTGGCCAGAGGAGGAGAGGTTGAGAGACGGGGCAGGAAGGGAGAACGGGTGACAGAGATTTTTTTTTTTTTTTTTTTAATTCAAGGTGACTCTTCAGCAGCTTCAGGCTGAGGCAGCCGCCTGGTTGGCTCTGCTCGAATGAACGCGCATTTACTGAGGAAGGAAGGAGGTGGAGACAGGGACAGAGGAAGACCACACAGATGCGGATGCCCAGGCTCAAATCCCAGACGGGGCTCCACCCTCTTTTCACCTTGGTTTCCAAACGGGTGTTCTGGCGTGCTGGGGAAGTGTTCAGACAGAGCCCGGCGGGTGGTGGTGAGTCAAGGCCCCACCCAGCCCGCTGCCAGCCCCAGGGGTCCTCCGGCCTGCAGGCCGGGCAGCTGCTGGATGTTATCGGGAGAGAGAGGCAGCAGGGGCACGGCAGGTGCCAAGTGACCTGTGGCCATAGGGTCTAGCTCCAGAGCTCTGTTGCTTGGGTGGCTCCATCCATTCTGGCAGTTAATGGTGAGCTGGCTGCTGAGTGTTTGCGATTTCAGTGTGAACAGTGCAAGGGAAACAGCCTTGCAGAGTGGTATCAGCCGAGCCGCCAAGATCTGTCACCAAATTATTACCCACCCACCTCTTCAAGTGGAAGCCCTAAGAGGGCAGGAACCCCATTGCGGACCCCCCTTCAAAACCGCACTGGACATGCAGGCTGGTATACAATCGGAGCTCAATAACGGAATGAATGAATCAGGATGCCTTCAAATCTCCCTGCTGCCCCTCCCCACTAGCTATATGACCCTGCTCAGTCCCTTACCCTCTCTAAGCTGCCGATTCCCCTATCAGTACAATGGGATAGGGCCAGTAAAAGTAGAGACTTTATACTTAGTGAAATAAGGGGGTGGGGGCACCCCGTCAGTAGCTGTCGCTCAGATATGGCGGGCGGAGGAGATCTTTTACACTTTGTGAAATCCGCAGCTTCTGCTGATAGTAGTTCCAGGTGGGCCATACAGATGTGACTTTTTAGGAAGACAGTGTGGTGAGGTGGTTAAAAGCTCATGCTCTGGAGGCCCAAAACTTGGCTCCAAATTATGCCTCCACCCCTCACTGCCTGTGTGTCGCTGGGCAAGTCTATCTGTACAACAGAGCTGCCGTGAGGCTTCCGTGAGGTCAATCCCATGCTGTCCCTGGCACATAGTAGATGCTCAATTTGTGTTAGTCACTAGCACCGGTTTCCACCGCCAAACCCTATGAGGCAGACAAGCCCGTCCCCAGGGTGCAAAAGAGGAAACCAGAGCTGGCCAGGTGGAGAGGTGTGTCTGCCGGCAGAATCAGAACTAGACATCTTCTGCCCCCAAGGCCCACCACAGCTGCCAGAAATAAGGCGGTGTTATCACCATGCCTGCCTCCACCCCCTGCCCCGGTGGAGAAGTGAAACACAAACCCACCAGTGTCAGAAAGAAGAGAAGAAGCCAGCTGAGTTGAGGAGAGTCCAGTGGCCCCCAAATCCTGCCAAAAGGACGGTCTCGGACAAGGTCAAGTGGAGGGCAGGGAGAGGGTGGGGGCAGTGGGAGGATAGTGTGACAAGAAGGGGACTGGTGGCTGAGCTGGCCAGTGGCAAGGGGTGAAAAGCCAATCCTGAGAATGCGGAAGGAAGCCCTTTTATCAGCGTTAACAAGAACAGAGAGGGAAGTTGTTTGCATCTGGCCAGATACCTCGGCTATGACCTCCTGTCTCGAAGAGAAGGGTCCCTGCAAGCTTTGCTTTCAAAAGTCTCTTGGGAAGAAACACATGGCCCCGATTCTTAGAAGCTGCCCTCACCCCAACTGCATAAACGTCTCAGCTGCTCTTTGACCGGCTCCGAGGGGTGGGCCTTCTGCCTGCTGTACCTTCAGGATCTGAGGAGAGTTGACATTTCCCAGGCTTTAAGCCCCTCCATTTTATAGGTGCAAGACTAAGGCTGGAACCTGGCCTCTCCGGTCGTCGCTCTGCCATTAGCCAGCTCTGGGATCCTGGTGGCTTCACTTGGCAGGCCTCAGTTTTCCCATCTGCAAAGTGGACGTGTTTAGACCACGTCTTCCTTTCAGCCCTTCCTCTTCTTTTCCCTCCAGACGGTGTGGAATTAGAAGGCAAAAGTTACCCTGATCTAATGGTGTGGATTAGTTAATAACCCAGCACTGAGGTCAGCCTCTGGAAGCAATTTAAGATGGCCCCGGGGATCTGAGATTCCAAGCCCCACAGGCAAGCAGAAGTGTTCCCTCCCACACTGGGCCGCCTCCCTTCCTGAGCAATTCTGCTCCCATTCTGTGGGTGAAGCAGCTGTGCCTTCTGCAGAGTTTTGATGCCAAGCACGTTGTAGGTCTTAGACCAGGCAGGATGCTCCATCTGTACTGAGCACTTACTGAGCACGAGCCAACGGTAACCACGTCTTTCCTCCTCACAACAAGCCTAGGTGAGACACACACACTTCCTCCGTGCATTTTATATCCATGGAAGCTGAGGCCCGCAGGAGCACCTTACCCAGGTCACGTAACTGCAGGCAACAAAGCAGAGGTTGAAACCCAACCTGAGTGACTCCTTCTGCCAGAGCCATCCCATTGAAATCAACACCAGGTGATTGGGATATGTGTCATTTTCTTCCTCTTTTAATTAAAAACATTTCCCCCCTTGTCAAGAACACAGATTACTTGCATTTTATTTTATTTTTTAAAATAATTTTTTATTGTTATGTTAATCACCATACATTACATCATTAGTTTTTGATGTAGTGTTCCATGATTCATTGTTTGTGCATAACACCCAGTGCTCCACGCGATTACTTGCATTTTAAAAGGGAGTGCTACCAATCAAAGCATTTCCAAATAACATAAGTTGTCTGGAATTTGATTTAAACGAATGCAGTTTTGGAGGAAATATAAACAAAGCAAATGGTGCAGGAATGGGTATTTCTCGAAGCTGCGCCTTGGGTGGGAGGTTCTTTATACTGTTCTCTGCCATTGCGAAAGTGTTTGAAAATGTCCCTGATCATTTAAAAATATAATTTACATTGCATGTGAAGAATAATTAATTCAGGAGAAGCGAAGTGGCCCCGGGAAAGGCCCTGTGCTGGGGGGTGGTGGTGGGACGTCACCCCGCCCCACAGCTGAAAGCACTTTAAGGGCGCCTCGAGAAGGCATTCGTTATGGCCTCCAGGTTCTGCTCTCCCTGGACCACACGGGCCCTCTCTGCATCCAAGAGAACGATCTGCCCCCAAACTGCCAGCCAAGTGGCGATGCATGTTAGGGTTCCTGGAGCCCCACTGCGGTTTTATGATGGAGTTTGGAACCATACGGGGTTCACATTCACCCAGTCGGGACATCTGGGGAGTCTCTTATCAACATGCCGTCAAAGGCACAGGGGCTGTATATGTCCTGGGGCACCCAGAAAATTGCGGAAGACCAGATCTCTGACTTCCACATCATGGCCAACTTGTCTGGAGCAGCCCCTCTCCACGGGCCCCCGAAGGCCTAGTACCCTCTGCCCTTGCCTTCACCCAGTGTGCCTTGGGAGCTCCATGTGTCCCTCCAGACACCCCCGAAACAAGGATATCTCCTGTTTGCAACCTTCCTCGTCTGCAATTGCTCCTTCCTCAGACAAGTGGAACTCACCTCTCTATTGGCCTTCATTCTATTATGCTGTGATCGGGCACTTATTCAATGATTGAGCACCAACTATATGCAGTGGGGTTATAGCACATAGCAAGCAGATAGGTAGATGGAAGGGGGAATAGATAACATACACAGCATGGAACAGACTTGGTACCTAGGCTCCAAGGGCTTCTAATTTCCTAGGGGAGAAAGGCAATCATCAACTATTAATACTTTTAATCACTGAATTATAAGTCTGACAAGGGCTTTAGAGAAGTGCAGCAGCTGTGAGAGCACGTAAGGAAGAATGAGGTCTGATGGGGTGGGGGCATGCAGATGATTCAAAGTAGGCTTCTCGGAGAGAATAGTGTCTAAACTGGGATCTGGAGATTTGAGGCATTCTCTGGTCAAATAGGGAAAAGAGGTTATTCCTGGCAGAGGAAACAGCATGTGCAAAGGCCTTCTGGATTAGTGGAAGGAAGTGAAGGAATACAGCATGGACTCTGTAGTCTTAAGGAGTATGAGCAGGGAGGAGATCATAGAGCTGGATGAGAAGGAGCTAATGGCAGATAGCAAAGGAGCTTGAAGGCCAAGTTAAGGATGATGAGGTACTCATGAGGTAGTGTGTGTGTGTGTGTGTGTGTGTGTGTGTGTGTGTGTGTGTGTGTGAACATTGTACTTTTAAGCCTGAAATGATCACTCTGGTTATGGGGACTTGAATGGCTCAGAGCAGGGCAAATGTGGACGCTGCTGGGCCTGGGCTAGCAAGCTCATATGGCACATTTGTGAGAAGTCAGAGAAAAGACGTTTCAGGGAAGACACAGCCCTCTAGACCCATGCTTAGGAAATGGAACCTGGTTTGAATTTCAGCACCCGTTAACTCTGAACCTGTACCCTTGTGCAGTGAATGTGTACAACTGTACAATGGACTTGGATTCTGGGAAATAGAGAAACCAGAATGCTACAGAACATCTGTTGACAAATCTGCCTCCTCCACTTTCAGTCTCTTGAATTCTGAGTTCTTGAGTTCCATATTCATTTTTGTAACCCCAGTGCACCATAGGACATGCTCCAAATGTTTGCTGAATGGATTATTCTTTGGACACATTTTTTCCCTTTAGACTTTCTGTCCTCTTGTTCTTTCCTCTTTAATTCATAATGGCTTCTTTTTAATGCACACCTGTTAGGTGTTAGGAAGTGCTGTGTTAGACATTTTGCCTCTTTAGTCTTCCAAATATCTTGTCCTCTGTCCATTAGACAGCGACTGTGGCCATGGTCACACCGCCAAGAAGGTGGGCAGGTAGCAGGTCATACTGTGTGTGAATCTTTCAAGTCCTAAGGGCATGGAGACGGGGTAGGGAGCAGCATCCCTTCTGGTAAATATTCTTGTGGTTGGATCTCTAAACTTTGAACCCTAGAATGTCAGAGCTGAAATGGACCATGTGGGGCCTCATATTATAGATGGGTCACTGAGACCCAGAGAAAGGCTGGAAATTGCTCGAAGTCACTGAGTAAGTCAGAACCAGAGCAGCACTGGACACCAGGTCCCCTGACAGGTTTGGAAGAAGTAGATAGATATCAGCAGTGGAGATTAGAAGAGAAAGACCAAGGGGGGAAATAGCTTTCTCGCGATGGTATCTGATGGCGATGGCTATCCGCGAGGCTGCCAGGGGTTAGCGCAGGACACCGGAGAGTCCTTGGAGACTATCTGAAGGGGAAGAGAAGGTAGAGAAAACAGGACTTCCTCAAGGAACGGGTGGGTCTCTAAACTGGAATCCATCTGGATCCAGCCTGGCAATGAATGCCTCAGACCCGAACTGCAGTTTCTGGTTCTGGGCCTGGTCAGTCTGGGGACTCTTGGCCGCGAGCCAGGGCAGCCTTCACCGCCAGCAGCAAGCCTCTGATGGCCTGCCGTGAGGGCAGAGGAGGAAGGCAGAGAGGAGGCCTGGTTCCCCTTCCCAGGGGCCTCTGCCACAGGCACCCTCCGAGGGGCCCCACTCGGGTTCTCTGTCGGTGCCTGCTCGGGGTTTTCCTGGTTCTGGGTCTGTATCATAGCTCCTCTTAGGTCACATTGCCTCGGGTCCCACTAACGTTGCCCTGAGCTGGAAAATCCCTCAGAGCCCGAGCTGCCTGTGACCATAAAGGCAGGAAACTGTGACACGGAGGCACGCAGGGTGTGAGGTTTATTCTTGGTGTGTGGTTGGGAAGGGCGGGGCTGAGCAGGGGTGGAGTGGGATGCGATAGTCAGGAGAGAAAAGAGAAATCCAGAAAGAAGGAACCCCAGAGGATCTCAGACTAGTTTTCCCTCCCAGAGTGTCACCTTCACTTCCGGCTCCCGGGATTGTCTCCCTACCTTGGGACTGCATGGAACCTCTCGGGGCACATCTCAGGATCCAGGGTGCAGCTTCTCAATTCGGGGACCCCGACCTATGGGGTCCGATTAGTAGTAGCAATGGTAGCAATGCAAGTAAGAGTTGTCGTTAATCAAACTCTTTCTAGATGCCGGGCTTTGTGTACCTAGTACAGTGCCTAACACACGGGGAGCCCTCGATAAATGGCAGCCTTGTTTTAATCCACATGTCCACCTAAGGAGTAGGTGTCCCATTTTATAGATGGGATAACTAAGGCTCAAAGAGCATAAGCCATTTTCCCACCATCACACAGTGATTCATTCCTTTGTCCGTGGACTCAACGAATAGGTATCGATCCCTCCCATGTGGTGGCCACTGTCCTAGGTGAGAGGAATAGAAATCTGAGCACAGTTCCTGTTATCAAGTTTATTTGTGTATGTTCCAGTCAAGGGTGAACAAGTAAGCAAATCAGCAAGGAAAGCAATTGTAGATGGGGATAGGAAGCAAGCAAGGCAAGGAAATATAGATTGTGAGCATGGTGGTGTTTTAGCAAAAACGGTAAGGGAAGGCTTTTTTTCAGAGGTGCCATTTGAGCTATGGTGGGATGGGTGGGAAGGAAGACGGGAAAGGCTGTTCTCAGCAGGACGAACAGGGAGAGCCAAGGCCCTGGGGTGGGAAAGAAACCGGTGGGTTTCTAGGAGGGCCAAGGAGGGACTGAGGTGAGCAAGGAGAAGCAGGGGAGGAGGGGAGGTGGGGCAGCAGGGCCTGGGTCACAGCAGCCTTCTAGACCACGGGAAGTGGACAGTTTTGTCAGGGGCTGTCAGTAGCAGAGGGTGGATTTTCATCCATAAATTGAGGCCTCCACGGCCAGCCCAGGCTCCGTCCTTTTGGCCGGGGCCTCAGTCCTGACTCGCCTGCGTCCCTGCGGGCCATGACCCCCTCCACTCGCAGAGGGTCACGGGCCAGGCAGAGCCACTCTCCTTTGCCCAGCTCAGAAGCCTCTCAGGCCTGCGGATTCCCCACTGAACAACAGGAACAAACTTGGGTTATCAGACAGTCAGGCCTAAGGAAGCCATTCCAACCCAAGACCCTTCCTTCCTGGCTCCTCGCATGCTTCTGCCTCTTCTCCTGCCTCCACTCACCATTCCCTCACGGTAGAGTCAGCATTGGCCTGACCTGGGTTCCAATTCTACCCTCCTCATCAGTGGGACAGTGGGCAAGTGCCTTCATCACCTCTCCACGCCCCCCTTCCCTGCCCTGGGAAGTGGGGTAATACCCGTGTGCTCTCATAGGGACGTGGGTGAACACAAATTAGGACAGGAGGAATATCGGCACATATTGAGAGCCTGCTCTGGGCCAAGCATATGCTCATTGCTTTACAGGCATTAACTCACTTCATCCTCGTATCAACAACATGGGAGAGCTATTGTCAGAGCCAGCTCCGTGGGCGTGTGGCCCGTGCAGTCACACAAGGCCACCCCGTACTTCAAAGGGCCCCGACTTGGTTTTATACTCAGTCATCGCCATCTTGAAAGTCTTGATTTTTCATTGAGGGACCCCACATTTTCGTTTTACCCTGGGCCCTACAAATGATGCTGCTGAACCTGATTATGGTATATTCATCCAAATATTCAAGAGGTATTTATTAAGCCAGGCACAGTTGAAGACCCTGAGGAGATAGGAGTGAACAAACAGAATTCTCCACCCTTGCAGAGTTTACTTTGCATCCCCTGCCAGGTGAGAGAAAGGAAGTTCCCAGAAGGTAAGTACCTGCCCAAGGTCACAGAGTAGGAAAGCGGGTGCCCAGCTTCCAACTCAGAGCTCATGACTGCAATACCAACCCTCCCCACCCCTCTCCCCGACCCCACCACCAGCACCACACCGGCCGCCCCAGCATAGGGCTGGAAAGTGTCTAATGGGATGCCAGGCAAACAAATAGCAGATACTGTTCAAAGAGCTTTAAATGTATTAACTCATTTAGTTACAACAACCCCATTTTAGAGACAAGGAGATGGAGTCTCAGAGAGTTTCGGTAACTTGCCCAGAGTCACAGTGCTGGTAAGACGCTGAAATTAAGAACCCAAGTAGACTGGCTTACAGCCACGCTCCTGACCATGCCAACACATTGCCTTTTGAAGTAATCATTTAGAAAATATGACTTTTATGATTATTTTCATCACCACGGTTTTCACTTTTGTCTCTGGAGGCCCCATGCACACATGAGGCATGACCCAAATCAATTCGTGCAGAATGAAAGGATTAACACAAGAACGAGCAGACTCATTCGACATATGCGCCACCCCCCACAGCACCCCAACCATCCCAAATCCGACACGATTTATCACCTTGACACCCAGCTTCTCTGTCTTGCCTTGAGCCAGCGATGAAATCTCTCGGTGCTCAGGATGTAGAACACAGGGTCGCGTCTTCCAGTAAACAGGCGGGGGCTTGCAGGGAGGGGGTGCCGTGGGGAGGAGTTCACAGCGATGGTTATCACTGAGTAAAAGCTTTCCTTTTCCTCCCTATGTGATGACGTGATGATGGGGCTCTTGTGGCAGAGGTTCCCTCTCCCTAAAGGCTGTCACTGTTCAGAGGGTCTCCTCTCCCATGCGTGGGCTGATTTGAGGACCGTATCTGTTGGGCAGGCTGTAAGCACCGGGTGGGTTCTAGGACTCCGGAGGTGACCCCTGCCTGGACTTGACATTAGGCTCACTGATGCCTGACATCCCCTGTCATTCATTCATTATTCAGCAAGGAGTTACTGCATGCCTATGATGTGTCAGGCACTTCTCTAGGACCTCGGGAATAAAACAGACAAAAATCCCTGCCCTCGGGGGGCTAATATTCTTGCCCAAGATATTGCCACTGGAAATTCTTTTGAATGGATGACAGACGTGGGGAATTTTACCTTGTTGGGTGCTGGATATTTTTTCACTCTTATAAATATTATCGAGTTTTGTCAGGACACAGTTAAGGCACTTTTTAGTTGTTTCAGGTGGGAGAGTAGATCTGGCCCCTGTTACTCCATTTTGTCCAGAATCAGTTTTTCTTTAACGAGAAAGGCTCTAGGCCTGGGAGAGGTAAGACTTGAAAGCCTGTAGGTTATTTATACCTCCATGGGAATGACGTTCTAAGATGCTTTCTGAAGCATTGTAGTAACAGGAAGTGAAGGACTGGAAGACACTAGCGTAGAATGTAGGACTCAGAAGAAAAATCCAAAAATGCTCATGGAGGGTGCGCCTGGGTGGCTCAGTTGATGAAGTGGCTGCCTTCAGCTCAGGTCATGATCCCAGGGTCCTGGGATTGAGCCCCATGTGGGGATTTCTGCTCAGCGGGGAGCCTGCTTCTCCCTCTCCCTTTGCCCCTACCCCCCTCTCCCCTCCCCCTTGCCGGCTTGTGCTCTCTCTCAAATAAATAAAATCTGTTTTAAGGATTTTATTTAAAAGATTTTACTTATTTATTTGAGAGAGAGAGAGACACGGAGAGCACAAAGGCAGAGTGAGAGGGAGAAGCTGACTCCCCGCTGAGCAGAGAGCCCGACATGGGGCTCCATCCCAGGACCCTGGGATCATGACCTGAGCCGAAGGCAGACACTTAACCGACTGAGCCACCCAGGCGCCCCTCAAATAAATTAAATCTTTTTAAAAAAATGCTCATGGAGCCATTATTTCATTTGACTTCATCACCATCTTGCAAGTCTGCCGCTAGGTCAAGGGCTTCTTTCCATTTTATAGATGAGGGATGAGCCTTGGATTGTTTAGATGACTGGCTCAAAGCCAGGCAGCTGGTTAAGACCCAGGGCTATGACTTCTCCCCTAGAGTTCCTTCCAACAAACCTTGGGTCAGGGGTCACCATCCAGAGAGGGAGAACAAAGGGCATCTACGGTCCCCAGCACTTGTACCGACTTTGTTAGTTCACACGCGGCTGGCCTTGCCCCTTCTGCTTCAGGTTTTTCTGAGAAACAGCCTCAGGGCCGAAGCCAGTACAGTTCCTTGTCCTGGCAGCAGCAGCTACAGGTTAGGAAGACTGAGCAATCTGACAGGAATGTAGATGCCAGGAGAGCAGGGACCGCATCCGTTTTGGTGACCCCGGGGCCCCACTGCCTAGCACAGTGCCTGACCCCTAGTAGGTTGTCAAAGAGTATTTGTTGGACAACAAAGCACGAAGGAAGGGATTTGGGGGTTACGCGGACAATAATGAACACCTGTCTCAGTTACTTCATCTACCAAGTAGAGCGATGATCCCTGACTTATAATGCTGCTTTTCAATTTTGTTGATGTATTTTATGCTCCATGATGGCGGGGGTTTGTGTCTGTTTTATTTAAGTACTGCTCTATCCCCAGCATCTAAAACTGTACCCACCACACAGTAGTGGGTCCTTAAGAACTACGAGTTGGGTGAAGGGACAAGAGGGAAACATCTAGGTTTCAGTGAAATGTGTGCCTAATAGGTCCCAACATAGCCCACTGGTTAAGAGCAAGGAATTTGAAGTCAGATTTGAGTTTGACCCCTGGCTCTGTCACTTATTAGCTATATGACCTCCAAAAAATCTGAACCTCAGTTTTCCCCAGGACATGTAATGAGGGGAATCATCTCTGCATGAGGTGTCCTGAGGATTAATTAAGAGAGGTTCTGTGAATAGAGTGCTTAGCATAGTACCAGGAACAAAGAAAATGCTCCAAAGTTATTTAAGAGTTCATGTGTCTAAGAGTGGGGGTGCATTTTTTTACGGGCCATTTTTCTGCAAAAGGATTTTATCCCTGAGACTCCCCAAAAAGACCCCAGAGGTTGTTCTCCTGAAAGATGAGGCTGTCTGGAAAATGAATTTCCGTCAAATCTCCTGTTGGCAACTTGGAAACCCCTTGAGCCCGCAGGGCAGCACCCCGTCCTGCCTCGCACCAGCTCGATCCTGATGCAGCCAGATTCGCCGTGGGGGCACCAGCCTCTGCCCAGCGCCCTGGTCTGCAGCAGCCCTTTGAAACTGGGATGTGCCTTTTCTTGTCTGGTTGGCCTGGCCTCAAAGCTAATAAGCAGCGCGTTGCCACCCCAGGGTGAAGTGGGTGCTCGAGAGATCACCAGGGGAGATAGTGAGTGAAATCTAGTCCCCCAGCGAAGATGGCCAGCAGATAAAGTGACCGCCCTGGGCTCTGCCATTCCCACTGTGGCTCATCCTCCCTCATCCATGGGTCTAGTCCAACTCACAGGTCGGAGTTCTGGGCTTCCTGTCCTCAGCTTGTGAAGCCTGTGGGTGTCATAAATATTTGTCAATTTTTGCCTTAGAAACGTTGGTCATTATCAAGGAAGATTGCATGGCTTTGAAAAGAACAGCCAATGAAGCTGACCTCGCTGTAGACTGCAAGGCGGGGGGGCAGGGAGAGGGGGAGCCATCCAAAGGGTGATTAGACAAGCCTCTAACACCAGAGGGTGAGATGACTCAGAAGATAAGGTAGGAAGGGTGCAGGCCACAGAGAACGCTCTCAATTCATGAAAGCAATTATTCTGTTGATTTAAGGAGATTCCAGGGGCACCTGGGTGGCTCAGTTGGTTGAGCACCTGACTCTTGCTTTCGGCTCAGGTCATGATCTCGGGGTCCTGAGATGAGCCCCACATTGGGCGCGGCACTCAGTGCAGAGTTTGCTTATCCCTCTCCGTTCCCCCACTCGCGCTCTCTCTCACTCTCAAATAAATAAATAAATAAATAAAATCTTCCAAAAAAGAAGGATTTTCCAGACCTAAGTGTCCCTGTTTCCTTGTGACATTCAGAAGTCCAGCTCATGTTTGAGGCTCATTCACACTTCACTTCTTTGGGAATCTTTCTGGAGTTTAAGTTTCTCAGGCTTCACTACTTCTCGGCGGCTTTCCTCCCCATCTGCTCTTCTCCACCGCAAGCTCCCCTAAAACACAGGTGTATGTGTGTGTCTGTAGCTAGCTGGTGTGCTTTCACTCATTCATTCAAAAATAGGCAGTATGGGGCAATGGCTAGGAGCCAGAGGGCTCGACATCGCTCTGACAGTTGTAGCCTACCCGCTTCCAGGTAAGTGGTAATTTACCCACTTACTCTCTCAGCCTCAGCCCTCCCATCTCTAAAATGGGCATACGGTACCAACCTCATCAGGCTGGGTGACAGTCAGCTAAATGAATACCCACAAAGCGTTAGAAGAGTGCCTGGCATACAGTAAACTCTCAATAAATAAGATACACATTGTTCTTATTCTCTAGTAGCCGAGGCCAAAAGGAGAAATGTGGGATGATGAATCTGGGAGTAACTCATGTAAGCCCAGGAAAAGCAGAAGTGCAGCCAGCCCTTGGGACAACAGAAGGGCTTTCCCTTGCTCTGTCTATCTCTCTCTCTCTCTGTCTTTCCATCTCTCCCATCTTGTCTTTGCCTGTCAGCTTCATTCCCACAAACCGGCTCCTTCTATGGGGCAGGAAACATGGCCACCAAAGCATCCTATTTCTTTAGAGAGAAACGGAATTTTCTTCCCTAGATCCAAGACTTCTGCCCTGCCTCCAAAATCCCAGAGAAAGACTCTGATTGGTCCAGCTTGGGTCATGTGTTCATTCCCTGGATCAATCACCTATGGGGGGAGGGGGAGGGAGAGATGGAGTTGCACAGCACAGATGTGGCCACCAGGGGGCCTTTTCCCAGGTATCAGGACCCCCCTCCTCCCCCCACCATGAGGGAAACCCCCACTTCAGCCCCTGAGAATATCTGATGTTTTCTTCTTACCACACTTCACACTTTATTGTGTACTGGCCTAAACGAATGTCATTTCCCCAAGTAGACTACAAGGTCCCTAAGAACAAAAATGATGTTGGATACTATTTTCATTCTTCTCTCTTCCCTCTCACCCTGCCGGCCACTCACAGGGTGGCAACATCAGGCACACTGCTAGTCACATGGTCATGGAATGTCCCAGATAAGGAAAGAGATGGAAGAACTAAGACCAGAGACAGCAATTTGCCCAAGGTCACACAGCTCCAACTAGACTCCAGGTCTCCTGCCCTGTGATTTTTGATAGATTTCTCTCTCTCCTAGGGTTAAGGCTCCAGCCCTCATCCCCATAAGAAAACCCCCACCTAGCCCAGTCACTTGCTGCCTCCGCGGGCTTCTCTCATTTGCTCTCTCCATCTTCAAGGTGCTCATTCTTTTGATCATTTGTATAGTTGCCCTCACTGACCCCCTTTCCTCTCATTAGAGATAAAGGGATTTGTGACTCTGCCTTCCCACCAGGGTGGCTTGCTTTCTGAAGTTTGCCTCACCCCCCTCACCTTCCAGGCTTTCCCACTTGTGGCTTCCTCCGCGTGGAACACTGCATTGGTTTGCTGGGGCTGCTGTAACAGAGGACCACAGATTAGCAGAAATTTATGTTCTCAAGTTGTGGGGGCCAGAAAGTCCAGAATCAAGGTGTCGTTGGCAGGGGTGGGTCCGTCTGAGGGCTTCGAGGGAGAATCTGCTCCTGGTCTCTCCCCCGGCCTCTGGTGAATTGCTGGCCACCTTTGGCGCTCCTTCGCTAATAGATGCGGCCCTCTGATCTCTGCCTTCGTCCTCACATGGCCTCCTCCCTGTATCATATCTGTCTCGGTGTCCACATGGCCCCTTTGTGTAAGGACACCTTATTGGATGCAGGCCCATCCTGACGACCTCAAGAAAGGTTAACTTGCTTACCTCTGTAAAGACCCTGTTTCCAAATAAGGTCACACTCTGAGATATGGGGCTGTTAGAACTCCAACATCTCTTTCAGGGCAGGGGGACACAGTTCACCCCGTAACAAGCACCATTCTCACCCTCTTCCTCACTCCAACTTCCCCCCGACAGCTCCTCCTCATCTGTTCTGTCTCAGGCGAGCCTTCTCTGACACCAGGCCCTGATGCCTTCTCTTGCATACTCTTCCTTCATATTTGTCGTGGATTGCTGGTGTCTGCTTATGTAATTATCTGGCAAGTACCTGTGTCCCCCCCTCAGACTCTCCACAAAGACAGGAACATGGCTGTTCCGTGCACTGCTATACCCCCAAAGCCCAGAATCAGGAAAGGGTATCAGCAAATATCTGGCCTGAATGAATGGTCTAGTGAGAGAGGTTAGTCCTTGCGAATCACAAAAATGATGAGGAGGTCAGAGCCTCAGAGGCAGAGAGAAAGAATTTGCTCCATGAGCCACCAAGGGCCAAAACCCCACCTGCACACACCCTTCCCACCTTTGACTAATAATGGTCGTTGCCTCTCCCTCCCCCAGTTACACTGGAAGAATCCGTGTCAGCAGCTGTGCAAACCTCAGGGAAGCTGGAGGTGAGTCAGAAGGGACGGTAAAGTGAACAGCTCTGAAACCCAAGCCCTGGCACTGAGCTGGGGGTGGGGGCAGGTTCATGGAAGGTAACGGTGCTTGTTTTAAGATTCTGGGAGCCCTCGGCAGCGGCATCTTTGGGAAAGCATTCTAGTTGGTAAGAGGCCAAGAATGCCCCAAGCTCCAGGTCCCTGGGGGTGCTGTGCCACCATGGCCTGCAGAGGGTGGCAGGGTGGACTTCGCTGTGTACACCCCTTCCCCAGCAGCCATTCTGGGCTCACCTGTGTAGGAGATGCAGATACAATCTTGGTGGCCTCCACGTTCTCTCATTCTCTCGTGTAGGGGAGGGACACCTTCATCCTGCTCCACTGAAGCAACTCAACCTACCCCCAGCATAAGAATTCCAGCCCCCATGCTTCCCAGGACCCCCTGGGAGCATGCCCTAGGCAGTAGAATCCCAAAGGGAAAAAAGAAGCCCTCCCAAAACCCAGCCCAGGACCACGGCCAAGCTGGAAAAAATGACTTGCCGGCCAGTCACCACGTTTTTCCCCAGTGAAAGGCTGACTCATTGCAACAGGCCTGGGCTGGCTCAGACTCGAGCCGGTGGCTGGGAACATGCCTGGACAGTGAGCGCCTTGTCTGAAGGGCTGGTCCATGGGAATCCACGGGTCAGGGGAGACCAGGCCACTGCCCCGGGAAACACCCGAATGCGGCCTCAGGAGCCCCTAGGGAAGCAGGGTGGGGGGTCCCTCCTCACAGCCCCTCCTAAACTCTTGGAGGGTGGCATAGTATGTCCGCGCTGGGGAAGGTCTGGAGAGGTCCTAAGACCCCAGGGGGAATTAAGCCCTAATATTCTGAGGCATAAATGTCATGGTGCTCCCTCCCCATAGGAAATTCAAACAGAAAACAACACTAAACAAAATACATGTAGAAAAACCCAATAAGGTCTTGATTGGCTTCATGAGATTCTCTCAATGGTTTTTTCGGAAATATCAAAAAGAAATTATTTTCCAGTGTTGGGGGGCCATGGGAGGGAGCCAGGGCTGCTTTCCCAGGGCCCTTAGTGCACCTGCCTTTTGGGTAATTCGGCACCAGGCACAGAGTGCAGCTTGTCTCTGGTGGATGCCCCAGAACCTCTTCACTCCTCAGGACATCGTCCATGTTGTCATCCAAGGCTCTTTGGCAAGGACTTTTGAGTCATATGTTGGCTTAAATCCTGGCTGTGCCATCTGCCTGCCATGTGACCTTGGGTAAGTCATTTGATCTCACTGAGTCTCAATTTCTGTACATGCAAAATGGAAATTACACAACATAGTGCCTAGTACAGTACTTAGCACAGAGTCTGGGGTATATGCTAGATGTCTCCCAGCTTCTCCCTTTGTCCCCTACAAAGCTTCTCTCAGGAAAGAATGTCATCAGTCATTTGCACTTTAATGTGAATAAGCTCCTATCAGTGCCCTTCGTTCTTTCCATTCATTTATTCCACAAATGCTTGGGCACCTGCCATCTGCCCGATTTGGGCCAGGTGCTATTTAATCTACGTACAGATCTTTCTTTTCATCCTCACAACGGTTTCTACAAGATCACTAATATCCCCATTTAGTGGTGGAGGAGACTGAGTTTCAGGAAGGTGAAAGAATGTTCACCAAGTCACCCAGAGGAGCCTGGGTTCACTTGTTCATGCAGGAAACATTGGCTGAATTTTTGCTCTCTTTTAGGAGAGGTGCTAGGGACACAGCAGTGTAGGAGGTGGACCCCTATCTTAAGACTCTAGACTGGCCACTGTGTGTATTTGTACCTTTTGTCATAGCTCTAATTGTGAAAGTCCCGTTCAAAGCTTGTGCACGTGGGCAGGGAGAGCCTCTCCCTTCCTTGCAATTGACTGTCCGAGGGAGTTGCCTTCTTCCTACTGTGCAGAGCCGATCCTACCCAACGCTGAGCTGACAAGCCAAAAAAACCTCCTGCCTTTCCTTTCCACATCATTCTGGGGCTCTACTGAGTGCAGATTTCCAAGACTACCTCAGAAGAATTCCATTATTCCATTCTTGTCCTTTTTTTTCTTTTGCACTTCATGATATATATTACAGAAACGACACATGTTCATTATTTAAAAAAAAGAAAAAAGAAAATACAGAAAAGCAAAAATTCTCAAAGTAATAATCACTGTAAGTCCTGCTAAGATGGTTAAAATTTGTTATACTGTCTGCCAGACCTTTCTCTTATGCAATTCCTTTTTTTTTTTAAGATTTTATTTATTTATTTGACAGAGAGAGACACAGCGAGAGAGGGAACACATGCAGGGGGAGGGGGAGAGGGAGAAGCAGGCTTCCCGTGGAGCAGGGAGCCCGATGCAGGGCTCAATCCCAGGACCCTGGGATCATGACCTGAGCCAAAGGCAGACGCTTAACTGACTGAGCCACCCAGGCGCCCCTCTCTTATGCAATTCTAATACAATTAATAATGATAAGAATAATGGTGATTTTCACTAACCCCAACACAGAACTTCCTCTGGGCCAGATACTGTTCTAAGCATCTTAGACAATTAATTAATCCTTAGAGCAACTCAGTGAGCCGATTATTATTGCCCTCATTTTACAGGAGTGGAAACTGAGGAAGAGAAAGAGAAAACTTAAAAGTATAGATGCTATTCTTTATTTTAAAAATTGGATCATTCTGAAGATACTGTTTTGTGACCTACTTTTCCCCCCCTTAACAAGAAATAAATAATAATTAATATACTTTCCCCACATACTTTTTCATGACTATGTAGTATTCGAGCATTTACACATACCATAAATTACTCACTCAACCAGTCTTCTGTAGGTCATTTTTCTAATTGTTATTATTTATTTTTTTTTACTATGACACACAGATGTTCATCCTTGTAGCTAAATCTTTGAAAACCTGATTCACAACTCCCTTAGAATAACTCCTAAAAGTAGAATCTCTTGGTCTGAAGATGTACACGTTCCAAGGCTTCCAACATCTCTTGCAAACTACTTCCCAGACAGGCAACTCTGCTGGGTTGCTAAAGGAATACGAACTGTCACAGTCCCATGGACGACAGCTTTGGTAATACCCATCATAATGACAGATGCTCATGCTACGGACCCAGCAATCCCACTTCTGGGAGTTTACCCCAAAAGTCTTGTTGTACACATGCAAAATGATGCATCTATAAAATTAGTCATTGCAGCCCAGTTGATAATTGCCCAAGATCAGAAATAACCCAAATGTCCATCATAAGGAACTGGTCAAATAAATGATAGTAGATACAATAATATACTATATAGTTGTGAAAAAGAATTAAAAGCCTTTCTATGTATTCATGGGGATAGCTGCCAAGATATAGTAATTGAAAAATAAGTGCAGAATGGTGTACATAGCATGTTATTTTCGTATGAGAAAAGACTACAAATGATAGTGAACATTCCTATTTGCACGCATAAATATAAATAAGCTCTAAAATAAGTTAAAACAGTGCCTAGCGGCCTACTCATGGTGACTTTTGTGAGAAGAGGGACTGGATGAAAGAGGATGAATCGGGACAGGAGAAAAATTTTTTTCACTGATCGTTTCCGTGCTTTTAGATTTTGAAACTATTCTGTGCTTGTTCTCAGAAAATTAGTCTTTAAAAATTGCCTTCCAGGAGACAGCAAGTGAAATGTGTGCATTTTTGGTAACCATGAACTTCTGGCGACTGTACAGTTTGAAATACTATTTTTTAATCAAATTTTATAAAAAAATAAAAATTAACAAAAATTGGCTTCCAGTATCGTTAAATTGTCTTAGGTGTGATAATGCTATTGTAATTTTTAAAGATTGCTTACCTTTTAGAGGTATATATTAAAATATTTATAAATGAAACTATATGGTGTCCAGATTTGCTTCTAAATAATATACGAGCAGGGGAGGCAGATCAGTACATATATTATAGATGAAACTGAGCATGAGTTGATGATTATTAAACCCAAGCAACTGGTACAAAGAGCGTTTATTATGCTACGCTGGGTATTTTTTCTTTTTTTTTTTAATAACAGAGAGAGACAGCGAGAGAAGGAACACAAGCAGGGGGAGTGGGAGAGGGAGAAGCAGGCTTCCCGCCGAGCAGGGAGCCCGATGCGGGGCTCGATCCCAGGACCCTGGGATCATGACCTGAGCCGAAGGCAGACGCTTAATGACTGAGCCACCCAGGTGCCCTATGCTGGGTATTTTTTAAAAAATAATTTATATCGGTGAGATTCACATAAAATTAACCTTTTTTTTCCTTTTTTTGAAAGCAATACAGGGCTTGAACTCACAACCTTGAGATTAAGACCTGAAGTGAGGGTGTCCGGATGGCTCAGTCAGTTAAGCATCTGCCTTCGGCTCAAGGTCATGATCCCAGAGTCCTGAGATTGAGCCCCCCCCCCCCAGTCAGGCTCTCAGCTCAGCAGGGTGTCTGCTTCTCCCTCCCACTCTACCTCTGTGCTCTCTCTCTTTTGAATAAATAAAAAGAAAGAAAAGAAAAAGAAAGAAGACCTGAGCCAAGACGGAGAGTGGGACGTTTAACTGACCAAGCCACCCAGGTGCCCCAAAATTAACCATTTTATTTTTTTTAAGATTTTATTTATTTATTTGGCAGAGAGAGCACAAGTGGGGGAATAGCAGAGGGAGAGGGAGAAGCAGGCTTCTCGCTGAGCAGGGAGCCCGATGTGGGGCTCGATCCCAGGACCCTGGGATCATGACCTGAGCCCAAAGGCAGCCGCTTGAGCCCCCCAGCCATCCCCAAATTAAAACCATTTTAAAGTGAACAATTCGGAGGCACTGAGCACATTCATAAACTTAGGCAACTACCACCTCTATCTGGTTCTAAAATAGTTCCATCACTTCAAACTGAAACCACTGTACCCATTCAGTACTTTTCCCCCATTTCTTCCTCCCTCCAGCCCCTGGAGACCACAAATCTGTGTTCGGTCAATGTGTTATTCTCAAGATTTCATATAAATGGAATCATCCACTATGCGACTTTTTGTGTCCGGCTTCTTTCACTGAGTATAATGTTTTCAAGATTCATCCATACTGTAAAATATATCAGCACTCCATTGTTTTTTAGTCTAATATATATATGTGTCTGTGTATATATACACATGGCACGTTCTGTGTATCCAGTCGTCCATCGGTGAACGCTTGAGCTGTTTCCATATTTTGGCTATTGTGAATATGCATGCTTGTGTACTTGCTGGAGTACTTGCTTTCAACTCTTCAGGGTATATACACCTAGGTGTGGGATTGCAGGGTTCTATGGTAATTCTATATTTAGCTTTTTGAGGAGCCACTTAAGTGTTCCCAAGCAGCTGGACCATTCTACATTCCCACTGGCAACGTATGAAGATTCCAATTTCTCCATATCCTCGACAACACTTGTTATTTTCCGTTTTGTTTTTTCTTCATTACAGCCGTCCTAGTGGGTGTGAAGTGATATCTCACTGTGGTTTTGATTTGCATTTCCCTGATGACTAATGATGTTGAGCATCTTTTCATGTGCTTCTTGGCCATTTGTCTATCTTCTTTAGAGGAATGTCTATTCGAGTCCTCTGCCTATTTTTAAATTGGGTCATTTTTCTTTTTGTTGTTTCTGTCTACTTTTATATATGTTTTAAATTCTCCATAGTAAGAAGAAGATACAAAAATATTAGATATTGTATTTAAAACTTTAAGAAACACTTTTTTTTTAAAATTTTCTGGAGAGTACTTTTCCCTCCTCCTCCCACCCCTCCACTTGAATTCCCCAGAGACCCTTGCTTAATCCCAATCTCCATGTGCCATTCATAACAAGACTTCAAAAAAAGCATTTGCCCTTCAAACAAATAAATAAGCATGTTTCTTCCCTTTCTCCTTCTCAAAGGTGGGTGGGAGACACAGAGAGCAGGGCTGAGACTTTGGAGGAACAGACGCTGGCTGTCCCCATGACTTTGGCCTCAGTCTGAGGCTGACCCCACTACCTACCAGCCTGGTGATTCATTCCCTGATGTCCCACCTCAGTGTCTTTACTAAGATTCCTCCGGGAAGGGAGGGTCCCATCTATACCAGAAGAAACCTGGGCCCCAGTCCAGCCACATCACAAGACTGGATGGCCCAGCCTCGAGACAAGCATGTCAGTGGCTTCCATAGCCAATGGGAGAGGCTTCGCCCAGCTCATGTTCCGCTGTGGTAGTTGGGCCAAACAGATGGCTTGGGATAAACAGGGGGGTGGTGCTGGGTTGAGGGGGTGGAGGTGGCTCTGAGTGGCCTCAGCCTTCCTCAGGATCCTAGAGAAAGAGGCAGGGAATGTGAAGGCCATGCCTGAGGAAGGGGCTATAGTTTGGTGCCTTCCAAATGTGTGTGGGATGTTTTTAGCAGTAGAACTCTTGTTCAAACAAATCATTACAAGACATAAGACAGAGAAAAAAGGAAAAAGGAAGCTGCTCCAGTTGAAGAGGCAGTGAGAAGCCCAGAACCTCCCCACCCTCCATGCCACGTGGCACCTCTGGGAATTCTGGGTCTCAGAAGAACACGCCGATCCTGTTAACACAGAGTCGTTATATGAGAGTGCTTGGGAACTCAACACATTCTGTCTCTTTGAGTCTTGCATTGGGCTCTAGAGGACTGAGCAAGGCAAGCTCCCACCTGAGATACTCAGCCCATGCCCCCAAGCAAAATGGCTTCTTGCTTACCCCTCATCAGCCAAGGGCTGGGGACATGGACCAGGGTTCGGGTGGGCTGAAGGAAGCTGAGAGAGACAGCAGCTACAGTGGCCAGGTCTCTGAGCCTGCCAGGTTCCCTTCCAGCAAGAGAGCATGGAACTCAGTGTCTGCCTCCCTCCCTCCCTCCCTCCCTCCCTCCCTCCAGCAGAGTTGCTTTGACCTGAGTGGTCCACATGCAGCTCCTCCCTCAGGCCCCTTTACCTGTCCCTCTCCTAACCTGAAGAGAGATGTGAGTACCCCTAGTCCCACCCCAGAAAATATGACATAGAATTTCCTCAAACCCAGATTCTGGTTCTCAGCACAGTCAGTCTCTAGGGCCTCCCCATGTGACCCCAAATGCCTGTGGGGTTAGTTCTTTAATGAGAGAATGGGCCCATTTTTTGCTGCAGGATGGTGTGGGGGGGCATTTGTAAGGCAGCAAAGAGGTGGGCAAATAACTTTACTCTGAGTGTCAGTTATCTATCTCATTTGCCCACTGGGGAGCATAGTACCTACTCCATAGGGCTATTTTGAGAATTAAATGAGCTCATGCATGTCCAAGCCTAACAGCAGCTCGGTTTAGAAGCAGTTCCATACCAGAGAAAGGGCATGACGCTGTCTTTAAATGATGTGTCACCTCAGATGAAGCATTTCCTCTCTCTGAGCTCCAGTTGTATCATCTGTAAAATGGGCATGTTAATATCTGTTATCTATCACAGTTGCTAGAGGAAATAGAGATAATTCACACAAAGTGCTTAATAAAGTGCATGGCACAGGGAAAGTACTCAAAATATGGTAGTAACACCTGTAATTATTACCACTTTTACTTTTATTATTATTACTATCATTTTACTAGAAGGGCAATGTGATTTCATAGCTAAGCACATAGACTCTGGAGCCAAACTGCCTAGGTTTTAATTCACTTCACCACTAGAGCTGTGTGACCTTATGTAAGTTACTTAACCTCTCTGTGCCTATGTTTTTTAAAACCATATATAAGGGGATTAATAATTATATCTATCTCATGGAGTTGCTGCAAGAATTAAATTATTGTATGGGAGCGTTTTGAAGAGTGCCTGGCAAATTGTAAGTGCCTCAAATGGGTTTGTTGTTAACAGTAGTGGTAGTTCTGTTGCGATGATTATTATTATTATTATTATCATCATTATTATTAACAACCGAACTCTGAAAGCATTCACCTTGGATTCCATTAAGGAGAGCCACAGTGCAACATATTCACCAACCCACTAATGGTTTAGCAACTCGGAAGCTGTGTGACTTTGGGCAAATTACCTCCCCTCTCTGAGCCCGCTTTTATTTCTCTCCAAAACGCGAGTTATACTACTACCCATAATGGTGCTTCTAGCTTGTTAGCCTTCATTAACGAGCGATGACCCGTGGGAAGCTTCTAGCTTGTAGTTAATTAGGCCCTTGTCCCAATGCCCTGCCTGAATCCAGCTCCCTACCCCACCCCTGCGGGAGAGCGCCTGGATTCCTTCCTGCTGGGCGCGAGGGGTGGGGGTGCGGGGCGGGGGCTGCCCGGCGCCCGCTGCCAGGCCCTATTCTGGGGGCCGAGCGATCCCGTGGCCGTGCCAAGCTTCCCCGGGGATCAGGTTTCTGCTGACGCGGTGCCAGGCACGTCTGCTTCCAGGAACCGGCAGCCGCATTTAGCCGCGGGCCGCACATGAAAGGGCTGCAGTCGGAAACGTGACGTTGTGTCAACAGGCGAGGCAGGTCAGCGCTGGGTGAGACCATCCCGGCAGGCCCGGAGGGTCACGCCCTGTCTGAAGGCGGCCGGATCCCCAGCCTCGGCTCCCCTGCCTCAAAGCCAGCACTTCACCCCCTCACACTCACACCCCTTTTAAACAGAGGTCCTCTTTGTCCCAAACGGGCGAAGGGCTGGGGTGCAAGCCCCTCCTCGCATCTCCCTGGGAGCCACTTGGAACCTGCTGCACGTGGGCTAAGAAGAAAAGGCAAGGGCAAAGAGGGCAGCGGCTCCCTTGAGGGGTGTGTGACCCCGCAGACCCCAGGAGGGCGACTCTGGGTCCGCTGTTAGGTGTCTGAACGCTCACATGTTTTTTTTAGTTCAGGTTGCTCCAACCACTTCCTTCAGTCTCCACGGCAACTCCTTGAGTTATGGCCCAGGAAAAAGAGAGGGGCATGCAGAAGGTGTTTGGTCCTGATTTCAACCCCATGCTCCATCCCCGGGAGCAACTGACTTGTTTAGGTTTTTACCAAAAAAGCCTAGCCAGAAAAGCCTAGCCATTCACGGAGGCATTTCAAGGGACTTAGTGGGCAGGAGACCTGGAGGTCCTAAAGAGCTGGGAGGAGGGACTTCCAGAATTTGCCATCTGCCTGCGACAGGACTTGTGACAGGGCTCAGAATCCTTATTTTACCTAGTCAAGACCAGGTGTGGAAGGGAGATGACAGGCCATCGGTTCATCTCCAGACTCCTGGTGCAGGGCTCCCCGTCCATGATTCCATGCTGCCCCTGGGCATCACTGTGTCTTTGACAGCATGCGTTCTGCATCTCACACAGCCAGGCAATGCTCACTCTCACCTGCTGGCTCATCAGGGGACAGGGAAGGCGACGTTGGAAGCAAACTCATGATGGGCAGGTGGCGCCTTTGCCTGGCTGAGAACTCCCTGGGGGCAGGTTCCCTGCTTAGGCTCCAGATGACCAGAGGGTTCTGGAAGACTCAAGATACTTGGGAGATCTGAAGCATGGCAAGCCAGGCACTGGCCATCAGGACATCCCTGACAGGGAGAAGGAGAGAGGCAAAAATCCTCGACCGGGTCAGGTCATTTCCCACTTCTTTTCACATGGAATTTTTTTTTCATAAGAGCACTTGACTAAGGAACACCAATATTCATTCACGCACAAACACACCCAACGAGAGGAAGTCCAGGAAGGATGTAGAAAATAATTATGGAATGTTGCCTTCAGCAGCAATAAGACAGGATATGGCAAATCCATTAGACTTTGCTAGACTCAAAAAAGTTAGACTGGCTTGGCAGAGGTGCTGTCCCCAGCACCAATTATTGCATAATAATCCATTAAATCTTTTCTCCATGTGCCTACCGTTCCAGCAATCTCCCCAGACCCTACAGCCTAACAATTCCATAATTTGATTTTCTGTCAAGTTCTAAGGACCATGACAAAAGCAGGCCAGGACGGGGTGGGGGGTAGCAGGGGACGATGTACTTTTTGCCTAACTCTGGAAGGAGGCGCAGGGTGACCATGAACCTTTAGCAAGTGTTAGTTAAAAAAAGAAATTAAACAAATATTTACCTACAAAATTGACCAAGTTTATTCTGTCTGACTGAATACAAGGCGCATAAAAAGCTGAATGAAGTGTTGCCAAGATTAACTAGTTGTCTCCAGCCAAGAAGGGGAGAGCAGGAGACAGCCGTATCACACGACTGGGGTATTTTTTAAAAAATGCAAAAGACCACCTTTCTCTTCCACAGGAAAAGGATTATTTTATTAAGTATTTAAAACAACTACTTAACATTGACTCATAGATAAAAATATTTACAATTTCACACCTTCAGGAAGGCTCCAAAATATAAACACTGTACCTCTCCCTAGAGAAAAAAATTCTTCTCTTCAAAAACAGGAATACATTCATTTTTCTCACTTTGTGGATCAAGTAATTATACAAATAAACATCTGAAACATTTCCTGTTTAATATACTTATATAATATATATTTATAACAGTTTTACAAATAAAGGCAATGACTTTATACCAAAATAAAAACAGGAAAAGAAAAAGTTAAAACACCATCGGCGATCAAGCATAGTGCATTTTGAGAAAAGCTGGTGCAGGGCTAGCTGGACAAGTCAGAAAACAAGTACTCTGGACCAAAAATAAAACTTCTTTGAAGGAGACAGAATCCTTTTTAGCAATAAGGACACTCCCTATGCCGTCGGGCGAGGGGCATTAGCCTGCAGAAAGGATCTTGCTGTGCCAAGAGCTGGTTAGGCCTGTAAGCTAAGCTTGGTTAAAAGGAGTTTTAGGATAGAACTGAAAACCGAGTCTAGCTCTGCTTGTTGAAGGTAGCAATTTGTTACTTGGCTTTACGCATTCTGGAACTTAGGCACCTGCATCTCTCAGACCCTGCTTTGGTTCCCAGGACAGCAAGATTGTTTTCTAGGTGAGACTTAGAAACAGGTGCCATAGGGCCCAAGGATGTCTCCCTCATTCCTGGCAGCTCAGCTTTACCAGGGGGCCCTTTTCAGTTCCTTATTAAGCTAATCACTAGGAAAGCCTGAGTAGGGAACTACATTCTCTTTATTCATCGGAGGCAGGGGGTGGGGAGCAGACCTGTAGAAATCTCCCCAAACCGCTACCATGCTATGCCAGTGTCTGCTACCTCACCACTTAGCAGAAAGTTCAGTGTGGCTGCCCTCTCCCCGTGTGGTGAGTCATGGCAACAATAAAAGAGAGAAGGGTGGGGTCATAAGAGCTGGCTGGGAACAGCGCTCTGGAAAGCCCTCTTTTGAAAGTACCTTTTTCTCAAAGCCACAGACCCGGCTCCCAAAATGAAGACTGACTCACAGACCAAGACTTTGAAGCTTTTGAAAATCCATCTGATTTGTCTGTATCTGAGGGGGCTATTCTCTGGGTGGGGGAAAGCCCAGAGATCTGCTACAATCCCCCCTAAATCTCCTGATGTCAGGCAATCCTTCATATCTTCCCTACGCCAGAAGGAGCTTTCATGTCCTATACCAACACACGATGTGCGTGTGCGTGCACACACACGCACCCCAAATCTTCTCTCCGTGCCTCAGATTATCTCAGCGTACACAACTAGAGCAATCTTGCTGTAGTCACACTTTCTTTTTTTGGGGGGACGGGAGTAGGGAGGAAGGAAAGCAGAGCAGCAGGGTCCCCTAGTCTTTGGTTTCTAAGTTTAAAGGGGGGATCTGCTTCAAAGCTTGGAGCAGGGCAGAAGAGTCGATGGCCGGATGTGCTGGCAAGGGAGAAGGGAGTCTCTGGGGCATGAGCAAGGGGGCTGAGATCTTGTCTGGGTTCATGAAGCTGGTGAGGGCTGCTGCAGAGGCGTTGAGGCCCGGGTATAACACGGGGACAGAGGTGGGATACCAGCACTTCTCCAGCATGGGCAAGTAGGCAGTTGCTGACGGCGGGATCAGATAGAAGGGCAGACAGAAGGGAGGTTGGTGTGGGTGTGGGCCCAAGAACGGGGAGCTGATCAGGTCACTGCCAGTGAAGTGGCCTTCATCATCGGAGAGCTGCATTCTGCTCTTTTTTGTTGGGGGTTCTTCCGATTCTTGCTTAATAACACCGATCCTTTCTCCCATGGTGAACCTGCGTCCATGATCGCTTTTGAAATACTGCTGCTCACCACGCAAGTCACCCTTCTCGGATTCTCCTCCATAGCCACTGTCTGTGTCCGTGTCACTGCCACTCTGCTCCCCGCTTGAGTGAGCGAAAGTCCGCTGGATGACCGGCACACAGTTTTTCCCAGGGCCTTCAGAGCCTTTGGCCAGGGAGCTGGGTTTCTCCTTGAAGTCCGTGGCTTTGGGAGCTGGGTCTGACGGTTTCCTGGAGGTACCTCCCTGCAGCAGCTCTGAGACCACACGGTGAAGGTGGGTGACTAGCTGCGAAGACTTCAGGTCCCGGGTGTTCTCATGCTTGGCCAGGTACTGAAGCACCTCCCGGGCACACGTCTGGAAACCTGAGCAGAACATCTCTTGACCTGCTTCAACATTTCTCCCCGACAGCTCACCTGGATCGACACAGATCCAAAGGAAGACATTTCAGAAGGCCCTGTGGTTCACCTGGATACCTACACCTCAAAAACTGGGAGCTTTCCTTTCCGTTATTAGCATTCACTGATTTGTGTTCCTAACTCCAAAAGTAATATGATCAGAAAAAATTGGGGTTATACTGAAAAGTACAAATAATAGAACAAAAATAATCCATTATCCTACCAGAGGTAAAATATGAGTTGTAATGGTTGCATAACATCCCATCACAGAAACAGAACATAATTAATAGAGATGGGACTATTTTCCCTCTTGTTGAATCGACAGCTTGTTCCTGAGTTTTCATTATACATGACACAGCAGTGAACATTCTATGTTTATAACTAGAGTCGATTTATAGAACATCAGTCTTACCAGAGCAAGACTGGACAGAGACCATAGAATGCAATAAAGAATGAGGATACGATGTTACCCAAGGAAGCTTACTTTCCATTAAAAAGTTGCAGTTGTGCTGCAATCTTTAAATTTCAAAGCTATTTCTAAGCCTTTTCCATGTATTCTATCCACAAGTCCTGAGAAATCAGGTATGATCATCTTCCTATTTTCAATGAAGAAACTGGCAGAAGCACCTGCTAGGTTTTTGTGATTCTCATCATACTAGTCTTGGAAAGAAGGGCGAAAGAATGGAATAAGGGAGTGGGTAGAAGAATTTCTTCCCGGACTGTACAGTATTATTTGGAAGGGGTGAAACTAGAAGGTTACAAGGTGACTGTGATTCTCTGGAAGTTGGAAGAAACTAATGATGAAACTTCAGCGGTTTCATTAGATTGTGCAATTCACCAAGATACCTAGTGGCTATTCAGGGAACCACATGAAATGCAGGAAAAGCTCCTGCTGTCATCCTGCCAGGATCATACCACACACAGAGTGATAAGGAAGTAGAGAAACAGGAAAACACTGGGGCATACCCATGATTTATTCTCCAATGAAAGAGGACTAAGAAGACCAACTGTAAAACACCCACGGTACAAATTATAGGTGCCTTGGCATTTTAAACAGGAGGGGGAAAATGTCCCAGAACCCAGAAACCCTTAAACCAAAATGCCACGGAAATATTTTACCACTTGACTAATACGTATTCATGCCAGGTGGCACGCAGCAGCATTCCGAATGAAAAGTCTGACCTTTTAGGAAAGATAAAATGACATCTCCCCCAACGAATGTGCATAAGCAATTTCTTGTAGGAATGTTCCTTATACCAGATGTTGAGCCCACAGGCTATTTGTGCTACAACTCTTAGGTGATGATAACCAGACTCGGGCACTCACCAGCTTGTAAACCGCTCTGCAGGGCAATGATTTTCTGCTGCTGCTGGTCAATTAGGTTTGTTAGTGCTTTCACATGCTTCAAGGTAAGTTCCAGAACCACTGCTTTTTCCAAGTGACCCAAAGTCTGGAATAAAAAGAGGCTTAGTCAACAGTGAGCTCAGAGAAGTCCCACCTCTGGGACACTTATTAGCAATGGGAAATATCTCTAAAGGAAAAAAAAAATGAAATAGCCTTTCCTGGTTGACTACATTTAGTTTTAAGTTTGGAGATGATGTTTTTAAAAAGTGTGTGTTTGTATACATACATGCACACACTTCTGATTAAAGAATAAAAAATGAGCGTCTCTTATCTTTGAAGGCATTTGGGAAGAGGCAGCTACATTAGGAGAAAGCTCTGACAGATAAATTTCTCCAGCAGCCGCAGCTGACCTTAACTCAGGGGAATCCAGAGATAACATTTCTCTGCAGTAGTGTCAACCTGAGGAGGGACTTCTACTGTGTCTGGCAGCCAAGAGGCTTCCCCTAGCTTCTTTCCTGACGCCCTTTCATAACTTTCAGCTCATCCAGGCTTTTTACTTCCTCCTCAAATACTATTTTTTTTTTCGTTTCCCCAACCAAAGGCTGCCAAAGCCAGTAAGCTGTTGGCTACCGCCAAGAAAGGACAGAACATAAATATCACGCACCCAAACAAGCCCTCTTTATTTTTAAAAAGGGGGAGGGCCAGAGAAAGAGGGTAAATAAAATCTGCGTGTTCCTTGGTTTACCCAAGTCAGCAAAACTAAAGAACCCTGAAAATCACCAGAAAGGAAAGGCTTAAACTCTTGAAAACGAAGACTAGTTGGTGTTGCAGCCAACTTGGAGAAGTCCAAGCGGTTCTCACCTCATCTGCATGAGGCTGCCAGAAAAATCCCAGGGCTGGGGAAGGGTACCCCAAAACTGCCACCCGCAAGCAAGCTCTTGAGCCGCGCATCTGGTCTGCAGTTCCGCGTGGGGCCTGCAGGCGGCGAATGACCCCGCCCGCTCTCTGGGCAGAAGAGCTGGCTTGGAGAGGGGCCAGATTCTCACTTACTGTAAGTTTGAGATGTTCGGGTAGGAGATCCTTCAGCTGGGCGATGCACTCGTTAATCCGGTCACGTCTCTTTTTCTCGATGAGCCGGTGCGGCAGTTTGTAGGTCTCCTGCAAGGCGCACGGGAAGGCGGTGGGCACCAGAGGAAGCGGGTGAGAAGCCCCTCTCCTCCCCCACCCCGTGGCGCGGTTAAGAGTTGGGGCCGCGGAGTCACACCCAGAACCACTTTCTGCCCCTTCTAGTCCAAGCCATTTCATAGAAGCATCAAGCCCACACCTTGCATAGCCCAGCCAAGCTCAAAGTGAGAAAACTTTTCTTGGAAACAGCGCGCGCCAGGGTCTGGGGTCCCGAGGGGCGCGGTGTTCTTACCTTGCTATCCTCGCTCCGCTTTATTCCCCGCCTCGATTTGTACACTTGGTACATGTGGGCAAAATCCATCCTGCAGGGAGAGGGGCCAGGTAGGGTCGTGACTTCGCGTGCGCATAGGCTGCAGGAGCCCTGGTAAAAGCCCCCCGGATGCGGCCAGAGCTGCTCCGAGTCGAGAGCCGCGCAGAACGCAGGGCTGGAGCCGAGGCTTGAAGGGGCCGGGGAGTGCCAACTTACCCAGGTAGGTCTCCGGGCTCCAGTCCTGGAGCTTTGGGCAGGCAGGCGGGGGGCGGTTGCGCGCTGGGGATCCGCTCCATGGCGCGGCGAGCCGGGGCCACTGTGCACTCCTGTCTGCGGTAGCGGAACGTCGGGGTGAGGACTGTCCTGCAAGGGGCTTCCAGGGGCCGGGGGGTGTCTCCGCAAGGATTCCTCTGGGTCTGAGCTCCCTGAAATCCGCTTGGGCTGCCGGGCGCTGCGGCTTTGAGGTGCTGCTTCAGTTGGGGGCGTGCATGGTGTCCCCGCGGCCTCTGGCTCCGGCTCTGCGCACAGACTGGCGGTGTGTGCTCCCTGCGCCGTCTGCGCGATGCGAGCCAAGTGAATGAGAAGTGGGGCGGGCGGGGAGGCGGGAGGGAGCTCGGAGCGGGGGGGGGCCGGCTAGGGTGGCGGGGGGTGGGGGGTGCGAGCTGAGGAGTAATGGAGAGGCTGCGGGCTGGGTTAAATGGGAGCGAGTGGGTGGGTTTGAGCTACGTGTTCTACCCTGTGACTCCAGGCACGTCTGGCCGCTGCCAGGGAGGGAAGGAGCGACCTGCCCGCCCTCCCCCGGCTTCATCACATGAGTCTCACGTGTTGGACAACGCTCCCGCGACTGCGAGGGAGCCCCCACCCCCAGCCCTGGCCCCCAGGTGTCTGCGGCTGCGGCTGCCTTTCCCCGAAGAGGGGGTGGCAGCACGGCCTGGGTCCTGCCCAACCGGGTGGGGGGCGCGGAAGCTGGAAGGGGCCGGGGAGCCGCTGGGGCCGGGTGGGGGGGGGGTTGGTAACGTGGGCGAACCTGCCCCAGGGAAATGAAGTAAGTTCCCGTCTCCTGGGAGGGAACGGGGGAGGACGGATCCGCCCGCGTCTGACTCAAGCCGGGAGAGGAATATCCCCTCGCTCGCTCCAGCCCAACCCTCTTCCTCCTCCCCCGCCCGGCCGGCTCCGAGGAACCGGCGCGCAGCGGAGGGAGTCGCCCGGCCCCCCTGCCGTCCCCAGAGGCTGGTGTTTCTTTCCGTCCCGGCTTCCCCGCCCCCAGCCCTCAGCCGGGCGTCCAGGAATTGCCCGCCGTGGGGAGGGGCCGAGGGGCGGGGCGGATGTCACCCCATGGGAAGCGGGCTGGCAGCCAAGCGCAGGGGCAGCCGAGGCCGCTGCCGAGCACGCTGCGCGCACCTGACCGCGGAGCGTGTGCGCCACGGCCCCCTCGCTCCCCGGGAGCTCCGCTCCTGGGTACAGCCTGCGGGCCGGCGGGCACCCTCTTGCGCACCCCCCGGGTGTCCCAGTGCCCACTTCCACCCCACTTCGGCTAGTCCGGCACAGAAAGATACCGGGCGCGGTGCCCTGCGTTCCCTCCCTCCCCTGCCCCCTCCGGAGCAGAGGCTCCCGGGTCGCCTTCCCCTCCGGCTGCAACGTTACACAACTGCGGTGGCGACGCCTGCCCTGCAGCAGCACGGGGCGTGACGCTTCACGTGGCCAGAGCCCGGGCCACAGGGCCGCCGCCTGCGAGTCCCTCTGCGTCGCCCGTGGGACCCAGACCCCGGGGACGCGGTGTGCCCGCCGGGGTGGGCCATCTCCCTGCCTGCCAGGAACTTGGGCGGCGCTGTTGGCGGTCTGCACCCGGAGCGGGAGGAAAGAGAGAGACTAGAAAAAACTGTGTGTCCATCACATTGAAATCTTAGCATTCATTCAGTCGATACACATTTGTTGAGGCCCCTCCTGTGTGCCGGGCGTTGTGACCGTTGCTAGAGATACTGTGGGGAATCAGACAGATTCTGCCCTTGAATTTACAGGAACCTCTGGAAAAAGGATAAATTGGGCAATGAGGGGAAGGCAGCCCTGGGAAAATTATATAGGTGCCACTGGCTGCCAGAAAAAAGATAAGTTTGTTTTGTTTTGTTTCAAAATTTATTTAATACGGACCAAGATGCATGGGAAGAGAAGGAGGAAGCTAACCCACTGCCCTGAGCTTGGGGCAGAAAGGCCTCCCCCAAGCAGCCCCAGATCTCCGTAAAGCGCGCTGGTGGGCGGGGGGAGCGGAGGGGGACCTACGTCCCCCGGCAAAGTCCGGGCTCTGTGACCTTCTAACTCAGCCTGGAGCAGGGAAAACAGCTGAAACTCCAAGCCCGCGGTATGAGCCGCGCTGATGCAGTCAGAGGAGGGAGCCAGTGGAAATTCATGACTAAAATAAGGCCTGGCTGGGGATTTCACTGACCTCTGCGCTGCCCTGCCCTGCAAGTTCGGGGAGTTGAGAGATGACTGTAAGCCGTGGCCTGGCGGTGGGAAGGATTGGAAAAAACAAAAAACGGGGTCGCTGCGGGGACTGGGTGAAGCTTCTCGGGCGCAGTTTGGGGGTGTCAGTCTTAATTGGCAGTGTCCTTGACAACCTAGAGAACTGGGATTCACACTTTGACCAAACTGGGAGTGGATTTCCTTCAGGTCGCTTTGGAGAGCTCCCACTTCCTGTTTATGTTTCACAAGCGTCGAACTCATTAGCAAGTGTGAGAAATGCCTCCTTTTCTAACTAACTGGCGTGACCTCTCTTGGGGGCTTAGGGATCCTTCCCTCCCAGAATGTACTTTTGCTGGTTTCTGTTGTCAGCCATCTCTAGGGAGGGAATGATTGCGCCGCAGCTTCCTGCCGGGAGGTGGGCAGCAGAACCACAGAGGAAGGAGGGGACCGGCCTGCCCGGGTTTGTGCTTTCAATCTAGGGCGACCTGCTTCATTGTGCGACTTTAGTAAGGGTGAAGGATTGTCATGACTGCACCAAAACCACAGTTCCACCAGGAAAGAAGCGCTGGGGGAGGAAGGAACACCTGTCCCTGAACCATCATACATCTCGCTCCCCCCATGCCAGACATGAACCCAAACATTTCAGTTTCCATGGCACAGTGTCGTTCTTAGAATGTTTTGATGTTATCAATACTTTTTGTCCTTACCTGTTCTACAGTTGGAAATAACAAAATATATGCATTTCCTACTTTTTGTTCCAAATGCATTCTTAAGCTTCAAGAAATATCTCCAAGTAGAAAAAGAAAGAATCTCCACCCTACAAAAGTTCTATCCTATCCAGATTTTATATATTTTATACCGTTTCCAGATTTTATATATTTTAAACCATTTAGTCTGTTTTTCTTTTCTCAATAGCTTGTGATTATTTTTTCATCAATTTAAACAAAATAATTCCTTCCCAGCCTGCATCTTTCCACCCTGAAGAATCTTAAAATTTCACTGTCATCTTTTGTAGATACTTGTTTAATGTTGTTTTATTTTTTAGACTGCAAAAACTTTGTCTATGTTAATTCATTTAGTCCTCCCCCCCACCCTATAAGGCAGGTATTAGCTTATTTTTACATTCATTTAACACATATTTATTGAGAACCACTATGTGCCAGGCACTGAAGTAGATCCTAGGAATATATGTGTCCTCTTAAGGAAACTGAGGCTCAGGGAGGTTAAATAACCTGCCCCAGGTTATATAGCCTGAGATTAGATCTGGAACGAGACCCTAGGTTTGTTTGGCTCCGAAGCTTGTACTCTTAATCATTCTACTCTCGACTGCCTGGTAGGGTTGTTATGAGTTATGCACTGTTCAACTCCAGGGGGAGCCATTCGCATCACAGTCTGTGTGAGAGCACCCTCTCGAGTTGTGCATTGTAGCACTGAGCAGCTGCACTGGGTACTTCTGACATTTTGTAGCCCTCCCCTCTGCTTTGTCCTTTTAAGTGTAGAGAGAACATAATTTTGTACAGGGAAGGACCGGATTTTCCTTTTCTTTTCCTACTGAGACTCAGCATTTTGAAGATCTGATGCTGTGTGCTGGGGAGAGTCTATACTGTTACCTGGCCCCTTCCTGTGTAGGAAGTTAGAGCTCACTTTCTTTCTTGCTCAGATAACATCATTTTTTGTCTGTTTATGGATCCTCAGGAAATTTTTTTATCACATTTCACATATCACATTTTTATGTATCAATAAACACATACAAACACGTACACTTTAAGGACATTAAGCATAGGGCAGCCAAGTACTGATGGGGCTATGGCAACAAGCTGCCACTACCTTCTCTCTCTTACTACTGAGTAACCATTGCTCACTTAAAGAAAAACTTAAACCATTTAGGAAGAAGCCAGCTCAATGTATTTTGGACACCTGGGTGGCTCAGTTGGTTAAGTGTCTGCCTTCAGCTCACGTCGTAATCTCCGTGTCCTGGGATGGAGCCCTCGAGTGGGCTCCCCTGCATGGGCTCCCTGCTCAGCAGGCAGTCTGCTCCTCCCTCTCTCCCTGCCCCTCCCCCCTTGTGCTCAAGTGCCACGCGCACTCTCTCTCTCTCAAATAAAATCGTTAAAAATTTGTTATAAAACAATATCTCCTTGATATGTGAATTCTGATATTTTCTAGTCTAGTCTAGTCAATTTTATTTAAAAAATATTCTGGTCTTGGGGTTCCTGGGTGGCTCAGTTGGTTGGGTGGCTGACCATGGATTTTGGCTCAGGTCATAATCCCAGGGTCCTGGGATCAAGCCCCGGGACAGGGTCTGGGCTCAGTGGGGAGTCTGCCTGAGGATTCTCATTCTCCCTCTCCTGCCCCTTCCTCTGCTTGTGTGCCCACACGCTCTCCTTCTCTCTCAAATAAATAAATAAAAATCTTAAAAAAATATATTCTGGTCTTTACTTGATAAATTGATTTTACAATCCACCAATAAATCCTGACCTACAATTTGAAAATGTGTTCTCTCCACTAGAGATAGTGTTGTAATTTTAGCTTGTCCCCACCAGAAAGAAATCAATAGCATTTGTACACTTGAAGATCTTTAAAATCACTTATAAAAATGTTAAATAAGACTGTTGGTTCTGGGGGCACCTGGGTGGCTCAGATGGTTGAGCATCTGCCTTCGGCTCTGGTCGTGATCCTGGGATCCTGGGATCGAGTCCCGCATCGGGCTCCCTGCTCCTTGGGAGCCTGCTTCTCCCTCTGCCTCTCTCTCTCTCTGTCTCTCATGAATAAATAAATTAAAAAAAAAAAAGACTTGGTTCTGGTTGAATTCAGTGTTATTAATGTCTGCATTCAGGATATCCTTGCCTTATGCTCAAATGTAGAAGTAAAAATATTCAGAGTTTCATCAATACACATAATGTTATATGCTGGTGAAATGTAGTTCCTTCCTTCAGCTGAGGATGTTTTCTTCTATTGCTACATCTCTGAGAGAGTTTGTCATAAAGGATATTGAAGTTGTCAAATGCTTTTTCTGCATCAAATGAGACACTCATATGGTTTTTTCTTTCATTTTGTTACTATCATGAATTACAATCTGTTAAATGTTAAACCAGGGGCGCCTGGGTGGCTCAGTCGTTAAGGGTCTGCCTTCAGCTCAGGTCATGATCCCAGGGTCCTGGGATCGAGCCCCGCATCGGGCTCCCTGCTCAGCGGGAAGCCTGCTTCTCCCTCTCCCACTCCCCCTGCTTGTGTTCCCTCTCTCGCTGTCTATCTCTCTGTCAAATAAATAAATAAAATCTTAAAAAAAAATGTTAAGCCAACCTTGAATTCCTGAAATAAGCCAGTCTTGATCAATCTATTATCCTTATTTTTATTGGTAGATTTGATTTGCTAGTATTTGCGAGGGATTTTGTGTCTGATTGTGTTGGGTATACATCTGTAGTTTTTCTTATAATCTTTGTCAGGTTTTGTTGTCACAGTAACGCTGGCCTCATAAAACAAGTTGGGAAATTTTTCTTCTTTTTTCTGAAAGAGCTTATGTAGGATTTGGTACTATTTCTTTCTTAAATAGTAGGAGATGCTGCCTGGGCCTGGAATTTTCTTTACGGGAAGGTTTTTACTATGTATACATTTTCTTCAATAGATGCCAGATATTTAAAATTTTTATTCTTGGGAATAAAGAAGCGCCTGGGTGGCTCAGTGAGTTAAGCATCTGCCTTTGGCTCAGGTCATGATCCCGGGGTCCTGGGATGGAGCCCTGCTCCAGATCAGCAGGGAGTCCTCTTCTCCCTCTCCCTCTGCCCCTCCCCACTGTGCTCTCGCTCTCTCTCTCAAATAAATAAATAAAATCTTAATAAAAGTACTAAAATTCTTACTCTGTTCTCAGTTTTGGTAATTTTTATTTTTTAAGGAATTTGTCTAGTTCATTGAGATTTGTTAATATATTGGTAAAAAGTTTTATCCCTTTAATGTCTATATAATCTAAAGTGATAAACACTTTCTACTCTTTTAAAAAATTTTTGTTAATTTGTGTTTTCTTTTTTTTCTTGATCATCTTGCTAAGAGTTGTATTAATTATATTAATCTTTGCAAATACCCAAATTTTTATTTTATTTTGATTTTTCTCGATTGTTCATTTTAAAGTTGATCAATTTTCTCTCTTATTTTTCTTATTCCCTTTCTTCTAGCTATTTTGGATTTAATTTGTTCTGAGTTTTCTAGTTTCTTGTGATGTAAGGTAATATCACTGATTTTAAACCTTTCTTATAAGTATTTAAAGCTAAATTTTAAGTATTTATAAGTCATTTTATTATAAGTATTTAAAGCTAAAATTTTTCCTCTAAGCACTGCTTTCACAGGGTATTTGTATTTTATTTATCATTCAGGTCAACATGTGTCCTAATAGTTATTGTCAGTTTTCTTTGATTCGTGGGTTACTTCAAAGGTTATTGTTTAATTTCCCAAATATTTGCAAATTTTCCAGGAAACCTTTTTCTTTTTCTTTTGAAATAATTATAGAATCATAGAAAGTTACAAAAATAATAGAGAAGTTCCATGTACCCTTCACTCAGTTTCCCCCAATGGTACCATTTTATGTGACTATAATACAATATTAAAACAAGGAAATAAGGGGCGCCTGGCTCAGGCAGTTAAGCGTCTGCCTTTGGTTCATGTCATGATCCCAGGGTCCTGGACAGTTTTCAGATTTTCACCATTTTACATGCACTCACTTGTATGTGTGTCTGTATGTGTATAGTTCTATACAATTTTATCACATGTGTAGATTACTATAACTACTGTCACCATCAAGATGCAAAACTGTCCTATCACTACAAAGTCCTCTCATGCCACCCCTTTATCCCTTTATAATCATACCAATTCCTTTCACCTCTCCTATCCCTAATGTCTGGCAACCACTAATCTCTTCTCCATCTCTGTAATACTATCATTTTAAGAATGTTATATAAATGGAATCATATAGTTTGTAACCTTTTAAGATTGAAAATTTTTTCCACTCAGCATAATCTCTTGAGATCCATCCAAGTGGTCATGTGTTTCATGACCAGTTGGTCATGAAAGTAAGTTTCAATGAGTGGTGTTCCATGGTATCGCTGTGCCATGATTTGTTTGCCCATTCACCCACTGAAGGGCAATGGAGCTGTTCCAATTTTTTGTGATTATAAAACTACAATGAACATTTTTCTACATGTCTTGAGTGGACATGTTTTCTTTTCTGAGGCAATGGGCCATATAATAATGTATGTTTATAAAGAAACTGACCAACTGTTTGCTGGAGAGGCTATCCCATTTTACCTTTACAGTTGTAACGTATGAAAGATCTAGCTTCTCTTTATCCCTACCCACATTTGCTATTGTCACTATTTTTTTTAAAGATTTTTATTTATTTATTTGTCAGAGAGAGAGAGAATACAAACGGGGGAGTGGCAGGCAAAGGGAGAAGAAGACTTCCTGCTAAACAGAGAGCCCCATGCGGGACTCTATCCCAGGACCCTGGGATCATGACTTGAGCCGAAGGCAGACGCTTAACTGCCTGAGCATCCCTGCTATTGTCACTATTTTTAACTTTAGCTTGTCCAAATAGGTGTGTAATTCCAGGTATCTTTTTATGTTGGTTTCTAATTTATCATTATTTGGTCAGAAGATATACTCTATTAGATTTTAATTCTTTGACGTTTATTAAGATGTCTTTCATTACCCAGCATATAGTCTATCTTGACGAATGTTCCCTGTGGGTTTGAAAGCATGTAAATTCTGTAGTTGGGTACAATATTTTATTAAGTTGGTATTTTATCAAGTTGGTTACAGTGCTGTTCAAATATATCTCTCTACTGATTTTTTCCCTCTCTGCATCCTAAAATTACTGAGACAGGAGTATTAAAATCTTTCCAAGTATGAGTGAAGCGTTGTCCATTTCTGTCATTTTTCTTTATGCATCTTGGAACTCTATTCTTAGTTGCAAGTACATTTAGGATTGACATATCTTCTTGATGATTTTTTCTCTTTTTTTTTTTTTTTTTAAAGATTTTATTTATTTATTTGACAGAGAGAGACACAGCGAGAGAGGGAACACAAGCAGGGGGAGTGGGAGAGGGAGAGGCAGGCTTCCCGAGGAGCAGGGAGCCAGATGCGGGGCTCGATCCCAGAACGCTGGGATCATGACCTGAGCCGAAGGCAGACGCTTAACGACTGAGCCACCCAGGTGCCCCGATGATTTTTTCTCTTATCATTAAATTTTTTTCTCTTTCCTTATGGCTTCCTTCCTTCCTTCCTTCCTTCCTTCCTTCCTTCCTTCCTTCCTTCCTTCCTTCCTTCCTTCCTTTCTTTCTTTCTTTCTTTCTTTCTTTCTTTCTTTTCTTTCTTTTCTTTCTTTTCTTTCTTTTCTTTCTTTTCTTTCTTTCCTCTTTCCTTGTCTCTACCTCAACATTGGGAGGCTGCCTACACGAGTCTCCATCCAGGTCCCAACAACAAACACTCTTTCCACTTGTCCTTTCTTTTTTAAAATTTTTTATTAACATATAATGTATTATTTGTTTCAGGGGTACAGGTCTGTGATTCATCAGTCTTACACAATTCACAGCGCTCACCATAGTACCTACCCTCCCCAATGTCCATCACCCAGCCACCCCATCCCTCCCACCCCCCTCCACTCCAGCAACCCTCAGTTTGTTTCCTGAGATTGAGAGTCTCTTATGGTTTGTCTCCCTCTCGGGTTCTGTCTTGTTTCATTTTTCCCTCCCTTCCCCTATGATCCTCTGTCTCTTTTCTCAAATTCCTCATATCAGTGAGATCATATGATACTTGTCTTTCTCTGATTGACTTATTTCCCTTAGCATAATACCCTCTAGTTCCATCCACGTCGGTGCAAATGGCAAGATTTCATTTTTTGATGGCTGCATAATATTCCATTGTATATATATACCACATCTTCTCTATCCGTTCATCTGTAGATGGACATCTAGGCTCTTTCCATAGTTTAGCTATTGTGGACATTGCTGCTATAAACATTGGGGTGCATGTGCCCCTTCAGATCACTACATTTGTATCTTTGGGGTACAATACCCAGTAGCCTTATAGCATTATTCTAAAGTCCAGTATTATTCTTCTACCTTTGTCTGATGTTAATAATATAGCCACAGTGACTTTTTGTTGTTGTCTTTTTAAGTCGGCTCCATGCCCAACGTGGGGCTTGAACTCATGATCCTGAGATCAACAGTCACATGCTCAACAAACTGAGCCAGCCAGGCACCCCCAACACTGGCTTTTTTATACTTAGTGTTTGCATGATATATTTTTTTCTACCCTTATGCTTTCAACCTACGTCTTTATAATCGAATTGTACATTAGTAAACCACATGTTGTTGGATTTTGCTTTTATTTTTTTTCAAAGATTTTATTTATTTATTTGAGAGAGAGAGAATGAGAGATAGCACGAGAAGGAAGAGGGTCAGAGGGAGAAGCAGACTCCCTGCTGAGCAGGGATCCCGATGTGGGACTCGATCCCGGGACTCCAGGATCATGACCTGAGCCAAAGGCAGTTGCTTAACCAACTGAGCCATCCAGGCGCCCATGGATCTTGCTTTTATATCAGTCTGACAATCTTTGCCTTTTTTCGTAGAGTTTAATATATTTATATTTGAGGTAATCATTAATACAGTTGGGTTTAAATCTCCCATCTTGGTATTTATTTTTCTATGTATCCCATTTATTCTTTGTTTCTGTTTCTACTTTCCTACCTTCTTTTGGATATGTTGCATTTTTTAATCATTCCATTTTATCTCCTTTTTTAAAGTATATTTCTTTGTGGTATATCCTACTGGCTGTTCTTGAGCAGTGGTTCTTAAACTTTACATGTATTAGAAAACAGCTGGAAGTCTCATTAAAACATAGATTTCTGGGCCATACCCCCAAAGTTTCTTACTCAGTAGGTTTGTGACAGAGCTCAAAAATTTGCCTATCTGATAAGTTCTCAGATGCCACTGATGATGTATGTCTAGAAACCATACTTTGGTAATCTCTGCCCTAAAGATTATATTCTACATCTTTAAGTTATCACAATCTACCTTCAAATCATATGCTGAAAAATACTATTATACAATTTTACAGATATGTAAGAACCTTACAGCAATATAATTCTATTTATTCCTCCTCTTAACCTCGATGCTCTTATTATATATATTTTATTTCTGCATAAATTCTAAAGATTTATTTTAGAGAGAGAGAGAGAGAGAGAGGAGAGGGGCAGAGGCAAGGGAGAGAGAGAATCTTAAGATTTTATTTATTTGAGAGAGAGTAAGCAAGAGAGCAGAGCAGGGGTAGGGGCAGGGGCAGAGGGAAAGGGAGAAGCAGACTCCCCACTGAGCAGGGAGCCTGTTGTGGGGCTCGATTCCAGGACCCTGGGATCATGACCTGAGCCCAAGGCAGCTGCTTAATCAACTGAGCCACCCAGGCGCAACGGAGGGAGAGAATCTTAAGCAGGCTCCCCACTGAGTATAGAGATCGTCAAGGGGCTCAATCTCACAACCCTGAGATCACGACCTGAGCTGAAACAAAGTCAGTTGCTTAACCGACTGTGCCACCCAGGCACCCCAGCTTCTGCATAAATTATAAATCTCAAAAAAAAAATATATGTATTTTGCTTTAAACACTCAATAGTATTTTTAAATATCATGCACATGGATAAAAAGATATAGATGTAGATATATTATTTTAGAAAGGCCTTTAAAGGGGTGCCTGGGTGGCTCAGTCAGTTAAGCATCTGCCTTGGCACAGGTCATGATCCAGGGTTCTGGGATCAAGCCCCGCATCGGGGTCTCTGCTCAGCAGCAAGTCTGCTTCTCCCTCTCCCTTTCCTTCTGTGATCTCTTTTGCGTGCTCAAATAAATAAATAAATAAATAAATAAATAAATAAATAATCTTTTTAAAAATTAAAAAAATGAAAGGCCTTTAACATTTACCCATCTATTTACCCTTTCTGGTGCTCTTCACTTTTTGCAGATCTGAGTTTCCTTCTGGTATTTTTTCTAAAATGTTTATGTTAGCTTTTCTTGTAGTCTGCTGCAGATGAATTTTCCCAACTTTTGTCTGTCTGAAAATGAATTTATGAATTTATTACACCTTTATTTTTGAAGTATATTTTCACTGGTTATGCATTCTAGTTTGATGATGTTTTTCTTAGCACTTTAAGGGTGTTCTATTGTCTTCTGGCCTCCACTGATTCTAGTGAAAAGTCATCTGTTACTTATATCATCAATCCCTTATGCTTCCTTTATCCCCTTTCTTTTTTTTATAGGCTTTTTTGTTTTCTTAAAGATTTTATTTATTTATTTGAGAGAGAGAGAGTGAGAAAGAGCAAGAGCAGGGGAGAGGGTCAGAGAGAGAGAGGGAGAAGCAGACTTCCCGCTGAGCAGGGAGCCTGACATGGGGCTTGATCCCAGGACCTGACCTGACCTGACCCGAAGGCAGATGCTTAATGACTGAGCCACCCAGGCGCCCCTCTTTTATCCCCTTTGAGATTTACCACTTCCCATTGTTTTTCAGCAATTTTGCTATGATTTATTTAGGTGTGGTTTTCTCTGTATTTATTCTGCTTGGGGTGTGCTGAGTTTTTTGGTTCTGTAAGTTGATATTTTTCATCAGTTTTGTTAAGTCTTAGCCAACAAAACCTCAATGATTTCTTCTGTCATGTTTTCTCTTATTTCTGGGACACCATTTACACATCGGGTTGTTTGAAATTAGCCCCAAACCAGTCAGATGCTCAGTTTCCTTTGCTCTTGAGGCTGCTACTAAGCTCATATAATGAATTTATTTTCGATATTGTGTTTTTCATTTGTAGAATTTCCATATGGTTCTTTTTTCTAGTTTCCACTGTTTTGTTGAAATTCCCCATCTCTTCATATGTTGTCTTCCTTTCCGTGCAATCTTTTAAGACTTTTATAATTTTTATATCATAGGTATTTTGTATTTTAATATGCCTACTTGATAATTTCTTTTTTTTTAATATTTTATTTATTTATTTGAGACAGAATGAGAGAGAGAGAGCACACATGAGAGGGGGGAGGGTCACAGGGAGAAGCAGACTCCCTACTGAGCAGGGAGCCCGATGCGGGGCTCGATCCCGGGACTCCAGGATCATGACCTGAGCCGAAGGCAGTCGCTCAACCAACTGAGCCACCCAGGCACCCTCTGGATCTGCTTCTATTGCTTTTTCTTCTGTATTAACCATAAGACACATTTTCTCACTTTTCTGTAGGTTTTAGATTTTTTTTTATTGTGTGCCTCATATTTTAAAGGAAAGTAAAGCAGAGTACAAAGTAAATATTTACCTACAAAAAGAGAAGCCCCTTCTTCCATGAGAGGCTGTCAGTCTGATCTCTAGTTGAGCCGGGCCTGGGTTTTGTTACAGCTTTAGTTGGAATCATTTCCTTGCTGCTTTCAAGCATTTTGAGGGTGAGATTAGGACTTCCCCTTCAGCAGAGCCTGAGATCTGAGTGCTGATGAGATTCTTGAGACCGACGTATACTTCAAAACCAAGCTAACAGGTGTGAGAACTGGGGGAAGTCTCTCCCTGCTCTATTGCCTAGCTCACAGCGTTCTGATTTCTCTTTGCCATTTGCCCCCTACGTCTGCCCGTCTGGAGATCTCTTCCAGTCCTTTTGTCCCTCTCAGTACTTTGCAAAGCCCTGGACTTTGCAAAAGCCAAAAATGACTCAAGGAGCGCCCCTTGGCCCTTGTTCCCTGCCTCCAACTTTGGCAAACTATTTCCAGCCCTCTGTGAGGACACGGGGGAGGATGAGGTAGATAGGTGTAGACTTGCTCTGTGGCTATGGCCCCTCAGCCCACAGACAGCCTTTACAAGTCTGTTAACATTTCAGCTGAGTTCTCCTTACCCCTGCTGATCATGAACCCTTCTTTCCTCTGCCATTCCACTAGAGATGACAATGGCCATGGGTCTCCTCTCTCCCATGTAAAGCTAGTTACTGTGAGTTTAGTGCATTTAGGTTTCTTTGTGCCATCAGTTCTCTGATGGGTTTTAAAAATCAATGATCGTTGGGGTGCCTGGGTGGCTCATTCGGTTAAGCATCCAACTCTTGATTTCAGCTCAGGTCATAATCTCAGGGTCGTGAGATCAAGCCCTGTTTCGGGCTCCATGCTGGACATGGAGCCTGCTTAAGATTCTCTCTCTCCCTCTTCCTCTGCTCTTCCCTCACTGCTTGTGCTCTCTCTCTCTCTTAAAAAGAATCAGTGTTTGTTTTGTGCTTACCTGACTTGTTTTAGTTGTTAGGATAACAATGACATTCTCTTGTAATCCTATACATGTGACCTATAAACAGAAATCCCCCAGATAACTCTTACCAGAGATGAAAAGGTGCTTAGGGATCTTTAGGAACCGATGAATTGGCAGGAATTGAAAAGATGAAGTCAGTGTGAGGATCTGACAAAATTGGGGATGGCAAAGGTGTATTGTATTCTATCAAGCACTGCTAAAATCACACACACACACACACACACAC
>NW_027397077.1:34639914-34699849 GCF_003265705.2 Callorhinus ursinus | reverse complement strand
CACACACACACACACACACACACACACACACACACACACGGTCTGGGAGGAGACTATGGCAAAAAGGAGATGCTTTGCCACCCAGCAAGTGGTATTTACTTTCAGAGAATGGACAGTGCATGTAATTGTGTTGGTGTCTTCTTTGGACAATGTCCCACTCCCTCATCCGTCTCTGTCTCTTAGGGCAGTAATTCTCACATTTTACTCTGCATATAAATCACCTGGGCATCTTGTTAAAGTTCTGATTCTCTCTTAGAATGTCCAGGGTTGGGCTTGAGATTCTGAATTTCTAACAAGCTCCCAGATCATGCTGATGATACAGGAATAACAAGGTCCTCAAGTACGGACACCTGCATTTTTAGGCGGGTAATAGCAATAGAACTTAATTGTGCTGAGGTGAGTTTACAGTATAAAGGACAGAGGAAAGATTTTAAGTGAATAACTAAATAAAACTAACAATCCAGGACACCCAAGAAGCAGATAGAATGTGGTTTACAGTCACACAAAGTGTAGATAAAACATATGTTGAGGAAACGTTTCCTGTTGAGGAACTCTAGTAAGCGGCAAGCCTACAAGTCATCAAACCGGCTACTTTGGTGGGGTTGTAAGTTTGTTTTCAGGTGGGCAGCTGCTGTCCTGGGAGCTAGAGTCAGGGGAAGTGCATTGCCCAAGGAATCAGGCCTTTTATGGCTCTTCTGTCCGCCTGAGGCCTGGGAACATCCATTCTGCAAGGAGGGAAGGATGGGGAAAGGATGTGTGGAGAGGGTTTGGGTCTCTCCCTAGCAGCTCAGCCAAGAGTTTGGCTCTTGGGTTGGTGGCAACTGCAGAGAATATTCATCAATTGGTTACAAATTAGCACCTGACTCCCATTGCCCCTCTTTTCCTTACAATAACTGGGTAGACTTGTTTTCACCAAAAGAGACTTACCAACTGGAATTTCGTAGCTCTGATATTAGCTATTGGTCCTATGTTATTTACAATGTTATTTACAGGACTAATTAATGCACCAATAGAAGGGAAAATAAAATTTCCTTCATTTTCTGTACTTAGTAATGCAATACTAATCTCAAACAAAGATGATTATGGTCCAGATTGCCTTGTTAGGAAGAAAGCATGGAGAGTTCTGGAAAATTATAATAAACCAGCTGAATATAAAGATTCAATTTAATAAAACTTTACCATTCAAAGAAATGTGGAGGGAGTTAGTCTAAAGTTTTGATGACATCCTAGTCAAAGAAAATTTAAGGGATTGCAGTATTTATTTCATCAAAAATATTTACTGAGAGTTTTCTATGTACCAGACACATACTACATGAATGAAATTTTCATGATGCTTACAAATCTCATGGATGGCAATTTCATTACTTTGAAGCATGTAAGTAACTTGAACTAGGCTAACTAATTAGTGCATGCAATTCCCTTGGGGCAACTGTTTAATGAGTAGAAAAGCATTATTCAAACTTACCATGGTTTTTGTATACAAACAAGGGCATTTTAACTGGCAAATAATTTGTTCTCTTAAGTATCTAAATCAAATTTCTTCAGATATTATGCACCCTATTCCTTTTCTTGAGCAGTACCCCTTCCCTCTTTCCTCAATGGCACAGATAAAGTTGAGGCTGACCACTAGCCAGTTAGCACAGTGTTCTCAAAGAGTAAGGACTTAATGAAATGGGGAATGATAAATAAGATGAAGAGATTCAAGAAAGCAGGATGAAATTATTAGTAGTTAGAACCAGTGCTTTGGTGCAATAAGACCAAGGAGGTTAAGAGCCTGTGGGAGTTACTTAAAGCCTCAGTTTACTCATCTGTAAGATGGGGTAACAAAAGTAGCTATCTCATAGGGTCCTTGTGAGGATCAAATTAAATAATGTGTTTAAAAGACTATCACAGCACTTGGCACATACTAATGACTCAATATTTGTTAATACTTATTTTTATTAGTAGAATGCCAAGAATTGCTTAGCATACCTGAGCATTTAGTCACATATATATAACTTGGACATTAGCAGTACAACTGGAATTTTCTCTGCAAAAGGTACTGACATGGACCTCGGGTTCTAAGATGGGAAGGGTTTTGTATTCAAACTGTCCATTGCTTTTGGGACCAGCAGCAAGGTAACAATTTGGGAGTCCTGAACTTTTGGCCCAATAAAAGGTAACATTGACCTTCTGTTGCCCTTCCCCAGCATGATCGTCTCCAGAATAACCTAAGAGGCTTTTGTTGTTGTTGTTAACAAATAAAGGAAATCTTAAGTTTTAGCTTTTAAGTATATAAAAAAAATAAATAGATGATTCTGAGGAATATGAATTAATGTTTATAAGAATTGTGACTGGACTGAAAAAAAATGATTGGACTCATTTTTAAAGTATCTTCCCTTAGAATCTAAGAAAAGTCATGGAAATTTTTAGAATTAACCTATATAAATTCATTCCACAAAGAGTCAGGCAGTTCCATGGAGGTGTTCAGAGCTCGGTGGTTTTGTCTACAGGGTCCTGAAACTTTTGAACATTTCAAACAATTGGCCAGTATTTTTTTTTTAATAAAATAAAAGCTGTCTGACAGATAAGCCTGGTTAGTTAAGACATCTGTTCTGGTGGTCAGCTGTGCCTGGATGGACTTTGCCTGGATGTATCTTTTTAAATAGTTTAGCAATAATAGCGATTTGTGATAAGAGTAGCAAAGAAAAATAGACAAGTTGTGTTTAATAAAGCTCCTAACAAATCCAGTATGAAACCCTGGCCAACTGACACTTTAAAAAAATCATCCAGGACCATTCAGACTACGAAATATAGTTAACTCTTGATTACATACAGGAGATTATATATTCGTTCATTCAACACAGCTTTATTGAATGCCAAATTCGTCTGCTTGGGCTGCCATAATAGAATACCATAGATTGGGCAGCTCAAACAACAGAAATTTATTTTCTCACTGTTCTCTGGAGGCTAGAAGTCTGAGATCAGGGCACCGGCATGGTTGGGTTCTGGTGAGGACTTTCTTCCTGGCTTGCAGACAGCTGCCTTCCCACTGTGTTCTCACAGGGCAGAGAGAGGGAGACAGCAAGCCCTCTGGTGTCTCTTCTTGTAAAGGCACCAATGCCTTCATGAGGGCCCTACACTTACGATCTTATCTAGTACTACTTACTTCCAAAGGCCCCATCTCCAGACACTATTACACTGGGGATTAGGGCTTCAACATATGAATCTGGGGGGAACACAATGTAGTCCATAGCAAGTGCCTACCTGTGTTTGGGACTGGAAATACAGATATGATCCCTGTCCTCCTGGAGGAGGGGAAACAGACAACAAATGAATAAACAAATACAGTCAATTGATCTGAACATGATGACTGCCGTGAAGGAAATGAATGGGTCTCAAGAAAGAAAACAATGGAGCGAGAGACGAAGAGGCCACTGGCCCTTCTGATGATGGGACATTTAAGCTGAGACCAAGCAATGAGAGGGAGCCAGTCACCAGAGACCAGCCAGCAGAAGGGTATGCTATAGAAGGAACTACAAGGGCAAAAGCCCTGAGGTGGGCAGCGGCTTCCATGTTCTAGGACCAGATACAAGGCTATTGTGATTTAAGGGTCATGAGACTGAACAGTGAGTGACACAAGAAAAGATTGTAGTGGTAGCCAAGGGCTGGATTATCTGATAATCTCCGGTTTTGTTCATAGCAATGCTGAGGTGTTTATTGGTACCTTGTCAGTTGTTGTGAGTTAAACTCAATCACCTACACTATTGTAAAATGCCTGTGGATAATTCAGCTTCCTCAGTTCACTTTGCCTACAGGAATACCCTTTGAAACCAAGATACCTAACCACCTATGGTAATTTAGAAAGACTCAAGATGTTCAGTGCCATCGCCAGCATGGGATGAGTTAACCCCAATCAATTACCTGTGGCAGGTTTTCATTATTGTAGTAATACCCAAATCTTAAAACATTAGAAAGCATGCTGAGATCAGCTGGGGATCAGCAGCCATGCACAAAGGTGTGACCAATTAAAAACTGACCCTCTCGTCCTGAGTTTAGATGCGGTGACACACTAGATCCAAGGCAGCAAAGTAGCCCACATACAATTAAGACCCATGCTGTTGCCTCCCTCTATAACCTACCCAACCCTAACCCAACAGGCATATTTCCCTCCTCCTTTGGCACAAAAGATCTTTTGTCTTGGCACAAGAGCCCAAGGAGGCCTTTGCATCCTACCCTGATGTTATGCTGATGACTTCCTTGAGAGGTAGAAGATACATTGCTTCATTGGCCTTTTGGTAAGTTCACTAGTTTTCCCTACCTGACATCACCAAGTATTCAGGAGTAGACTTCCAGTTCCTCCTCATCCAGGAAGGCACTTCCTTTCTGTCTGCTTCTACTTGTTGTAGTGAAAAGGTTCCTGAAAAATATACAATGATAAGATGCAAAAGCAGCATGTAAAATGGACAGCTTTTGACCTCCAATGTCTGCAATCTGGAGGGTAAGGTTTAGTGACTTTTAAAGGCTGGGTACACTGCATGGATCCTCGTCGATTCAACCACTTGATTATAGAAAGTACTGAATGTATTACTAACATCGAAGTGCTAATTGAAATGTGTAGTCATCTAGGGAAAATGTGTATTATTACTTAAAGGGTCTGATCTAATAATATGCAAATACTGAAAAGAGAAGGAATACTTGAGAATTTATGAGAGGCAAGACAAATCAATCATTGCATGTAACAATGCAGGCGTAGCCCCCATTTACACCAATGAGTCTGATTAAATCCTGAGAAACATGATTCTTTCAGCTTTCTGGACCTGGAGTGTGGACCTCCTGGTGCCAACTCTCAGGAAACCCGAGTTAATGCGTGGGGAGTATGGAGATATTTAGTAAATATAGTAACCATTTTAATTCTGCAAATATGCCCTTTCTGCTTTTTAATTCTTTCATGAACTGGACTATAATGTAGAACTATTTAATATCAGTCATTTGTATTAGAGCCTAATTAGATTAATAAACAACCAAATGAAACTTTATTATCTGACATTTCAGCATGTCATCTGAGTATTGTTACCATACCAATGCAGTATGTATGTATGTATTTATTTATAAAGATTTTATTCATTTATTTGAGAGAGCGAGAGAGCAGGAATGGAGGGAAGGACAGAGGGAGAGGGAGAAACAGACTCCCGCTGAGGCGGGGTGGATCCCAGGACCGGAGACCAATACCATAATGGAAGGCAGTCACTCAATGGACTGAGCTACCCAGGCACCGCCCCCTAATGTGCTATTTAAAAGCTGTAAATTGTATGGTTTCACTCATATGTGGAACGTAAGGAATAGCACAGAGGACCACAGGGGAAGGGAGGGAAGACTGGGAAGAAATCAGAGAGGGAAACAAGCCATGAGAGACTCTGGACTCTGGGAAACAAACTGAGGGTTACAGAAGGGAGGGTGGTGGGAGGATGGGGTAGCCGGGTGATGGGTATTAAGGAGGGCACGTACTGCATGGAGCACTGGGTGTTATATGCAAACAGTGGATCGTTGAACACTACATCAAAAACGAATGAGGCACTATATGCTGGCTAATTGAACATTAAAAAAAAAAGCTGTATATTTTTCTACAATTATTTGGATTGGGTTTACCCTGAAGTGTTTTTACTTAAAAAAAAAAAAAAAAAAGCCCAGGGATTTAAGATGACACTGAACTCAGGGGTATATTAAGTGCACTTGAGTATATGCTCCTTCTAGACAACTGTTTTCATGGATTTAAAGAAAAAGGAAGAAGGAAAAAGGGGGAGGGGAAAAAGTGAGTTTGTAGAATATACACCCTTTCTTGAACAAATGATTTGTGCTTAGGCTTTTTGCCCCACGCAGCTTTTGTCATTAGCTCTAAGATTAAACAGGACTTTCCATTGGGAGGGACATCAATGCAGAGGCTGTAGAAATGGAAAGGAGCAATGATCTAAGCAGAAGATCCAGCTTGGAAGAGAAACTCTAAGAAGTCAAGGGCCTCTATCTGATTCTTACCTGTTAATTCTGTAATTCTCTCCCTGGTGTCTCTTCCATGCATGCATTCCCTCACTCATTCATTCAGTGTATTAAGTGCCAGACATTGTCCTTTGGGAATTGTCGTTAAGGAATCTTTACTGACTTTCTGTTAGCCTCTGTTGTTTTCAAGAATGAAAGAAACAACAACCAGCGACTTCTGGTATGTGGAATAGATGAGTCCCATTTGAACTTCCTTTCCCTGAATTAGCTCAAAGGGGCAGCCTAGCTCTCTCAGAACACCAACCGGCTGCCAATGCCCTTGGCCAGATGTCCATAGAAGGCTCTGGCTCTCAGATAAGGCCAGGAAAAGACTCTATGACTCCAACGCTAAGCCAGAATATCTATAGAATGTGTAGAAGAAGATCCAGACATGTTTGTCATCGTCATTCAGAACGCTAACCCATGCCTAAACCCTGACATTGAGGAGTGGCCACGGAGAGTTTCCCAAATTGTGTTCATGGCAGACCTGTTTCGGTGGTGGTAGCAGGTGTTCTTTCTGGTCTGCGGCTGGGCTGAGGCAAGTGATGTGCCTAGGGTGTAAAACTGAAGGAGGCACTCGCTCCTGAGCCCTGGCTGCTTGAGTGCTTTTGTGCAACTGGGCGCCTTCTTAACCCGCTGGACCCGTGTGCCTCACTGGCCTTACCCTAGCTCCGGCCCTACAATTCATTCTTTCCTTTTTTTTTTATTCCCCCCATTCCTTCCCCAAGGAATCCACTGGCAAATGAATTTAGAAAATATGGCTCACCATGTACAGTGTATTCTTCCGTTCCCCATCTGCATTTTTTGGTTTCTAGTCAGTGCACAGTTTATTCTCAGTGTCTGTTATGGACCCTGAGAATGCCTGCAGTAAAGAAATCCTATAAGCCTCTTTAACCTGCATTTCCCAAATGTATTTGTGGCACTCTTCTTGCTTTTTATAGAGATACTTATCAACATCTCAGGGGACTTTTTGGAAGTTGGTTAAGAACTACCTCAGAATGGTTGCATATGGAACATACTCTATTTTGAAAACTTTGCTGAATAATACTTACTTTCTGTGCTGGGTTTGGGTTCATTTGCAAGTTGTGCTAAATCCTCCAGCATCCGAATAAGGGGAGGTGAGAATATTTATTTATACCTTCCACTTCCCAGATTATCAGTTCATTTATTCAGCCAACATGGATTAGGCACCTACTATGGTCTAGGAATACAAAGGTGAGTGAAATAGGGACGCCTGCGTGGCTCAGTCAGTTAAGTGTCCGACTCTTGATCTCAGCTCAGATCTTGATCTCAGGGTTGTGAGTTCAAGCCCTGCGTTGGACACCACACTAGGTGTGGAGTCTACTTAAAAAAAATGAAAAAAAAAACCCAAAAAACAAAGGTGAGTGAAATAGAATTCTTTACCCCTCAGGGACTAAGGAGGAGGGAAATAAGTCAGTCCAAATACAATCTGACAAGTGCTGTAAAAGAGCAAGACAGATAAGGAAAGTAGCTCACAAAAATGTCCTTTTATGATTACACCTCCAGAGTAAATTAGTTGCTTCTTAGCAGAGAGCTATTTACGATATTTTTCAGTCTTTCTTATAACACTTAGCAGGGACTATGCACAGAAGAGATGCTCCATAAATGTTTGCGAAGTAAATGATAGTTGAGGGAAAATCTTATGATTTAATTGATGCACTCTTGATGAGAGCATCTGTTAAAGATCACTTGCAAACATACTTTAAAGGAAAAAACAAAAAGTTGTACTAACGCCTCTAAGTTTCCGTTTCCCTGTCCATAAAATAAGGATAAAAGCCCTAATTTCATGGGGTTCTTGAGAGGATGAAGTGAGAAGGTACAAAAAGCAGCTGTGTTCCTTGGCATGTCAATAAACTACAGTTATTATGACTACAATACAGTGTGCTTTTTATCTACAAAGTTGCCAAAAATGGCACACTCTGATTCGACAGAGTTCACCTAGAGCTTTAGACGGTTTCATCCATGTTCTCTCCTTGTTGAGAACGTGGTTTTGAAAGGTCGGGGTGAACACATGTGGGCCAAGAGCCCTGGGTAGGACTTACACACACACACACACACACACTACACAACACACACCTACCCCACACCACAGTACACACACCAAACCACACGCACAGCACTACCCCCAAATACATACCACACACACACCACATCACACAGACAATACACACACACCACACAACCTGCAAAACATCCACCACACACATACCACACACAATCATACAACACAGTACATAACCACACACACCCCGCAGACTCCACCATATGTACACCAAACCACATACATAGCTCTACCCCCAAATACACACCACACACATACCATACCACACACACACACACACACACACACACACACACACACACCACAATCACAGAACACAATATACCATACACATACAACATACAGATTCTACAGTACACATACCAAAATACACACACAGCCCTACCCCCAAATACATACCTCACAAACACACATACTCACCTTCCCTCCCTCAAAAAGCACCAGCTGCAGCTCCCTAAATGAGCTGATTTCCCCAATCTCCAATGTAAACGTGCCATGAAAGAGTCAGGTTGGTCCTTCCCCTGAAGACTCTGTTTGAGACACAAAGCAGGCACAAATACTGGAAGAGAAAACCCAGGAGCACCCATCAGCATAAGACCGCACCACATTAGTTCCAGTTAGCTTTAGGTTCCTCAGCCAGCTCTCTGTAGTGCTCTCCTTGGACACCTCACTGGTTTCTGCCACAGCGTATAATTAGCTGAATTGCCGATCATCCCCACTAATGGAAACCCTCCCTGAGAAACAGCTTTGAGCCACTTTCATTTTGATATCCCTGGCTACCCCCGCAGTGTTCTCTAAACTGGAATAGGCATTCCAATGACGCGAGTGACTTTTTAAAAATACAGATTCCCGGGCGCCTGGGTGGCTCAGATGGTTAAGCGTCTGCCTTCGGCTCAGGTCATGATCCCGGAGTCCTGGGATCGAGTCCCGCATCGGGCTCCCTGCTCCTTGGGAGCCTGCTTCTCCCTCTGCCTCTCTCTCGCTCTCTCTGTCTGTGTCTCTCACGAATAAATAAATAAAATCTTAAAAAAAAATAAAAAATAAAAAATAAAAATACAGATTCCCTTCAAAATCTCTAGGAATGGGACCCAGTGAACTGTGTTTATAGCCTTTTGGGGAGATTTTAGACAACCAGTGTGATGTTGGGGATGCCCAGTCCCACAGTGCTGTGCTCCACGTCTTGCTCATGCTTGGCTTCCATGTTTACTGAAAAAAAGGAAAAATGAATGACCTCCAAGAGGGCAAGGCCTTGACAAATAAGAAGGCATTTTGCAAAGCGGTGTGTGTGTGTGTGTGTGTGTGTGTGTGTGTGTGTGTGTGTGTGTGTGCGCGCGCGCCGCATGGGCGTAGGTGCCGCATGATCTACAGACTAGAGCTTGGTCTGTGGTGTAAGAAGTGGCCTATATCCAGGACCAGGTGACCCAGAAGCCAGAAGATCACCATGAGGGGACTGGTACCACAGGGTGGCAGTAACTTGAAGGAGCCTGAAGCAGAGTGGACCCCTTCCCATGTTGCCTGTGGCTTGTCCTGTAGAACAGTGTAGCTACTGACCCTAATAGGCTGCACTCTTTTGGTTGCTGATTACAGACAGCACCAGGTTTACATTATCCTGTGTCCAAAGGATCCCAGAGGAGAGCAAGAGCTTTTCTCTCCCAACATCCACAAATAAACTACCCGGATAGGAGCCTGATTGGCCCAGCTCAGCTCACATACCCTTCCTTGGGCTAATCACTATGGCCCTGAGGCTGGGGTATATTGTTGGCCAATCCAACTTTGGCTAGAGGACAGAGTCCTGTGATCGACCACCCTACCAGAAGCACATGGGGTGGGAAGCAGCAGTTCCTTGAAGGCATGGTGGCTCCAGAAGGCCTCCAGCAGTTTCAGAAGGCCTGGAAGAGATGGCTATAGGGATGAAATCCATGTCTGTTCCCAGCCATAACCTTGATCTGCTCTAACTCCAGGCAGCCAGCTAGCCCCAAAGGGATGCAGCCTACCCCCCAGGCAAAACTCTTACAGCTCTCTGTTGAAGGACCTTTCACCTTAAAAAAACCTCGAAGATAGTTTTTATTTCCTGGTGTCTTGTATGCTCAAAGTAGGTGTACTCAGTTTAAGAAACTTTTGGAAGTCCCCTGTTTCAAATTAAGAAAATTTGTGAACTGTATTATACCCATTCGGTGCAAAAATAATGTTTCTTCCCCAAATTTTTATTTAAAAAAATTTCAAACCTATGGAAAAGTTGAAAAACAGTATGATCAACATCCATTTTCCTTCAGATTCAACAATGTTCACATTTTGCCATATCCACTTGATTTTTCTCTCTCTCTCCGCACATATGGAAAGATACATACACATAAATAAAAATATTTCCTTTTTTTTCCTCCACCAGTTGAGAGTTGGTTGCAGGTATGATGACTCTTTACCCCTGAACATTTAATCTTATATCTCCACAGAACGAAGACATTCTCCTACATAACCACAGCTAATTATTATACTCAAGAAATTTAACATGGGTGTGATATTATTACCTAACATATAGTTCATATTCAAATTTCCCCAAGTGTCTCAGTAATGTCCCATGGAGTGTTTTCCCCTGCCTCTGGGATCCAGTCAAGCACAAGTCTCCTTCTTTTTTATATTTCATGATATTGATATTTTTGGAGCCCAAGCTCCAGTGGCAAAATGTACCTTAATTTGGAACTCGGAGTCTTTCCTTATGAAGAGATTCAACATTTTTGGATGGAATACCATGTACTTCTCAGTGCATTCCTTCAGGGGCACACAATATCAGTGTGTGCAATTATTGGCAATGTTCTCTTTGATCACTTGGTTAATACAGTACCTGCCAAGTCTATCACTATAACAGTACATTTTCCCTGTATAATTAACGAGTAATTCACATGGGGGTCATGTGAATACCCTGTTTTCCAACAACCTTCCATCCTATGGTGATTTTTGTCTAAATCAATTATTACTATGGTGATTATAAAATGGTGATTTTTCTATTTCTGTTATTTCTTCCACATTTACTAGTTAGTATGATTCTGTTAAAATAGAAGCTTTCTTGGGGCAGCTGGGTCACTCGGTTAAGCATCCTACTCTTGATTTCGACTCAAGGTCATGATCTCAGGGTTATGGGATGGAGCCCTGTGCTGGTGCGGAGTCTGCTCAAGATCTCCTCTCCCTTCGCCCCTCCTCCTGCTCACTCTCTCTCAAGTTAAATAAATAAATAAATAAATAAATAAATAAAATCTTCAAAAACCTTTCTTTCTACCCAATATTAATTTTTATTTTTAGTAACAGTATGGACTAGTGGATTTTACAAATTCAATGTGTTATAATCCATTCCTGTTTTTATTCATTCTGATGCTCATATTGTCTGAAATTTGGCCAGTGGAAGTCTCTTCGTGGTGGCTCCACTGTCCTTTTGAGATAGCCACATTAGTTTTTGACAATGTCCTTACTGTCTGGCAGAAGATGGTCCAGAATGACCCTGTATTTTCTCTGCTTAGCCCTGGAAATGGCCATTTCTCCAAAGGGCCCTGATTCTTTTTTTGGTATTTAGAAATCGAAGTACAGATGATGGTGTGTGCACTCATTACTATTGGAATGACACTGCTTCCCTCCAGCAGTAGACAGAACCCAGGAATACACGCATGTGTATATATATATGCACATACACCCCTATGCCCACACATATCTAGAGCCATTTCTAGGTCTAGCTACACATTTTAAAAACTAGAAGGTCGTACTGTGAGCCCCAGTACCAGTCAAACATCACAGGATTCATTCTATTCTTCTCCCTTTCCACATTTGCAACTGTTCTTCAACCATATAGAAGATAAAGTTTAATCTTGCAAACAGTGTGTTATAGCCATAGAATGGAATTCTGCTCAGTAATAGAGGAATGAACTAATGCTCAATGTGGATTAATGGATGAATCCAAAAAAATTATGTTGAGCGAAGGAATCAGACATGAACAAAAATTAGATGCACATATTGTGTATATTGTATATTTTGTTTATACAAAGTCCAAGAGCAAGCAAAGCTAATCTATGGTGATAGAAATCAGAAAAAGTGGTTGCTTCTGGAGGTAGTGGGAGAACTGACTTGAACACAAGGGAACTTTCTCGGGTGATGGAAATGTTCTAGATCTTGTTCTGAGTGGTGGTTACCCAGGTGTATTCAATTGTTAAAATTGAACTGTACACTTAAGGTCTGTGCATTTTAATGTATCTATATTATCTTTAAAAGGAAAAATATAAAAATATGGAAAATAGGGGAGATGGGTGGGGGGTTGGCATAACTGGGTGATGGGCTTTAAGGAGGGCATGTGATGTAATGAGCACTGGGTGTGATATGCAATTGATGAATCTCTGAACTCTACCTCTGAAACTAATAATACACTATATGTTAATTAATTGGATTTAAATAAAATAAAATTTCAAAAATTTCAAAAATAGCTCTTAAATGAAAAGATATGAAATTTCACTCATAATAAGAGAATGCAAATTAAAACAGCACTAAGATACCACATTCACTTACCTAAATGGCAAAAATAGAAAATGGGCACCTGGGTGGCTCAATCGGTTAAGCCTCTGCCTTTGGCTCAGGTTGTGATCCCAGTGTCCTGGGATCGAGTCCTGCATTGGGCTGTCTGCTTAGCGGGGAGTCTGCCTCTCCCTCTCCATCTGCCTCTCCCCCATTCATGCTCTCTGTCAAATAAATAAATAAAATCTTTAAAAAAAATAAAAAACTTGACAATCACACTGTTGGCGAGACCATGGGAAAATAGGCAATATTATCTAAAAATATCTAAATATCTAAAATTATCTAAAATATTTTTAAATAGCTATATGTACCCTTTGCCCCCTCAATCTCACTTCTGTGAATTTATCCTGAATATATAGTCTAATGCTAAATTTCCATATAGATTTGGGTCTATTTCTGGATTTCCTATTCTTTTCTGCTGGTCTATTTATGCTCTAATATCATACAGTTTTAATTATAGGGGTTTTATAATATGTTTTAATGTCCTCTAGAGCTAGTCCTCCCTCCTTGCCTCTTTTTCTCAGTTTTTCTAGCTATTCTTGTGTGCTTTATGTTTTAAAATACATGTGGAGTTTAAAAGCAACTTGTCTAGCTCCAGAAACAAAAACTTAATGGTATTTTTATTGGATTGCATTACATTTATAATTTGGGGATAAGTGACATCTTTTTGATGGGTCATACTTTCCAAACACAAGGAATGTCTTTCCATAAAATATACTTTTACATCTTTCAGGAGTGTTTTAAGGATTTCCTCATGCAACTTTTACACAGTTCTTGTTAATACCTAAGTATTTTACCTTTGTTGTCATTGCTATTGTCAATGAGGCTTTTATTTTCATTATCCCTTCTAATTGTTTCTTTTTAATTCTAACTCGTTATTATTTGTTTATATGAAACTTGATTTCTGTGGGTTAGTTTTATATCCTGCTATATCATTGAATTATTTTATTATTTAAGTTTTATCTTTAAACTTCTTGGGTTTTGCAGGTCTAATATATTATCTGCAAATGTAGGTCGTTTTATTTCTGCTTTTCCAATTCTTAGGACTCAAATTGCTTCTACCTGGCTAATTGCATTGGCTGATACCTCCAATAATGTATCAAATAGTAGTAGAGATAGTTGGCATCCTCGCTATATACCTTACTATAGTGATAACATCTCTAGTGTTTTCCAGTTAAATAAAAAGCTGGCTTTTGGACTAACGTATGTTTTATCTTTTAAGGAAATATCTATCTTCCTATTTTATTGAATATTGGAATGAATATTGAATTTTATCAAAAGTCTTTGTGGCATTTATAGAAACAATCATATAACTTTTCTTCTTATACTAATATGGTGAATTATATTAAAGGATTTCCTAACAGCAAACCATTTTTGCTTTCCTGAAATAAATTCCACTTGATCATGATGTATTTTTAAATGAGGTGGTTTGTGGGGGTTTTTTGCATCAATATTCATAAGTGAGACTGATCTTTAGGTTTTTGGTGTGCGCTATATTTATTAGGTTTAAGTATAAATGTTAAACTTTATAAAAAATTTAGAAGTTTATTTTTTTTTTTAGAAGTTTCTATTTTCTATGCTCTGGAATAATTCATGTAGCATTGGGATTATTCAAATTTGAAAGTTTGGTAGAAATCCCCTGTGAAACCATTTGAGTGTGATGATTTTTTATGGGGTAGTTCTCAGAAATATTCTTTAATACTTCTCTGGAAACTTGTCTGCTTAAGCATTTTTTCTCTACTGGGGTCAGTTTTGTAAAATTGTATTTCTAGGCAGTTATCCATTTCATCTAAGTTTTCAATTTTATTTGTGAAGGATTGTGAGCGTAGTCTCTTATGATTTAAAAAATTTCCTCCATTTTAAAACTTTTCATTTTTCTTTTTTATGTATTTATGCTTTTTTGTCTTATTGATTAGGTTAGCTAGTGTTTTCTTCCTCTTCCAAGGAACTGTTATTTTCATTTACCAATTAGTTATATTATTTTTCTGGGGTTTTTATACTCTTAATTAATATGCACGACTTCTTTCCTTATGCTTTCTTTTGGTTGACTTAGTTGGTTTTCTAGCTGTTATGAGTTGGAGTTTCGTTCACTTGTTTTCCATCTTTTATTGTTATTTACATAAGTATTTAAGGCTATGAATTTTCCTCTGACCACTGCTCTGATGTATCCCATAATTTCTTATATATAATGCTTTCATTATTATTATTTTTTGGAAATCCTGCTTTTGTGATTTTTACTTCCACTTTCACCTAAGTGTTATTTAATAGGGTGTTTTAATTTTCACCTACAAAGGCCTTTAAAATATGTTGTTGGTTTTCTTTTAAAGCGTTTTTATTTATCTGAGAGAGAGAGAGAGTGCAAGAGCGCGAGCAGGGGGAGAGGCAGAGGGTAAAGCAGAGTTGCCACTGAGCAGGGAGCCCGATGCGGGACTCGATGGGGGACTCGATCCCAGGACCCTGGGATCATGACCTGATCTGAAGGCAGACACTTAACCGTCTGAGCCACCCAGGCATCCCCAAAATATGTTGTAGTTTTATTGTATTGCGATCACAATTATGTTTTAAAGTACTTATCAATTTAAACTTTTTACTCTGAAAATATTAAATTAAAATTAATATGAAGAAGATGTGCTATATTCATCTGGTTACATCTTGTAGCTCCTGGCATATTACCACATATCCCGGACAGCACATTTAGTACTTTTTGTCATACTTTTTAAAGGATAGAATCAGTTCTTCTCATATGTTCTAGTATTACTTTCTTATCAGTAAAAGATAGTATTTGATTAAAATAGTCTGGATAAATCAAACTGTAGTGGTTCATTAGAATGTCAACCTAAAATATGTATATATACTCATTTTCTTATGGCTCAATACTTTTATGAAAAGTAAATCCCTCTCTTTTTTTCTCAGTCCACTGAAAATATTTGATCTCATGCAGTGTTTTTTCTGTAGGGTCAAGATCACATAAGGGGTTACAGTCCTACACTGAAGACAAAGAGATGTCCATATACACCACAACCTGGCACAGGGCTTCACCATTAGTGTGTTCAATAAATACTTTAAACATCGATGAGCAAATGAATGAATATACTACATATATATTATAATTCACTTGTACAAAATAACATCACTCTGATAGATCTTTAGGTAGTTAAGTATGAATGCTTTAATCTTACTGCTAATAACTCCTTTTCTATCATGCTTATAATCTAAGTTTAATGGGTTGGGGTGCCTCATAGCTTAAGTACAGTGCATTGAAAAGAGCATTTTCAAGGGGTGGGTACAAGAAGACTAGTATTTTCTCAGGCTAATGGGAAGGAACTAATTTCTCAGGCTGTCTTAAAATAACAAATCATACACTCTTTCAATTGATGATACAAAAAACAACTCTAGAAAGGATCAGTGTTGGAGAGAAAGGATAGCTTCACAAGTCACTGAACCTTTTCCCTAGGTAAGGGTCTCTAGACAGAATGTGGAATGGAATATAGCTTTATTTTATTTTATTTTTTTTTATGGAAGTGTTTTATTTTATTTACTTTTTATTATTTTAAAGTAGGCTCCATGCCTAACGTGGGGCTTGAACTCATGACCCTGAGATTAAGTGTTGCATGCTCTACTGACTGAGCCAGCCAGGCGCCCCTGGAACATAGTTTTAATAAGCAAAACTCTTAGAATTTTGTGTAACAGTCTGTTACATTTGATAACCTCCAGTGAACCATGCCTCCCAGTATTTACACCCTTCAATAGCCCTCTTCCTTGAATCTAAGCAGGGCCTGGGACTCACTTTAGCCAAAAGAATATGGTGGAAGTGATACTATGTAAGTTCCAGGCCTAAACTCTAAGAAGGCCCAAAAAACTTCCACTTCATTTTTGGAACCAGACACCAGGCTGTAAACAGCCCAAGCCACATGAAGAAGCAACACAGAGGAGTACCAAGTACTCCAGGAGTGAGCCATCTTGGATGGACTACCTAGTTGAGCCCCAAAATCTAGAGTGGGCAAATGATGGCTTTCAGTCAAATGTGGCCTACCACCTGGTTTTGTAAATAAAGTTTTACTGGAACATAGCCATGCCCATTCATTTATATATCCTCTGTGGCTGCGTTCTCACTACAATGGCAGTGTCAAATAGTCATGACAGAGAGCTTACAGCCTGCAAAGTCTGAAATATTTACTGTTTGGCCCTTGACAGGAAAGTTTGCTGACCCCTGTCCAAGATGGCTGTAGCCCCAGCTGACTTCAAAGGAAGCGGAATGCCCAGCTGAACCAAATCAACCCACAGAATCCTGAGCAATAACCAATGATTTGCTGTCTTAAATCGTTAAGCTTTAAGATGGATTATTATGTAGCAACAAATGAAACAAATTATAAAACCTGATATCTATATTTTATAAGCTTGGTGATTTCATGGCTTAAATTTTTACCTTTTCTCTTAACTTTTAGTTGGTTCTATTGAAATTTTTCTAACTTGTCTTAGTCAGTTGTCACTGAAATATCTCTCACCAAGATCAGCGCACTCCTTGTTACTAAATCCATTGGATGTTTTTCAGTCTTCATCTCACTTGAGTCTTGGTCAGCCTTTGACACTGTTGGCCATTTCTTTGGTCTTAAAACATTTTCCCCTCTTATTTGTTTAATAGTTGTTAAATGTTTTAAGATAGTAAATAATAATAAATAATAAATAGTAAAATAAATAAATAAAACTTTAAACAAAGTTAGGCCTCCTAACTTTCTTTTGTCTTCTAGGAAGTTCTTTGTCAATTTCTCTTTGGGGAAACTGATCTTCTGCCTAACACTTAATGTTAGAGTTCCTCAGGATTCCCTCTTAGATTTCATTCAGCATTCAACTAATAGATGTTGAGCCTACTATATGCCAGGCACTATTCTAGGTTCATGGGATACGTTAGTGAACAAAAATTCCCTGCCCTTGGAGAAATTTTTAAATGTATATATAATAAATTACATTATTACAAAATCTTGAATTTAATATTTGTTTTAGAAAAGAAAATAAAACAGGTTAGAGAGTATGGGGGGGAGGATTTAAAGAAAGGTGATCAGAATAAAAATCTGAATCATCTGAATCAGAAATCATCTCCTTGACATTTGACCAAAGCCTTTTAAGAAAAAGGTAAAGGGACAGGCATATGGATATATAGAGAAAGAACATTCCAGGCAGAGGGAGCAACAGTGCAAAGGCACTTAGGCAAGGAGTGTGCCTGCAGTGTTTGAGAACAAGAAGGATGCCCTTGTGGTGGAAAGGAGCAAACAATAGGAGATGAGGTCAGAGAAAGAATGGGCTCCAGGTCCTGTAGGGCCTTATAAGCCATTGTTAGGACCTTGTCTTTTCTCAGTGAGATGGGATGTCACTGGGGAGTTTTGAGGAGATGAATCAAGTTATCAAACAGACCACTCTAGCTGCTGAATTGAGAGGGGAATTGGGGGGTGGCAGAAATGGCAGGAGATTCTTGGAGAGGGCAGACCAACAGGGTGCCAGCAGAAACCAAGAGGAGTACCCATGTCTTCTCACTTGACACACTTTTCCTGGACCATCTGAGGTCCTGGTGCTGCCATGTTTCTAATTATCTTTCATGTGCTGCTACCCCCAAGTCTTTTTTTTTTTTCCAGCCCAAATCTCTCTCCTGAGTTTCAGACTCAGATATGTGAAGACCTACTGGCCATCTCCTCTCCCAGTGTTCTCTAGGTACCTCAGGATCTACTGTTTCCTCTACAGCCTTTGTCTCCTTCCATGCTTCCTCTGCTTCACCACTAAAGCCATGCAGCCACACCTTCTTATTAAGGCATTCTTTTTAAGAGGCCACTGCTAACACATATGTTAGTGAACAATCTTTGCTGGCCTATAAATGCTTTGACTTCCATTAACACATCATTGTGCTTTAGTTTACCAGATTTTCTGCCTACAATGGTGACATGAGGATTAGACATAGGATAGGTAGATTTTAGCTGGGATAAGATGATGGAATGCTGTCTTAGGAGACAGTTCAGGGCAAGGTGCCATATTGGGGGGAACTAAATGCTCTGGGGAGAGAGGATGGAACTACAAAGGGAATTCTCTACATTTTGCAGTTTTCCCAACAGGGACACTGCCTTTGGGTATTGTGAAGACACATAATTCTGAAATTGTCACTTTTGTTACAAATAGTACATTTATCACATAGCCAGCAAGAGTTAGGCTCCATATATATCACAGACTTTTAATTTGTGAATTCAATTTTCTACCATCTCTCGGGAATTTTTTTGTCCACTCCCCATTATAATTTTAGAATTTAGCATTCATTCTTTTGACTTTCAGCAAAGGAACCAGTTTTGTTCTGGAAAATATTTAGTCAGAAGGGTGTGTGATGCCTTTTTCCATGATCTTCGTCTTTTATAATTTGTAAAGGAGTTTACGAAATATCTTAATCTTTTCTAACTCTTATAAGTATTTTTTAAGATTTATTTATTTATTATTTGAGAGAGAGAGAGAGAGCAGGGAGAGGGACAGAGGGAGAGGGAGAGACTCTCCAGCAGACTTTCCACTGATCAGGGAGCCCAATGTGGGGCTCAATCTCACGACCCTGATGAGATCATGACCTGAGCCAAAATCAAGAGTCAGAAGTTTAACCAACTGAGCCACCCAGGTGCCCCTCTTATAAATGGCTTTTAAAAAATAATAACTGATACAAGGGAAATAAGTCTTCCTAGGTTATATTTTTCCCATATTATACTTATATGTGGGAAAGAGTCTTGTAAAAAATCATTAATGTGAAAATAACTAGGCCAATGAGAGCTATTACTTTTTATTAGAAAATCAACTGCAAAATGAATGTTTAAAGGCAAACTTATCGTAGTTAATAACGTAATTAAGTCTCATCCTTTGGGACTTGAAAGCTCTGTTTTATTTATTCGTCATTTTCAACAATATTTATCAAAGGCTTGTTCTGTACCAGGCAGCATGTTTGTGCTAGGGATAGAGTACAGACAAAATAGAGAAAGAGCTTGCCTCCCATGGCACTTAACTCTAGTGGAGAAGGCAGACAATGAAACAGGAAAAGTAATTACTGCTTGTAGTAAGTGCTAGGAAGGAAATAAACAGAGAGGTGTTGGAGGGGAGAGAGAGAGAGAAAGGTAGACACACAGACAGACATTGGTGGCCGCTTGCAGAAGGGCATCTCTGAGATAGATGAATGTGAGTCCTGCAGGATGAGATTGAGGCTGCCAGGAGAGCGAGGAGAAGCCTCCCGGACAGAGGACCCAGCAGGAATAAAGGCCTACAAGGTGAGAAAGGCTTCATGTTCCAGAAACAGAGAGGGGGCCAGCATGGCTGCCGTGAAGTGCCCAGGAATGACAGAGACACAAGACAGGCTGCAAAGAGGGCAGTAGCCAGATGGTGCAGGATGTGTTTTATTCCAAGTATGAGGGCAAGACCATGAAGAGACTCTGCAAAGGAATGTGGTGCTCTTCTTCTCTTTTTAAAAAGATTGTGGCAAAATATACATATCATAAATTTTATGATTTTAACCATTTTAAGTGTATAATTCAGTGGCATTAAGTCTACTCATAATGTTGCACAGCCATCATCACTATTCATTTCCAGAACTTTTTCATTATCCCAAGTGGAAACTTATGTACCCATTAAACAGTTACTGTAGGCTACCTTATTTGAGAATCATATTTTCTTCTTTTTAGTTTTGTATTCCCATGATGACTTTTTTTTTAAGGCTTTTCCTAGATAGATGTCTTTTCACCCAGGGAAAGCTATGATGGTGACTACAGGAGTTCTGTCCCTAAATCGTGCCTGTAGTCCAGACTGGAGCCCAAAGTAGTGCAAGCTAATGCTTCTGGTTGGGGACGTACAGGAGGTAGCAGCTGGATTTTAGACCAATTCTAAGCAAATAATCTTCCTCATGTCAAAAATCAGCTATACCACTTTGGAAAATGGTTTGGCAATTTTTCAAAACGTTAAAACATAAAATGATCATAGGATCAACAATTCCACTCCTAGGTATCTACCCAAGAGAAATGAAAACATGTGTCCCCACAAAGACTTGCACATGAATGTTCATAGAAGCTTTATTCATAATAGCCCCCAAAGGAAACAACCTAAATGCCCATCAACCAATGAATGGATGGACACTATGTGGCATATTCATGCAATGGACTACTTTTCAGCATCCAAAAGGAACAAACTACTAACACATGTTCCATCATGGATGAAGCTCAGAAACATGAAGCCACACACAAGAGAGCGCATATTGTATTTGGATGAAATACCCAGAAAAGGAAAATTTATAAAGACAGAAATAGATTAGTGGTTGCCTGGGGTTAGAATTGGGAAGGGAGATCAACAGTAAATGGGCATAAAGATCTATCTTATTAGGAAGATGAAACTATACTTACACTGATACATGATTATGTTTGTACTATTTGGTAAAGTTACTAAAAATCATCGGTCAGGGCACCTGGGTGGCTCAGTCGGTTGGGCGTCTGCCTTTGGCTCAGGTCATGATCCTGGGGTCCTGGGATCAAGCCCCAAGTCGGGCTCCTTGCTCAGTGGGGAACCTGCTTTTCCCTCTCCCTCTACCTGCCACTCCCCCAGCTTGTGCTCTCTCTCTCTCTGTCAAATGAATAAGTAAAATCTTAAAAAAAAACTTTTTTAATAAAAATCACTGGTACACTTGATATGGGTGAGTTTTATGCATATAGTCTAATACTTAATGCTCTCTGTAAGATAAAAGGTCTGCTGGACCAATGTTGAAATCTTCTTATTGAGCAGAGTGGGAGGGAAAACCTGTCCTAATATTGCTGATGCCTTGCTTTATCTGTGATGATTATATTTGGAAAGCCTCTCAGACCGTCTGTTTTATTTATTTATTTATTTATTTATTTATTTATTTATTTAATTTTTTTATTTGAGAGAGAAAGCACATGAGTTGGGGTGGGGTGAGGAGCAGAGGGAGAGGGAAAGAGAGAATCCCTATCAGGCTCCACGCCCAGCACAGAGCCCAATGCAGGACTCCATTCCACAACACTGAGATGGTGACCTGAGCTGAAATCAAGCGTCAGACACTTAACTGATTGAGCCACCCAGGTGCCCCATCGATCTCTCTATTTTAAAAAGAATTAAAGTCTCTCAGGCCATTTTTAAAAGAATGTAATTATTTCAGTTTTACCCATTAACTGTAATTCCATTTTTCCTGAAGGATTTAGGATCTGAAATAATTTCTGTTCCCTGAACTGTTATGTCTGCCTCCCTGCAAATTGGTTATCCCAAAGAGTATTGCCGAAGATTTCACCGTTGGTGATATAAAGGGTTTGAGAAATTTGTTTTTTAAACTTTAGAGAAGCATTTGTTCCTCAGAAGACTAAAAAGTTCTGACAGATATGGTGGGAGAGAGAAAGCCTTCACAAGAGCACTTGACCAATGTTTGCTAAAATCCTGTGCTTGGCTGTTTTTGAAAACTATCTTCAAATTAATTTTAGTGTTACAGGGTATGGTCAGAAAATCGTGGTGTTTTACTAAAATCCTTCTCTAAAGTAGCACTTTAGAAAGAACCCAAGAACAAAGGCCTGTGGTGTGACCTTGGATAAGTCTAATTACCTCTATTTTCCCTCTTTTCTCATCTGTACCGTGGGGACAGTGTCTACCTGAAATAAGGCAACGTATAGAAGCACCCTGTTTGTTGTTGGTTTGTTGTTTTTTTTTTTTTTATATTCCATGGAAAATGCCATTGGTAGTAGTTTGTGCAGTGTTGATTTATTTGTACTTTTTTGTTCTCTTTACACAGTCATTTCTTTTCAAGGAACAGAATGAAAAGCATTGTATATCTTGGTTTTTGAGAGAACAAAGCAATCCTCTTCTGCATTACCAAAACCGACAACAGACATTTATAAATGCAGGATGGTGTCACAGTGATGAGCGGGAGCTGGGTCAGCCTACCTGGGTGTGAATGACCACCCTGCCATCACTGGTGACCTTGAACAACTCCCTTAGCTTCCCTTAGCCTGGTTTTCACTAATACATTGGAACTCATAAAGGTACTTTTGTCATAGGACAAAGGTTGGAAGATAAAATGTGTAAAAAGCATAACACAGTCTAAAAATGGAGCCCAAATGATGACTATTAGTTAAGTACAGATTCTTAGACTCTGTATAAAAGACCATCCCCATCCCCACTCTTGAGTAGCTAGCAATCTCTGTACTTGAATTCTAAATTTGATGTGACTTTACTCAGTTGATAAAGTTCAAATTTCCTTACCCATAAATGGAAATCACTATTGTAGTTTCAATGAAAGGCAGAGAACTGTATTGTCTGACTCCTCTCCTTTAGGTTTGAGGATGTTGGTGCCCTTGGCAGGTCCAAGGAAGATTTGAATTAGGCGAGGTTTATCTTCTTGCCTTTGGCCCTCCTTTTAACAGTCTTCTCTCTCTTCCCCTCCCCAACTTTGAAGCCTCTTCTCTGGCTGACTAGGGTCTTCATGTTACCTCCTGCAGTAGACTGAAAAACATGGCAAAAATATTTTACAGATACTCCCATCAAAAAAGGTAGAGTCTATTTGCCCATACCTGGGGTCTCAGTTGGTCTAGTGACTTTCACTGACAGAATGTACCAAAAATGATAGCATAGCAAATTCAGGAGTCCCAAGAGGACTTTCGGCCTCTGCTTCTGCCTCTTGGAACACTTCCCTGTGACCACCATACTATGAAGAAGCCTAGCATGTAAGACCATGAGAGGAGAGAGGCCTAGACATTCCAGCTGTGCCAGTGGGGTCCACTGGAGTCCAGCCCCGACTGATCAACTGGCTGCCTGTGGCCATGTGAGCGAGCGCAGGCAAGACAGATATGACCCACAGACCTGTGGGAAATAATACACCATATATCCTCCCAGGGGTGGAGTTGCTGAGTTATGGGATAGCTCTCTGTCTATTTGAGAAGCTGTGAAGATGTTTTCCGCAGTGGCTGCACCCTTTCACGTTCCGACCAGCAACATATGAAGATTCTAATTTCTCTGCATCCTTGCCCAAACTTGTTATTTTCTGCTTTTATTTTTGTTTTTTTTTTATAGCCTTCCTAGTGAGTGTTTATTGCTAGTGGATGGAAATGCAACTGGTCTTTGTATATTGATTTTGCGTAATGCAACTTTGCTGAACTGGTTTATTAGCTCTAATGGGGTTTTTGGTGAATTTTTAAGGGCTTTCAATATATAAGTCATGTTACCTTTGAATGGAGACAGTTTTACTTGTTCGCTTCCAATCTGTCTTTTCTTTTTCTTGCCGAATTGTACTAGAACTTCCAGTACAATGTTGAATAGAAGTGGTAAGAACAGACATCCTTACCTTTTTCCAAATCTTAAGAGGAAAGCTTTCTTTCATCATTAAGTATAGTGCTAGCTATTGGTTTTCCATAGATGCAGCATGAGGGTTTTTATGTATTCTTCCAAGGGATAGTTTATTCATATATGAGAAAATATATCTTAACATAACTGTTAGATGCAATGTGTAGATCTTGATTGAATAAAGTTTTGGTCTACACATTGCATTTTGGTTGTTATCTCTCTTAAGTATCTTTTATCTAGAACATTCCCATATATATTTTAATATATAAATTATATATAAATAATACGCAAATAAAATATTGACTTTTTGAAGGGACTAAGTTACTTGACTTTGAGAGTGTTCCACACTCTAGATTTGTCCGATTGTTTCTTCATGGTATGGTTTACTCTGTTCTTTTATTCCCAGTGTTTTCTGTAAATTTGAAGGTTAAATCTAAAGATTTGATTAGATCCAGGTTAAATATTGTTGGAAGGACATTTAGTAGGTGATTCTATATATTTATTGCATCCTCTCAGTTGGCATGTGATGTCAAGTACTTTGCCTATTTGTGATATTAAGTTTGATCACTTAAGTGGTGTCCAACAGAACTGTCCTTTGAAAAAGTACATTTTCCCCTTTCAGGCTCTTAAATAGCTGCTCCTTTAACAATGAGAGAATATCGAAGACTTGGATTTGGAGGAGAGGGAGTAGATAACCATTTGCTTTTTTTCTTCCTTATACATCCCAATTCCAACTAGTGGTTTGGATGACTTTTAGGTACAAATAGAAATTTAGAGGCAAGCTTGCAATAGATCACATGACATGCTATAACTTGGAGTCACGGTCAGTTTCTTACTCTGGGATCAGTGAAAAGGTCATTGCATTAGAAATCAAAATCAGCGGGTGCCTGGGTAGCTCAGTTGGTTGCGCACCCAACACTTGGTTTTAGCTAGGGTGGTGATCTTGGGCTCATGAGATGTCCACATCAGGCTCCGTGCTCAACAGGGAGGCTGCTTGAGATTCTCTCCCTTTCCCTCTGCCCCCTTCTCCCCACATGCACCCTCTCTCTCTTCGTCTCTCTAAAATAGATAAATAAATCTTTAAAAAAAGATTTTAAAAGATTTTTTTTTTAAAGAAAATCAGGGATCAAAGTTTCAGTTTCTGATCTGTCACTAACTAGCTATGTAGCCTTAACTCATTTAACTTCTCTGGGTTCCAGTTTCTTCATCCATGACTCAAGATGGTCTTTAGAGTCCCCTCCAGCTCACAGAATCATAGTTCATGATTCTGTGGTTTCACTCCTTTTCATTTAGTGAAAAATACTAGGTCACATTTATTAGCTACACAATGTGGGAGCTTTTATTTCTCTCAAAAATCAAAACACAGGAATTTCAATTAACCTCATAATTAGGGAATGCCTACTCCATGTAGGTGCTCAGTAATTATTTTTGTGAACCAGGACACTAGTTTTGATGAGTGGGCATTTATTTTGCTTTTATCATTATGTTTTATTTTATTTTTATTGTTTCCCTTTATTCTCCATGACCTAAGAAAATCGTTGGGCAGCGAAGTTACTTTTTCTCAGTCCTGTGGCTTGAATTATGTCCCTCCTTCCCCCACTCCCCCCCCAATTCCTATGTCCATGTCCTAATCCCCAGGACCTCAGAATGTAAACTTGTTTGGAAATAGGGTCATCACAGATATAATTAATCAAGTTAAAATGAAGTTGTCAGGGTGGGTCTGAACCCATATGACTGGTATCCTCAATGAAAGGGAGAAATTTGGACACAGATACAGATGTACGTGCGCTTACACACACACACACACACACACACACACAAGGGGAGACTCCCATGTGAAGGTGAAGGCAGAGACTGAGGTGATATATATATGAGCCAAGTAATGCCAGATTGCCAGTAAGCCTCCAGAAGTTAGGAGAGAGGCCTGGAATAAATTCTCCCTCAAAGCTTTCAGAAGGAACCATCCCTGCCACCACCTAGACCTTGGGCTTCTAGCCTCCAAAACTGTGAAACAGTAAATTTCTGTTGTCTAAGCCACTCAGTTTTTGGTCCTGGTTCCAGAAGCCCTGGCAAACTAATACACTTGCTATCCCTGATCTGGTAATGAATTCCTTGAGGAAATATAATAATAGCCTACATGGAAAGTAAAGAAATCACAGGCTTTCTCTTACATAGATGTCAGAGCCCTGAGCAGGTTGCAAAGTTCTTTGTTTTTCAAATTCTGTCTCAGGCCAGACCCATCTTCTGAACTGTTCATGGAACACTTTGCTGTTACTGTGTCTCTGGTGAGTTTTGTGCATATGTACATGAGCACGCGTATGTGCTCTCGGGCACGTGTATGTATAATGTGAGTGCTAACCTCATCCTTTCAACAGATTTTGACTTTTGATACCAAGGAGACAGATTAGAACAAAATTTAAATATCTCAGTTGTTTTAGCATACATATGGTCACATCTACAATACAAAAGAATTATAGTCAGACTTTTGAGTGAAAATTTTAATAATTATTCACACTTCCTGTCTGGATTTACAGAAAGATTTCAGCCATAGAGCAATATTAAGGGGCCCAGCTAAGTAGGAGAGACCCTTGAAGGGCGCCTGGGTGGCTCAGTTGGTTAAGCAACTGCCTTCGGCTCAGGTCGTGATCCTGGAGTCCCGGGATCGAGTCCCGCATCAGGCTCCCTGCTCAGTGGGGAGTCTGCTTCTTCCTCTGACCCTTCCCCGTCTCGTGCTCTCTCTCTCTCTTTCTCATTCTCTCTCTCAAATAAATAAATAAATAAATAAATAAATAAATAAATAAATAATCTTAAAAAAAAGAGACCCCTAAAGAATACAGATGATCTGCTAAAAATTTTCATTTATTTCTAAGCTTTGCCATAATCTTAGAATGGAGAGCTCTCAATACATGTTATATTTCAGTAAGTAGTTTAAAAAGCACACAGATGCAAACATGCTTTTGTTTGGTTCAGATGAGTCACTTCAGAAAACTATATGGATCTAGTGGTTTTTTGTTTTTTTGTTTTTTTGTTTTTTTTTTTTGAGCAATGCTTGCTTTATCTATTCTAACAGTATAATTTGTTATGCTTTGGAAGAATTGCCTCCGCTGTGCCTTGATGATCACTGTGGTCTCTTCCACTTATAAAATTCCATCAGCCTAACATAAATAATGGCATAATGAGTTGGTGTTAGCATGGATTTTTCAAATATGACTTTTCAAGATTGACATTCTGACATAAGCCTTCTTCAGCGATTTGTAACAACAAAGTCATCTTGCAAATTTAACAAACAAGTCTAGCTTATGTTATAAAAATTTTAACTGCCCAGGTCTTTATAAAGTACCATGCTAAGAAAAGAGTACTTAACCAGAGAGTTGATGGACAATGAATAAAAAAGGGACAATAATGGGATTTTTGTACTTAGTGATGAGTAGAAGCTCACATATATCTGCATGTCTGCACTGAATGCCCTGTGTAAATGTAAGCAAAATGTGCTCATCTGCCTGAAAAGAAGATCACCTTGCAAAACTTAAGGTTTTAAAGCAGTTCTCTTTTGCATAAGGCAAAGTGACTGGTGATGAAGGAGGAATGTGTGTTCATCCTAAAGACGACAGTGGTATCACCGATCTGGTAATGAACTCCTTGAAGAAATAGGATAGCCTGCAGGGAAAGTAAAAAAGAAATGACAGGCTTTTTTCTTGTGTGGATGTCAGAACCCTGATCGGGTAGAGAAAGTCTGTTTTTCCTTTTTTGTAAATTCTATCTCAGGCTAGACACACTTTCCAAACAGTTCATGGGGTACTCTGCTGCCGTTGTGTCTCTGCTAGGTGTTTTGCATAGGTACATGTGCACATGTGGACGTGTCTAGACGCCCCAGGGCCCCAGCAAAACTCTCACACTCGTGACTGAAATTAGAATGGTTTTCTCAGGCACACCAGTTTGGAGTGAAAAGTCATCATGCAGACCTTATACACAACACTCAACTTCTATGGTGGTATAAAAAGAATGGAGACTTCAGATTTTTCTCTTAGGATTCACAAAGACAGACAAATGGAAACCAAAATGAACTGGTACAAGCCCAAAGGACTTTGACATCACTTTGACACTATCAGCCTAAAATACTGCCTTCACCTAGGCTCATGGAAGTTCTAATAAACACCGGAGGAGGCATTCAGCCAGGGGTAAAATTTATTCCATAAAAATTGTCTTTTCTGTAGGGATGCTTCTGGAACTATCAGCACTTATCTCACGAATGGGCCCTAAAATGACTCCATAGTCCATAGTTTATCTTTACAAGGAGGGAGCCTAAAAGCCCAGCTCCAGCAATTTCAGTTTCAAAACCCAAGGAGATAGAAGCAGGACTGTGACTTAGGGCACAAACATGATAATAAATGGTGATCAAATTTAATCTGATTCCAGATTTTCTAATGATGATACAGTGTTGCCATGTGGGGCTGCAGAAATGTTGTAAATAATACATTTTTAAAATGCCGATGTTTTTATGATCTCATTTCATATCTGCCAGTTCAGGTTATTCAAGACATCCATCAGTGCAGATTGAACATTCTTCCACGTGTTTGACTCTCTTCGATCCAACTGCTTCTACTAAAACCTGTGCTGAGTTGGGTTCTTGAATTCTGAGAGTGAGTTTCTCAAAGGTCACATATCTGGCAAATAGAATTATTTTGATATTTACTAATTCCCTTTCTTTTGCCATTTTTAAGGCAGTTTGGGCTGCCACACACAAGTTGAGGTGAAACTATGGGGAAGGATTATTTAATATAGTTAACGGGATGCCTAGGTGGCTCAGTCCCTTAGGCATCTGCCTTCCACTCAGGTCATGATCCTGGGGTCCTGAGATCGAGTCCCACATCGGGCTCCTTGCTCAGCGTGGAGCCTGCTCCTCCCTCTGCCTGCTGCTCCCCCTGCTTTGTGCTCTATCACTTTCTCTGACAAATAAATAAGAGCTTTAAAAAATAATATAGTTAACTATTATTGTTTTGTTCACAGCAACAATCTGTCTTCAGACATCCCAAGACATGCCCTGTGTTTGGACTCTTTCTCTCCCAAATTCTCCAGCGTTAGCAGATACTTAAGGACTCAGGAAGACAATTATTGATAAAGTACTGACGAGTCCCCACAAGACCTAACTAAGGCTCAAATACATTTAAGCAGCTCATGATAGGAGAGGACAAAGATGGGAATGCTCTTTTGCCATGTACTCACCCGAGGATGTGCTGTCCGCACTTGTCTTTAGGGGTTAGGTAATGCTTACAGTGTGTATGTGCATCCACCCTCCTGAGCCTAGTGTGACTTGGCCAAATGATTTCCCCTTCTTTCTTTTAAATCTCAGCTTGAGTATCCCTTCTGCTGGGAAGGCTTCCTCCCCCAGCCTAATACAGGGCGTGGGTCGGGGCTGCCAGGTTGCACAACTACAGGCACCATTCACATTGTGCTTTAGGCGGATGGCGCCCCTGGAGTTGAGGCAATGAGGCGGCCCTCCCCACATGCCCTATCACAGCACCCTGGGTTTACCTCTTCCACGGACTTTACCCAGCTGGATTGTAACTGCCTGTTTCTTTGTCCATCTCCCTTCCTCAAGGCTGGGACTGTCTTCCTCTTAGAAGGCTGAACTTGACACAGAGTATGCCCTCAGGAAAGGCTCGTAAAGGACTAACCCGAGTTGTTGAATTGGGAGGCTCTGGATCCTGCACTCCCTGATGTCCAGCCCTGATCAGCCAGTTGTCGTGGTTTTGTTTTAGAAAGGGGTGCTACTAAATCCATATGGGGGCTTCCTGTTCCTTGTCAGTTATGAGTGTTAGCTCCTGCCAGGCTCCAGTGCCCTGTGGACCTTCTGAGAGAATGGGGCTGCCTGGGGGGCTGGAATGGGAGAGGGGCTAAAGAAACACAGGTGTTCCTGGCTTGGTTGGCAACAGGGTTTTATTTTAAAGATTTTATTTATTTATGTATTAGAGAGAGAGAGAGAGAACGTGAGAGCATGCACACACAAGAGGGTGGGGGTGGCAGTGGGAGGAGGGGGAGGAGGAGCAGAGGGAGAGGGACAAGAAACAAGCAGACTCCCTGATCAGGACCCTGAGATCATGACCTGAGCTGAAATCAGGCGTGGGTGCTTAACCAACTGAGCCACCCAGGAGCCCCGGCAACATGGTTTTTTGTTTTTTGTTTTAAGATTTTATTTATTTATTTGAGAGAGAGAGAGCGCACACAAGCAGGGACAGAGGGAGAGGGAGAAGCAGACTCCCCACTGAGCAGAGAACCCGATGCGGGACTCGATCCTAGGACCCGGGGATCATGACCTGAGCTGAAGGTAGATGCTTAACCAACTGAGCCACCCAGGCACCCCAGCAGGGTTTTCAACAAAAGCACTTCCACCCCCTCCTACAACCCCTTCTTTTTTCTGAGGTGGACCTGTAAGTCCTAAATTCAAATTTTTTTTTTTTAATGGCAGGGGATTATATAACCAGTAAACTCTGATTTTTTAAATTTATTTAATATTTTATGGCTATATAAGTATAAATGGAAGGATCAAAATCATTGAAATCAAAAAAGTTGGTTCAGCTTTGTGGAAAACAAATCCTTCTGCTGTAGTACATTTTTCCATTAAAAAGGAAAAAAAGAAAAACTGATTTTCAGAGTCCTGCCAACAACACTCTAAATGTAAGTGCTAGATTTGCAAATAGGCTTATATTCAAATTTAGAGAATATGCATATTCAGAGACTTATTATTCAGGAAATATTTGGTTATCTTCAGACTAAGTAAAACTTTTGGCTAAAAATAAGAGGGGTAACATATAAATAGTGGGGAAAGTTAGGGAGCATGCCATCACAAGAATAGAATAGAGAGAAAGAGGTAAGGAGAACTGTGTGTTTTCTGTTTTGACTCGTCTTTGCCGCTACCTGAAACTCAATTAAATTTAACAAACATTGACTTGGTGCCTAGCATGCAAAGGCTTGGAAAATGCAATTTTGACCCCCATGTTCTTAGAGTTGAATAGGCAGGATATAATGGAACAATGAGACTGATTCACCAACACCCTCTCTTACACCATTATGAAGACCAGATATAATTCAGAGTTTCTACTTCAGTTCAGGAGGTGGGCTCTGATTGGTTTAGGACTATTATCGTACCCCCCACCCCCTCATCAATGACTGGTTCACGCACTCATCAGGCCACAGTGGTTGGTTTAGGAATGATTGTGTGACCCAGTTTAGGCCAATGAGACACAAAAGAGAGTTTTCTCAGGGTTTCAGGAAATGTTTCCTCCTCTAAAACAGAGAATAGATAGTGGAGTATTCTTCCTCGAGCCCTTGTTGGGTATGAATAAAGGCCCAGAATCACTGTAGCCTCTTGCTGTTTGTCTGAGGATAAAAGTTGTGAATAAAGATAAGTAGAGCCAACAAAATCTTAGAGAAATGGATGAAGAACCCCGATCAAGCCTTGCCTGAAGCTGCCTACCTATTTAATTTCAGTTATGAGTTGATAGATCCTTTTTATTGTTTAAGGCAGGTGGAGTTGTCTTATTTTTCATACTGACTGATGCAAGTGATAAGCACACTGATACTTAAAACACTTGTCAGAATATGATAAATGATGTTCAGGTTATACCCAAGAAGAAAGCAGAGTCCATCAGAGATGGGATCCTGTTGTTAGTAATTACGGAGCGCAGTAATAAAAAATATTATCAACTAGAAATTAAACAAGGCTTACCAGGATGAATTAACACTGTACAGGACAAATAGCAAACATGAAATGAGAGAAACCTAAGTTAGAAATGAATAAGAATTTGAGAGTTGGAAGAGATCTCAAAGCTTAGATAGGAAAGCCCCTAGGTTTCCTGTGCAGAAATAGGCCCCTAGAGGTTAAGTAACTTGCCTGAAGTCACAGAACTGAATTGAGCAGAGTTGAGGACCCAGTTTTTTTGAATTCCAAATGGGGTTCTTTCTGTTACAGCTTCCTCTCTAAAGATAGGAAATGAAATAGGAAAATGATATTTTAAAATGTCAGCGTCGGAAGAGGAGAGAGGAAAATTCTGCGCTTTTATTTAACGGGAATTTAGGAAGCTCATAATAGAAATTTTGGATATTTTGTTTTTAAATCAGACTGTGGCCTTTACTAAAAGGTTGAGCATATGCTACCATGTGGAACCACCTGGGGTAGCTCTGTTGCTAGGCGCCCTGCCTAAAGCAAGGCAGTGCTGGTTCAACCCAGTCTCACCCAAACCCTGACCCCCCAGAGCCGTCAGTCAGCTGGCTCTCACTAGAGTTAGACTATACATTCTTTTACAAGATCAAAAGTCAGTCTGTCAAGGAGCAGACCAATAATGTGTTCAGCCTGGTGTCTGCCCCAGTATAGGCACTAAGGGATATTTCTCTTTCTTTCTTCCTTCACACATGGAGCAAGGTAAGAGATTCCAATAGAGCCGTATTATGTTATAACGGCAACAAAGCAGATCTTGAGTTAGAACTGTGTTCTGGTCTCAGGTGTTCTATTTTAATTGCTCTCAGATCTTAGACACATTCAATCTCTGAGCCTCCATTTCCTCGTCTGCTAAATAATAACCGTCCTGCCCGCCTTTCGGGGTTGCTGTGAAGATCGAAAGAGCTAATGATTGTGAAATCAGAGGGTGAATTCTCCAAGCCTGTTATCATGATCTACTTCATACCCCTCGGTTTAAAGATCAGGGAGCCAGGAGCAGGTGAGTGATTTCCCCAAGGTCTGTTAGTGACAAGTAGACCTACCTCTTCCCAAGCTTCCTGAGAGCTGACCTCCAGCAGAGGGATTTATAATTACCTACAAAACAGCCACAAGATTTGCTAGATTTACTCAACAACAACTACCTAACCAAGCTACATATTGTACCAGCTCTCTTGAAATGATGCCCCAAGTATAAGGAAGCATGATACACAATGTCAGGAGAGATCGATAGGAACAGTGTAGCCAAATCAAGCCCGTTTTAAAAACAGCTTCCAGCACTATTTTGCTTTTTAGCTAAAGCAAGGAAAAATGCTCAAAGAATGACTAGGCAGTTCAATGAAAGAAATGAAAACTACTTCTTATGGACTTGCATTAATGTTATAGTTGTCCAACAGATCATTCTCTTCTTCCTAAATTCTCCTTTTGCCCGAGTTGTTGAGCCCTGCAACGTGAATATGTGAGGTGTTTCCTCACACTTGGTCTCTAGGGTTAACGATTTAAACAAGTGATGTCTTGGCTTAGCCAAAAGGACTCTCAGATCTTCCAGTCTATCATATTGTGTGTCTGTCTTATGTGTTTGTCTGTTTGCTGCTTTCCACAGAGGGACTTGAAGCTGTTTATACAAATAGATGCTTTGTCCAAGAATAAGATAATGTGAAGTGAGTTTGGAGAAAGAAAAAAAAAATGTGGGTAAGGAAATGTGATGAACTGCCAGACATAGATACCCAATAACCTAACTCAGTTGCCAGAAGAGGGGGGGGTGGGGTGGGAGGAACAAAACCAAAGAAAACAAAAAACAAATGCTAAGCTTTCTAGAAGCCAAGAGCAAACTGGTGATTGCCATTTGGTTCATACTCAGCAGACTGTGTGGGGCTGGAGGGAAGGCGCAGAAGACAAGCTTGGCTTATAGCCAACACAGCACACTCCTATGGACCCACACTAGTGAAAGCATTAAAGTGCACCTTGAACTCTGAATATTCACTTTTAAAACATCCATCATCCACCAACTGAGCTCAGTGGAGTGGCTGCTTCACTTCTCCAGTGAGTACCCGATTTACAGATTCTCCTACCTCGAGCAAAGTGGGCAATATCCAAATTCAAAGGCTGTGTTTGCTCTCATGGAAGCCACTTGGAGAGTCTACTGCCCTTGCTAATTCACTGCCCTAGGCAACTGCTTGTTTCATCTCTGTTCTTTTCCCAGCCAGAGTCATCGTTCCAACTTATTTGTATAACTTAATGCTTCTCCATACCCAGAAGCCTATTTCAGAGCTCACTCATTAGTCAAATCTGTTTTTTTCACTAATTGATTATATTCTTTTGTAAACTAGCTAATCTGAAGGAAAGTGAGTTAGCTAATTTGGAAAAAGCAAGTATTTAAATCTTGGTAATATAATGTTCTCATGAAGTGCTTCTCTAAATTAGAGTCAAGTTGCATATGTGAATAATGCAAGTGGTTGTGGAATTTTAGGAACGGGTCTTTATCTCCGTGTCGCATCTCTCTAGAGTTTCCTCTCTCCTCAGGTGTTCCTTTTTAACAAGTGTGCTATATATAAACAACTTCATTCCTTGTTGAAAAAAAGGAGTGTGAAATGACAGGACAATAGGTGTATACCGGAGGGCAGATTGAGACATTCCAAGTAGGCGAAGAATGGGCGATACCAGTTGGGCAGTTTGATTTCGCTGTGTCTGTAATCATTACTCAGTGATCATTTTTATCACCATCTGCCTTGCTAATCACGTTTTAAAAACTAGGACCTTAATTCAACCTCTACAGATTGTTTTAAACTATTTGGTCTATCTAACAATTGGTGAGAAATTACCAGAACCTTTCAGAGAAAATTTTTAATTCATTTACACAGACTTGAATGTTTAAATTACATGAACATATCATCACTTTTATTTTAGTCAGTTTTCTTCTCTTGTTTTGATCTGCTGTTTGACTTTTTGCCTTGCCAACCCAGATTCAACTGTCTTCAAAGATGTCTTTAGCTATCATTTAAAAAATCAGCTCTCTTTTCTTTGGATAATTCTGCAACCTGGAGAATTAAAACAACATTGTCTAGTTGTGCTGTTGACTCATGTACAGTCTTCAGAAAAATGCATCATTTTCATGTGGCTGATTAGGTTTTATAGCAAGGTTCTCATAAACATATGTTCTTTGGAGAGTAGCAATAATTCCGTCTGGTTTTCTTTCCTGTTCTTTGTAATACACAAGTGGAGGATGTACAGGGGATGTAAATTCCTAAAATTCTCTATACCTTTAAAAATGCGTCTCATATGGCCAAGATTTTTGTTATCTTTGTTGAACAGTGCAGTTTAGGAAAAGAAACTATAAATCTATAAAACTGATTATCTATCGAATGTTTTCTATGGATGCTGGGTTTGTTGTTTTTTTTTTTTTCCTTGTCCATCTGTTGCCGTAAGCTAACAAATGAGAAACAGAAATTATTATGAAATCAGAGTAACCAAAGAGTGGTTCTCTCCAGTTTGGGAATAGGGTATACTACTTTGTATTCATCTTTATCTGAAGATGTCAAATATCAGTGGAAATCTCAATGCCTCTGTGAGGTAGATAATTTTATGTTATTTTACAGAGAAGGATAATGCTATACTGAGAGGTAAATAAAGTCCTGGGGTCAAAGCACCAGAGCACAAAGTAAGATTTTAAAGTTCAGATTCAAGGAACAGAATTATGATTTGCAATCAAACCACATCAACAGAGATTCCCAGATTTTGACACCGAAGCTATGTTTATTTGACATAAAGATAGGGAGGTCAACTGGCTAAAATTTGTCTCCATCTCTCCAGTTTTCCCTCCACTTAATCAAATAAAACATAAGCCTCCTCTTGCTCTCCCAAAAGTTTCATCTGTAAAACAGGGATGATAATACTAATACCACGTAGAGTTGTTTTGAGGAAGAAATGAGAAAATGGAGATACCTTATTACAGACACTGGCACTTAGTAAGGTATTCAATAAACATTAACTGCTATTAACATTATGATCAGTTCATAAAGAAAATAAATGGAAGAAACCCCTGACTTGGGGCATGTTAAAAGAATGTTTGCTTACTTTGCAAAAGAGAAAGTTTCTATTGTTTTTTCCAAAAGATTGGAAGGGATAAAATACTCTTTTGTATTCTATCATGTATTATTATCTATCTAGCATCTATGTATCTATTATCCATCATTATCTGTTTTCATCTTTTATTATCTATTATTACCTATTATCCTTTCTATTATGCAAGAATAAATTTTTACCCTGTAACTATTTGATTACCCATGGCCAATTGACAAGAGTCAAAGATAGTATCATTGGGATAACAAAGGAGAAATATTGAGGAGGTAGCCAGCAACCACTTATGAGATCACCAATATTTGACGATTTTTTTACCTAAATAAGTGGCAATTTCGCTTATGAAATAGTGAACCTAATAGACTCCAGAGTCAACCTAGTAGACCCTGAATCCAGACACATCCAAGCTAAGGATTAAAAACCGAAGAGACAATGTATCTTCTACCCTTTCTTCTCACCTACTACCAAAACATGAAACAAACAGCAGAAAACCAACAATAGAATAGGAAATAGTGATTCACCAGGGTAGTTCAAACTTTGGAAAATACAATTTAATTTAGCCCAATTTCTGTTTATTGTATTTTCTATTTTCAAAAGCCATTTTGTTCATTTTTTTCTTATGTTCAATTAGCCAACATATAGTACATCATGCGTTTTTGATGTAGTGTTCAACGTTTCATTAATTGTGTATAACACCCAGTGCTCATCACAACATGTGCCATTTTAAATATAGTAAATGTCATTTTCTCAATATAAAATATAAGTAAATATCAAATGATATATATATATATATTTTAATTACGGCTATTTCTAGCATGAGACAAAGATATTTTTAAAATTTACAGTAGATCATGGGTGCCTGGGTAGCGCAGTTAAGCGTCCAACTCTTGGTTTCAGCTCAGGGTCTCAGGATTGAGCCCCGGTGCCAGCCCCGTGCTCAGCACAGAGTCTGCTTAAGACTCTGTCTTACTCTGCTCTTCCCTCCCGCTCTCACTCTCTCTCTCTCTAAAATAAATAAATCTTAACAACAACAAAAAAGTTTATGGTAGATCCAGCTTCACTTTTAGAGGACAAGATTATTTTTAATAAAATTCTGTCCTGCTTTTGACCATAATTTTTATTATGTATTAAATAGCTCTAACTTTGAAGAGTATTTTTATAAGATCATTTTATACTTTCCTTTTTGCTGTTTTCTGCTTCCTTAATTGGTCACCTAGCTAACAGAGCTCTATTTGAAACACGGCTTCCTTGTCAAATGGAGAAGTCAATAGGCTTCTTAATGCTGTCTTCGAAGCTGGGATTATGATACTTCAGCAGACCTCTCTTTCATACAGGCTGAGCCACCATCCATTATAGTGTGTACGTGCTCTCCCAGGATAGATTAACCTCCAGCATACCAATAAGATCACGACATGCCCTCCAAAACACAATTAAATTTCACTGAGGTTTTCAGATGTGACATCTTTAAGAGATTTTCATATGCAAAAGTTTCACGAATCACACACTCTGGCAAATTACCAGGACAATATCCTCAGCTGAATCTCCTCAGGAAAACAGGCTGAAGTATTAACATGAGGGTTTTTGAAAGGCTCCCTATGGCACCTTTGCTGAAAAGATATTAAGCTAAACAGCTGCTGATATGGAAACCGGCTGTTTGAACTGTAACTCGGTTAGATATGTTAACAGGGGAAGACTATGATGTCTGACAAACGTGACGCAGGAAATGACTAAACAGTTAATGCTTATTACTTTGCAGTATTCCTGAGGCCGGGGAGGTGGTAAGGGTGGTATCGTGTGGGCACTAAACAGTAACCCAAGGCAGTGGCACTTGAAAGGGACCATTTCTTTGTCCTTCTTTCTAGAGTTTCAGGCATTATAAATATTAACTCGTCCAAGATCCTGCTTCACAGCAATCATTGACAGGACAAATGAAACATTTTGCAACACCTTAGAAAAACAATCCTATCAGTGTTACAGAGCTAGTTTTATTATCCTGCTTCCTAAAAAAGCTGTGAAAGCCGTGAGGCCTCAATAGCTCTGGCAGAATTTCTGTAAAGGTGATGGAATTTGGCCCTTGAATGACGCAAAAAGATGCATGCATGGATTTTGCAAATTCATGCTTCCACACACATAAATGCTGGGTTGAACCCAGGTTTTTAACTGTTTGGATTTTTAAAATAAAATAAAATAAAAAAATGCCACTCCCCCTGCATGTGCTCTCTCTCTTTCTCAGATAAATAAGTAAAATCTTAAAAAAAAAAAAGTACAAAAGGTTAAGCATATAAACATACACTATGGCGGAGCACCTGGGTGGCTCAGTCTTTAAGCCTCTGCCTTCGGCTCAGGTCATGTGGGATCGAGCCCCGCATTGGGCTCCCTGCTCAGCGGGAAGCCTGCTTCTCTCACTTGTGTTCCCTCTCTCGCTGTGTCTCTCTCTGTCAAATAAATAAATAAAATCTTTTTAAAAAAATAATAAAAAATGTTACTAGGGCTATGTGCACCATTGATCTTTCACAATATTAGAAAAATGGAAGAAAGCATATTCCCTTACAAATACTGTCATTTTAAAAAAAAGATTTTATTTATGTATTTGAGAGAGAGAGAGCACAAGCAGGGACAGGGGAGTGGCGGAGGAAGAGGAAGAAGCAGTCTTCTCCCTGAGTAGGGAGCCCAACTCAGGGCTCCAATCCCATGACCCTGAGATCATGAGATCATGACCTGAGCCAAAGGCAGACGCTTAACTGAGCCACCCAGGTGCCCCACAAATACTGTCACTTTTTAACCAGTGGAAAAATCATCAATTATGCAAAAATGCCCGTAAATACAAAATAAGTAATTTCCAACATAACTCAAGACCATCGAATGAAAATGCAAGAAATATTTACTAAGCCAGAGTCAGGCAAACTATGGCCCTAGGGCCAATCCAGCCCCCAGCTGACCTGGGAGCTACGGGTGTTTTTTATGTTTTTAAAGGGTTGTAACAAAGAAAGCAAAGAAGAATCAACAGCGACTGTTCATCGCTGGCAATTTCCTAATCAGTCTTTCGCAGAAAAAGTTTGCCCACCCCTGTACTAAGCAGTTCCAAACTCTGTGAGGCGAACTGCATTTTCCGTCTCAAACCAGGTGAAGATGAATAAAGGCTTCCGTGCCTGTAAATAGTTTATAGGCTCCAGGGGCACAGGGCTAGTCAATAAGCTAGACTGTGAAAGAAGATGGCGTCAGATAAGGGCTTCAAAGAAACAGGCCCCAAGGTTGGTGGGGAGATAGGGAGTGGCCTGTTGGGAGGGTGATTCTTAAAATGAACCTTGAAGACCACAGATCTTGAGGGATACAGGAAGGTAGAGTGAAGAGGGGATCGGAGAGACCAGAATGCAGGGTGTTTCCATAATCAGTGGGTGATTCACTCTCAGAAGCACTTAGGTGGCTGAAGGTGGCCTACCAGGCTGGAATGTGAGGTAAGCGTTGCGTGACAGAGGCCATGATCAGGAGCTTGTATGGAACTGAGAGATTGATTCTCTTAGAGACCAAAAGGACAATGCGTGCTTTTACTTTGGTGTCTGGTCTTACTGGGCTCTCGTGTGGTCACAGGGAAGTGTTTTATTATAATTGGTGAAAATCGAGGGAGATAGTCCCTCTTAGGCCATGCATCTAGTAAATGAATGGCTTTTGGCTGTAGGTCAATGAATAACATGAGTATATGCAGTTACCAAGTCACCATTAACAAATAAAGCTGGTAGAGTTTCAATGTACTCATCAGAATTCTTGAAAGCCTATTTTCCAGGCAGTTCAAATAGAGGTGAGGCAGCTGAGGTTGGCGAGGCTGCCAGGAACACCGAGTTGAGTTTGCCCCTGACTCAGTGCATGACCTTTGGCAAATCACTCAACTCCTCACTATCTCAGTTTCCTTGGCAATAAAATGGGGATAACAGACCTTAGCCACCTCATAGGAGTGTGACGAAGAGTAATAAATGTCTGCAAAAAGATAAGTGCTCCTGGGGGTGGGGGAGGTGGGGGGCAGGGGTGGGGGAGGAGGGAGAAGTTCTCTTTCGAGAGTTTAGAAGAAAAATGGAGATTTTCAAAATTAAAGTAGGTCATGGTTTGCAGCTTCTAAGAGCCAAGAGCTTTGTAAAACAGAAAGGATTATGGATGATACAGAACCTACAGATTGCTAAAGGTACCTGTAAACTATAGTAGAATTCTGGGACTGTATTCTCTAAATTAAAATCAGGAGACAAATTATTTTGGTTTAATGGTGGGAGAGAATGTTGAAAATCAGACAACACTGCCCTAGACAAGGTGGCCACATATGGCTTGCTCTATCTGTACTCCAAAGCTTAGAATGTTCTGCTCAGTTCTCCTGTGTATTGTTCGGTTACAAAGTTGCAGAGAGAAAAAAAATCCCTTTCTCCACTTCCTTTTCTCTTCAGACTTTCATAATCGGTCCTAGAGAGGGACTGTGGCAGCAATGTCTACCCGGCCAGAAGGGCTGCCTCATAGCTAACCGTCTGTCATTGGCCCTTGGAGGCTGAGGGAGATACTAAAGTTCTAAGGAAAGTTGAAGAATCAGCCCTAGCTATGTCATACTGTGCGTGGAGCAGACCACTGGGGATAGAAGACATGCTCTGCACTGCTCTGGACTTTTGGGGTGGTGAAATGTTTCTTAGGATCCTTGATGTCCCTTACCCCCACCCCTTTTTTCCTCTCCCTCCCCCTCCTTCCTTTTTCTTGCTCTTTCTCTCTCTCTTCCTTTCTTTCTTAAAGAAATTTTTACTTTATAGTTGGCTAAACTGGAGAGACAAGCCAAATAGTTCGGTTTGCAATTTGCTATCTTGTTGGGAGGACACTAGCTCAAAACCACAAAGCCCTGAGTTTGACCCTAGCACTCTGTGGCTACTGATGACTCATCCTGGTAATTATCAGATTGAATCTTCCCTACTGGTTTGATAATAACAATGAGTGGAAAAAGAACTTCAATCAAATGTTCATGCCTAATAATCGGTCTCCTGATTGCCTTTGTAGATTCGTGGTTCTCTTCATTTTCCTGGTATGTGTAAGACAATATGCTATTGATGCAATCCTTGGGTGCATAGTTTGCATATATAACCCTGTTATATAGTTAACCCTGTTTTCGGGTCCTTGGAGAATGCTGCCTGAGTAAAGGAGGGAGCCACAAGACGCCAGTACCAGTCAGAGATGGCTGGAATAGAAGCTGCCCTCTGATGAAATCTTGATTTTACGTGGCTTTTCTTAATAACAGGGTTGCTAAATAGGAAAGTTAAGCTGGAATTTAACTGCCGTGATTCTGCCTTAGATTTTGGAGCTCTGGGTCCACTGATGTTCCTTTCCATCCCACCCATTTATAACTTTGATCACTTTTTCCTCAAGGTAAAGAAGACGTACCTCTGTGACTCAACAGCATGCCAAGGCCATTTGAGCCTTCCCAGGGTTCCAAAGGAAGTATTGATTTGAATTCTGCTGCTTGAACAATTAGTCTCTAAGACGGCTGCTTGCAACTTCCTTAAAGTAATGGTGTGGGTTTGGAGGGGAAATTATCTTGTTGGTGATTGTTTTAATTTTTCAATTCATGGTTATTCATCTGGTTGTGTGTAGTCTTTTGAGCCTGATACTCTCCTGAATGAATCTCTATGCTAAAGTAAAATGGGAAGAAGACCAAATTTCTGGTTCAGTGGAACTATGTATTTTCGGACAAGGAATCACTTGCATATCCTTAGTAAAAATCACGTAGGGATGGCCCACAATAAAACTCAATGATGCATATAAGTTATATACACTTACATATATATAATATACACTTTTATTTATATATATTTTCAGTATATTTATATATATTTTAAATATATATTTATATATTTTAAAAAATATATTTTATATATACTTATATATAAAGTAATAAATATAAAAGTGTGTATACATGCACCAAAAAATTAAATTATTCACAGCAGCAGTAGTCGCAATAGTCAAAAATTAGAGACAACTCAAATGTCCATCAGCTGTAGAGTGGATAAATAAGCTGTGGCATGCTTATACAACGGCATGTTACATAGCAATGGGAAAGAACGAGCACCTGCTACACACAACATAGATGAATTTCACAAAGTGCTGAGCAAAAGAAGTCAGATGCAAAAGGACACATACCTATGAATCCATTTATCTGAAGTCCATAAACGGTCAAAATTGGTCTATAGAGATGTATTCTGATAGAAATCTGAACAGTGGGTTTCTTTGGGGTGGGGCTAGAGTTCTTAAAGGGAACTCCTAGAGTTTGGTGGTGGTTACACAAGCATGGAGCTGTACAATAATGATTTGTAAACTTTTCTGTATGTATGGTCTACTTTAATAAAGGTTTACCTTGAAACATGCATAGTCATTATTATCAGTTTGAGTTTAGTGTTATTTCACTTTTCATCAGAATGAAGGTCAGTATTGTGCGAATGCTCTTAAGCTGCAAATGACAGGAGACCCAACTCAAAAGTAGTTTAAACCAGGGGTTGGTAAACTTTTCCTATAAAGGAACAAATAGTAAAGATTGTAGGTTTTTTTGGGGTCATGGGACTTCTTGTGAGTATTCAGCTCTGTGTTGTAGCAGGAAAGCAGCCACAGAAAATATGTAAACAGAGGGGCAGGGCTGTGTTCTAATAAAACTCAAGTGAACTTGGGGTTTGTCTTATTCTGCCGTCCACCAACCCTAACCTGTAACATCAAATCATGTAATAGCACAGTAGAAAATGGCACATTCAGAAGAAATAGGCTTTACTTGGCATTCTCCTTGCTTGGAGGATTTATGTTTAAAATCCAACTCCATAAAGACAATGATAACATGGAAGTCTTGGAAAATCTTTAGCTATTTGCTGTAGCAAGATTGTCAAAATACCAAATAAAATACTGAACTATTTACATAAAAACAATCAAAGTGGCAAGGCTTTTATTCATTTTAAATGTTATTTATTTATTTCTGGACAAAGTAATATACTAACGACATTCACATCTCCAAAAATAAAGGAATGTGAAGAGAAAATCTCTCTCTTAGTTGTTTCTTTTCTGGAGACAACGGAAGACTGTAGTTTCTGGTTTACCTTTTATTTTGCAGTAGGTCATGGGAATCCTTCCAAATCAGTATATAAAGAGCTTCCTTGTCCTTTTAAACAGCTGCATAATGTTCCATTACAGAGACGTGGCTCCACTTAACAAATTTCCTATTGGTAAGCATTTAGATTACTCCTAATCTTTTGCTATTAGAGGAAATTATATATTAAATAACTTAATATCCACATTATTTCACACATGCTTGAGCACACATACAGAATAAATCACTGCAAGTGAAATTGCTGCATTAAAATATAAGTCCATTTATGATTTTGATATATATTGCCAAATTGCCCGTGGTGGTATTGTACTGATTTAAACTTTCAGCAGTAAAATTGGAGTGCCCATTTATCATTCTTGTTTCAACAATGAATTTAATTTCATCTTACCCAATCTGACAGGTGAAAATGATATCTTATTATGAGTGAACTGGAACTTCCTTCTATTTATTTCTTTTTCTGAAAACTGTCTCTTTTTTATTGAAATACTGATCTTTTTCTTATTAATTTGTAGGAATCCTTTATCTGTTATATGAATTACAATTTTTTCTAAAAAAATTTGGGTTTTTTTTTTGTCTTTCAAATTTGCCAGTGTTTTGTTGTTGTTTTGCCATACAGAAGTATTTGATCAGAAATATATCATATACATATATGTATGTATATATATATCATATCCATAAAAAATTGATATATATATGTATATGATATACATATCAATTTTTTATGGATTCTGGCTTTTATTCTGTATTTCAAAGGGCCTACCCTATTCCGAGATTATATTTAAAAATTACCTAACAATTTATTCTGGCATGCTCAGAATTTTCATTCCCTTTCTTATTTCTAAAAATGTTAATTCATCTGGAATTTATCATGGCAAAAGGTGAAAGGTTTGAATCCAACTGTAATATTTTCTCCCCAGAGAGCTGTTCAATTGCTTGAACACCATTTATTGAATGAGTGTCTCTCTCCACTGATAAGAGATGTCGTTTTATCTTATACTAAAGTTCTTTGGGTATTTGAGTCATTTCTGTTCCAATGAGCTGCTATCTATTCATGTAGCATGGCTTTTTAATGATTGTAGCTTTACATTTTAGTATCTAATGCAGCTAGGTTAACCCTTGTTTTTCTTTTTCTTCTTTTAAAGATTTTATTTATTTATTTGACAGAGAGAGACACAGCAAGAGAGGGAACACAAGCAGGGGGAGTGGGGGAGGGAGAAGCAGGCTTCCCGCTGAGCAGGGAGCCCAACGCGGTGCTCGATCCCAGGACCCTGGGATCATGACCTGAGCCGAAGGCAAGCGCTTAACGACTGAGCCACCCAGGCGCCCCAATCGTTGTTTTTCTTTTTGAGGGTTTTCCTGCATATTTTGGCGTGTTTGTTTTTCCATATTAATGTTATAATCAGTACATACCATTCTTAAAAAACTTTTTAAGTGATTTTTTTTACATTTAGAGATAATTTAGGGAGAATTGACCTCTTTATAAAGTCTCTTTTATCTAAAAACATAAATACCCTTCTATTTGTTCAAGTCTTCTTTTTGACCCTCAGTAGCTTTAAAAATCTTCTGCATGTAGCTCTTCACTTCTCAAGTTTATTCCCAGGAATTTAATCTTTTTTGTTGCTAATACAAATGAGGCCCTTTCTTCCATTTTATTTTCTAACTGATTGTTATTTCAAGGACGTTTAAAAACCAAAGGGGGGGAAATTATTTTTAGCTAAATAAATGGAATTTTCTAAACCATAATAAGTAACCATAGCAGTTGTAATTTAATTCTGTTCGGAATAGTTGCAAAGGAAAAAAAAATCCCAAATTCATACAAGTAGAAGGATATTAGGAATAAATTAAGATATCTTTTTATAAAGTTGTTCTTTTGATTCACGTTTTAATCTTAAAATAGAATCCATATAATTTTCCTGTTCTCACACATCACTCACTGTTCATCTTTTGCCTGGTAGGGTACACACGTTGTTTTTACCCAGGGCTTCTCAGGGCACTCTGCTAATTGCTTACCTCGCCCCTGGGGAAAGCTGGCAGATCAGCTCTTCTCTTCTTTCTCACCTAGATCTTAAGGGACAAAGGCTGCTGGGAACTAGGGCTTACAGTTCATGCAGAGGCGATGGCGATGCCTCCTGGGCCCCACTTCCCGGCTCCCACTTGCCAGTTCCCCTCCACAATAGCCTGGGAAAGCAATATGTATCCAGGAAATCCCAGCTCTACTGAGAAGTGAGAACATTTCCAAGGTCAGCAGGAAAGAAGAAAGAGGGAAGTTCTTACAGAGGACTTCCAGATTTGCAACCTGGGAGGTTACAGGATGAAGGACTAAGTTGGTTCTGGGAGGGGAGGCTGGAGCTGGGAGGACACCAGGCTGTGTAGCCTTAGGGGAGAGTTTTCCTTTAGTGAGTGGCCACATTAGAGTCTTGGTTCTCATCCTTAGAACTGAGTTGGTTGACTCTCTGACTTTGGAATAACCATTGATTGGGCTAGGAGAGGAAAGAGCGGGGTGACTTCTTGCCTCTCCTTTCATGCGGAAGGGACTGGACTGGAGGCCATTGTCTTCTCTTCCTGACAACCAAACAGCCTTTTTACAGGCAAAATCCCTACTGATCACATTGCTTAGGGTTAACTGGTGGCCTCTATATTTACTGGAAGGCAGTCAAGAGGCCTTTTGCATAATAGTGCTAATAAGGAGTCGAAAGGCTACTGTATTTGGAGTGCGATGTATTGTCTCTGTCTTTTACATGGGTTCCCTTAATTTAATCCTCGCAATGGCCCTATAAGTCAAATAGTACTGCGTTTCTAAATCACAAACGAGGAAGGTTAGTTGAGAGAAATCACATAACATTGCAAAAGATGGAGTTGGGATTTGAAATCGAGTATCTGACTTTAATGATCATGCTTTTTAAGAGGATTTTATTAAAATCTTTAGTATATTGTTTGTATAAAACAATTTATTTGAGATAGAGAGAGAGAGGGAGAGAGAGCACACAACAGGGATGGGTGGGGCAAAGGGAGGATAAGCCTCTCCCCAGTGAGCAAGGCTCTGGCGCAGCACCGGAGATCCTGACTTGAGCCAGGCACTCAAGGCAGGCACGTAACCGACTGAGCCACCTAGGTGCCCCCGTGAATGTGCTTTTTACCATCACACTTAGGGCTTATGAAAATGAAGGGCAAATCTCAATATTTTGAAATAAGGATGAGCAAAGAGAGTAAAGTTCTTTTTCTTTTTCTTTTTTTAAAGATTTTATTTATTTATTTGACGGAGAGAGAAAGAGAGAGAAAGCACATGCAGGGGGAGCGGCAGAGGGAGAGGAAGAAGCAAGCTCCCCGCTGAGCGGGGAGCCTGAGGTGGGGCTCAATCCCAGGACCCTGGGATCATGACCCAAGCTGAAGGCAGATGCTCAAACGACTGAGCCACCCAGGCATCCCAAGTTTTTCCTATATATTAGATTTTTCTTCCTGTAATTTTACATATTAATATATTCATTCTAAAAATGTGAGCTTTACATAATCCTGACTGGGCTCATGTCTACGAGGGATGTTGTAAAGCCCATTCACAAGCATATAATATTTTTTGCTTTAAGAGACAGATATATTCACACAGACATTGAAGTATAAGTAACAGCTCAGCCAGCATGTTTATTATACCATGTTCCAAAGACTATTCTACTTGTGACTATAATTCTGTACTCATGGTTTGTAACATTCTTCCAGAGATGTCAGATGTGTGTATATGCCCGTGTGTGTGTGAGTGTGTGTGTTTATGCATAATGTGATTTCCTTGTGGGTGTGAATTTCATCCTCTCTGTGATTCCTGTGCCCTAACCATATTGCTAGGCAACACAAAGCAACACACATCCCACATTCTCCTAATTCCGTTTAATGTTTCACCAATGGACCTTCGCTTTTGTATGCAAGCAGAATCACACCAGTGGGTTGAGGATTTTGGATTTTTAAATAAGTAAGTGTCCACTCTGGTCAAACCAAATGACCGTAACTATCGGAAACTGGCAAAAAAGAGGAAGAGCTGACATAAAGCAAATGCACATATTTGTTTTAAGGTTTCGGTGATAATTCATTGGTAAAATTGGATGTGATTCTTACAGGTGACATCGAGGAGAGAGTACTGGCTTCCTTCCAAGGACTCCTAGGACTAGAAGGGGAATTGTATATGGAATACTCTTTCTGATACTGGCGATGTTGCACATGTATAATCTGCCAGATGAAAATCAGGTGCACATCTCCTCTGTCAACACGGAGACCAATAGTTTCATGTCAGGCTCCAGCTTAGTAGAGTACCATGAAGGTGCTCATGATAATTCCTCCTCATAAGCTAAAGTCACTTACATTCCTCCTACCCTCTGTTCCCAGGGAAAGGGCAGAGGTAGGCTTCAGTAGGCATGAAGCATACTGGAATTAGGCCTACAGTGGGCAAACACACAGATCTTCATCACTACAAAAAAAGATCGCTTGATTTTCCCCCCATCCATTCAAGCCAAACCTTGGAGAACTGCGGGAAGAAGAACTTGCAAGTCTTTACAGTGCTGATCAGCATTATTTAAGAGGTAGCATTGCACAGGTCAGGAGGTCCTATGAAGGCACTCTGAACTGACCCTCAACCTGTAAAAGCAAATACCGTATTATAATTCCTTAGCTGTAGCCTTAGAAAAAAGAACAACCAAAATTTTTGCCAGTTGGGAGATGAAAATGACATGGAAAGGAGGCCACTGGTAAGAACAACACATATGGGAAAGTGTGATTGCATTAGTTACTGAAGGCTGTGGAACAATTTCCCCCGGAAGTTAGTAGTTTATTATTTTCGTTTTTGAAAAGATTTTATTTATTTATTTGACAGAGAGCACAGCAGGGGGAACAGCAGAGGCAGAAGGAGAAGCAGACTTCCCACTGAGCAGGGAGCCTGATGCGGGGCTCGAACCCAGGACCCTGAGATCATGACCTGAGTAGAAGGCAGACACTTAACCGGCTGAGCCACCCAGGTTCCCCCAAACTTGGTAGTTTAAAACAATCAGAAACATTTATTATTTCACACAGTTTCAGTGCCTCTGGAACGGAAGAGTGCCTCAGCCTGTTGGTTCTATCTTATGATCTCTTACGAGTCCACAGTTCAGATGACAGCCAATGCTGCAGTCATTTGAAGGTTTGGGGCTGGAAAATCCACTTTTCAAGATGGTTTATTCACATAACTGGCAAGTCAGTGCTGGCTGTTGGCAAAAGGATTTATTTGCTCACCATATGGCTTCCTACATATCCTCACAACACAGTATCTAGCTTCTCCAGAGTGGACAGTCCGAGAGAGAGCCAGACAGAAGCCACAGCATCTTTTATAACCTAGCACTGGAAGTCAGAGTCATACCATTCCACCGTATCCTCCTATTGGTTATACAGGTCATCCCTATTCAGTGCAGCAGTGGACCACATAAACCCAGTGTAAGCACTGGGAAGTGGGAATCACTGGGGGCTATCTTGGAGGCTGGCCACCACAATGATAGAGACATTTCTGTGCATACAGGATTGAGAAGAGACTCATGTATTGGTTGAGCGATTGACGGCACTGGACCAGTGGTCCCAATGCTAGCTGTAAGCAATCGCCTGTGTCACAGTGACCTGAGGCACTTTAAATAATATTGGTTTCCCTGGCCTCTTCCCCAAATAGTCTGATTAAGTCAGGGATGATGCCCAGATTTCAGAATTACTGGATTAGGTGATCTCCAAGGTCAAGTCCAGCCTTAACCCTGTTCTCCAACCTTTCCAAATCATAGGTGTTACCCAGGGAGTTTGTTTAAAATACAGATTTCCAGGCCCTACCTCCAGTTTCATGAATCAGAACCTCTAGCGAGGGCCCTAAAAAATCTGTATTTCTGCTTAATTTTTAAAAATTTGGACCAAGTCATTCAACATGATTGGAAATTCTAAAAGGTATAAAAGGATGTCATTAAGAAGTGTCTTTCCCAACTTTGTCCTCCCCAAATCCCAATTCACCTTCCTAGAGAAGGTGATCAGTACACTTTGTGTGTGTGTGTGTAATCTTCCAACAATAAATGCACACATATAAATGTGTGTATATATATATGTATATATTTTATTTTAAAGATTTTATTTATTTATTTGTCAGGGAGAGAGAACACAAGCAGGGAGAGCAGCAGGCAGAGGGAGAAGCAGGCTTCCTGCTGAGCAGGGAGCCTGATGCAGGGCTCGATCCCAGGACCCCGGGAACGTGACCTGAGCTGAAGGTAGATGCTTAACTGACTAAGCCACCCAGGCGCCCCTAAGTGTGTATATTTTTAAAAAATGTTTTTTTAAGCAAATCAAAAATCAAAAGCATATATGGTAAAAAGCAAATTCATTCCTGATCCTAATCACCAGCTCTCAAACACTTTTACCAGTTTCTTGTGCTTTTCTGTCATTTTAATAAGTGACTCAGGCATTCTGACAACCCGGTGTGTTTGGGACACCATAAGTCTATCAGAATAAGTTGAAAGAGCTGGAAAACTTCACTTGGCTACTTATGCATCGTATAACACTCATTTAGTTGAACTCTACCCTGGATATTATAGTTGGAGTCTTTCATTTAGCCATTACTTACAAGGGCCTGCAAGGTGCCCCGCCCAGTCAGTGGTAAACAGTGAACTCAGCTCACAGGAGCTCACAGTCTGATAGAGCAAACAGCCACTTTCGGTGCCAGAGTGCTATGAGAAAGGGGGGGAGGGGTACCCCAGCAGCTCACTGGCACTGGAGGTGGATGAGGGCTTCTGGAAGGAAGAGGTTTCCACACTGGGGCGGAAAGGATGATGAGGCAGTGCTAATTGGGCAAATGGAGAAGCAAAGTATTCCTGGCAAAGAGAAAGGAAAAATGCAAAGGTCCCAAGTTTTTCTCTGGCACGCTGTTCTCAGGCAACCTAAAAGTAAAGCATCTTGGTGTTTGTGTGCAGGAGAGGCTCGAGATGAAACGAAGGAGGTAAACTGAGGTCAAAATAAGAGGGGGGACCTATAATGGCTCTGAAAGTCGGGAATTAAATTTAGGGATGATAATAATCAGTGTAAAAAGTGGATTTGGGGGGCACCTGGCTGGCTCAGTCGGTAGAGCATGTGACTCTTGATCTCAGGGTCGTGAGTTCAAGCCCCACACTGGGCATAGAGCTTACTTAAAAAAAAATAGATATTCAAACATTGATTTTGATGCAAAAAAAAAAATGGATGGGAAAGGGTAAGAGTGGGGAGGTAGGGAGATAGTTTAGGAGGTTGTTGTCAGAGGAGATAGGTACAGCCTGAATTAGATGGTCCTCGTAGGGATGGAAAAAACGAGAAACCTTTTGAAGTTATATGAGAGGTAGATTCATAGGGACTTGGTGATTGATTGACAGGGGATGGAACTGGGTCACTCCCAAATTTCTAACACAGGCAGTTAGGTGTTCTGCACTTCAGTAGGGAACACAGGTGGGAAAGCACTTTGGAAGAAGGCATTTGGGAGAGTGAAGGATGAGTTTGACATTTTGAGTTTAAGGAAGAGAGAGCTAGTAACTAAATGAAAATCTAGCGTCAGACTGAGGAATAAGAGTTGGTTGGTGGTGGTCAATGGCAGGACGGGCGTCTCCTGATTTGACTTGAAGCCTTACCTAGCTTGCACCTCCACCTCTACCCCTGCTTTTGTCCTGCCCCGACCCTCTCCCATCCCTTCTAAAGCAGGCTGGTTCAACCTTTCTCCACTCCTTGGAGTGGAAGGGGCTAATGGATGGTCCTGCGTCATAAGCTGCTGCCTGCACAAAATTCAATAGCTGGTTAACAGTGTATTAGGTTCAGTAAAAAGATAATATGCTTCCGTTGATTATAAACGATTACCTGATAGTTTCATGTTTCCCGGCATAGTGCCCTAAGTGGACTCTGCATCTTTTTTCAGTTCTTAGTTTATTCTGGGTACTGAGGCTATGTATTGCACGGGCAACTGATGGCACTGTGGATATATTTGAAACAAGGTAAGCCCGCAGCCATAGTTTTCTTTGCTTCTGGAGTTCTTAATTCTTTTTGCCGGAATGAATAGGGCTTCAGCTAATTAGATGTTTGAAAATGCTCACCTTTGTTTGGTGCTGTGAACAACCAGCCAGAGGCATTTTAAATTGTGAGGGTGACTAAGAAAATGAGATCTTTGCTATTGTGCAGAGAAATCTGAAGAATTTCATCCATTCTTCAGTTCTTGCTAAATGGCTCATTGTATGCTATCTGTATGGTATGGGTCTAGGACAGATTTCTCTCTGAACTTCACAGCATGGGTGGAAGAGAGTAATTTGGCCTTTCCTTTTTCCTGGCAGTCCGTGCCAGTCCATTTATATGGTATGTTCACAGGAGAGCTGACAAGTGTTGAGAGGTTTTATTTGATATGCATTTTTTTAAAGTAGAAAAAAATCCATAAAAATAGGTACTTTTAAGCCAGTTTTCCTAGTTAGTCTTAAGGTCATAACCCATTCTGTTTCACTAAAAAGTTCCACCTCAAACCGACTACCTACCTATGCTAAATTCTTTGGGCTGTGTTTAATATTTATGATGAAACCGTGTACTACAGGGACAGTTTTTAATGATACAAATGCAAAAATCACATTATTTTTCTGTGTAACTTGTAAAAGCCATTCCTTCTAAAATGGGGCTGCTTATGCTAATTTGTTATAGTTAGTGAGTTGCAGGCAGCTCTGTGAATTTACTTTTCTTGGCAGTTCTAGAATATCCTGCCATAACACATACTGAAAAACTGTTTGATGGATTATGAAAATCTGGATGTACTAAAGGTACATCTTGTGCAAACCATAAGATAAATACATGATTACATCTTTAAAAATCTGTTATCTCATCAGGTTAAGGAAATTGTCATTATAACAACCCAAAGAAAATTAAACTGTTTTGAATAGAAGACCCATTTGTACATGCTGTAAATATTTTTAATATCCAATGCTGGCTCGATTTTTGCTGGTCTTTCTGAAAAATACTGCCTGCTAGAGATAAACTGTATTCCATCTAGAACCCACTTTGCAGATGGGTAGCACTTCATTGCTCTAGTTGATATTCTTAGTGAAGTGTAAGAAGCATTAGTTGTTGGGATTACTGGTGCAAAATATATTTTGAAATGTTATCATTACATTTAATGAGGCCAGCCACGTTCTATTACTTCAAGGACGTTGAATTACTGGGCCTGTCAATATTAGATTTGCCCTGATATATGATTGCTTCATTAATAATAAATGAAAAAGTATGTAATTTGGTTCAATTGTATGTTAGCTACACGTAACCGACACTTTTTTTTTAAGATTTTATTTATTTGTTTGAGAGAGAGATTGAGAGCACAAAATGGGGGAGGGTCAGAGGGAGAAGCAGACTCCCCACTGAGCAGGGAGCCCGATGCGGGACTCGATCCCGAGACTCCAGGATCATGACCTGAGCCGAAGGCAGCCGCTTAACCAACTGAGCCACACAGGTGCCCCGTAACCACCACTTTTGAAATAGTCTCTAACCTCTAGCACCTTGCATTTCTAACAGATAAAAAGATGTTGGGAAAAAAAACAAAGGCAATTCATTTGTTCATTTATTCAAAAAAATATATATTGAGAAACTATTATGTAAAAGGCACTCTGTTACACTTTCTTGGGGCCTAGGGAATACACCTTGATGAATAGGAGAGATCTGGTTTATATCTTTGTCGTCTGTCAGGGAGACAACATGAAATGACAAATTATAAAATTAATTATTTAGTAATTGTGGGAAGTGTTTTGAAAGATACCAGTAGGGTGGGTTGAGGGCAGATAACTGGAACTGGGTGGAGAAGCAAGCTTGTTTTAGGGGAGTTTTTAAAGTTTAAGTTGCATTTGGAATGAACTGGAATAAAATCTTAACCATGTCAATTAAAAAAAAAAAAGGAAGAAGAGTTCTTGTATTGAAAGGTAAAGAGCCAAAAGATCTGTAAGAGAAATATGGTGTAGTGTGGTAAGAATCTTATACAGACAGGAAAACATCCTTGCATGTGCTAAAAACATCTTACCACTTGAAGGAATGATTTTTAACCCTAGGCTAAAAGTAAGATACTATATTTCACTTTAGAAGGAGGAAAATGGCTAAGAAATGCAGATGGCCAATTAACTTTTTCAGTTAAACTTCGTGCACGTGATAAAATATGTAAAACTTAACATAAAAAACTTTAACATGTTTATATGCTTATAAATGCTTCAAATTGATTAAAATCCTTCAGTTACAAGGTTAGGCTCCTTGATTACTGAATGTTCTCACATATTTCAAAGCAAAATGGAATTTTATCGGAAGCTGAAGCATAAGGACAGAGTTACACAAAGAAAGCCTAAATTGACTAAGAAAAGTCAGGTATGAGATGAAAATAATTTTTGCCACTTACTCTTTCCGTAATGAATTTCAATCAAACCTAACTTATTTTAAATTTCTAGCATAACATGCAATTTTAGAAAATGTGTCATTAGAGAGATGTAAAATTGGAAGTAAGTGTGATCATCTACTAGGCTTAGACTGAGTAAAAATTAATTTATTGTTAATTTTTTGAATAGGTAATATGTATATTATTGAAAACATAAAAGAAATCCAAAAATTAAACTATCTTTCTCTCCCCCCTGTTCCCAACCACCCTGGACCACATACAGAAACAGCTGTACACTTGAACGTATTATTAGTTGTGCATAAATATGCACATACCAGCAAATCTCAATATAGGCTTGTCTTTTTTTACACAAAAGGTAGAGTGCCTTCACTCTGTTTTCACTGAACATTATTTCTTGGAGACCTTTTGTAATAGATGCAAATCCTTTCACTTCTTTTTATTTTTTAAAGATTTATTTATTTATTTTTAGAGAGAGAGAGAGAGAGCACAAGCAGAAGGGGCAGAGGGAAAGGGAGAGAGAATCTCAAGCAGACTCTGTGCTGAGCGAGGAGGCCCATGTGGGGCTCAGTCTCACAACCCTGAGACCATGACCTGAGCTGAAACCACCCTGCACCACCCAGGTGCCCCCCCACCCCTTTTAAGATTTATTTATTTATACTTCTTTTTATTTTTTTAAACAGCTGTCTAGTATAGTATGGATGTACCATCATTTATTTAACCAGTCTCCTGTGGATAAGCATTTGGGTTGTTTTCTTTTTCTTTTTAAAGATTTTATCTATTTATTTGACAGAGAGAGAGAGCACAATCAGGGAGAGGGACAGAGGGAGAGGGAGAAGCCAATTCTCTGCTGAGCGGGCAGCCTGATGTGGGACTTGATCCCAGGACCCTGGGGTCATGACCTGAGCTGAAGGCTGACACTTAACTGACTGAGCCTCCGAGGTGCCCTAGGTTGTTTTCAATAAACAACTCTATAGCGAACAACCTTGAGCATGGTTATTTCACAAGTATCTCCACAGAGGTAGAATTACTAGTCACAGGATATAATTAATCATCAATAATTTTAGTAGATATTGCCAAAATGTCCCAGAGTTTGTACCAATTTACACTGCCAGTTGTGATACGTGAAAATGTGTATTTCTTCTTGTGTTATCCAACTTTTAGATTCTTTTTGTGAATGATTGGAGAAAACTGGCATCTCATTTTCTCATTATTTATCTCTTTTAAGATTTTCCAATTAGACTGTTGGGGATTTCCCTCCTCTCACTTTGAAGAAGTTCTTTTATATTAGGAAGGTAAGATTTTCATTAGTAATAGGAGTTGTAAATATTTTTATCTCACCTTATCATTTGTATTTTGATTTGCCTGGTGGTGGCTTTTGCTGTAGCAGTTTTATTTTTTTGTAGTTTAATTTACCAATGTTTTCTTTTATGGCTTTTGGATTTGACCCATAGCTGGGAGGGGCAACTATACCCCAAGGTCATTAAGAGAGTATCTTGTTTGTCTGCTAGGGCTTGAGTAGCTGAGTAGTTTTATCCATTTCAAATTTGTCCTGGTATAAGATATGAGTTTTCCTCCTAAAATGGTACCAAGTTATCTCAATATCAAGCATTGAATTGTTCATACTTTCATATCCCTTTACGATGTCATTTTTATCCTATGTGTATTTGGATCAATTTCTGCACTTTTTTTTGACATATGTATTTTTACATGTTTCAACTCAAAAACGTTCCCATGTGGTTTCTGTGTTTAGGCTCCTTTTAGGTAACTGGAGTGTTTAATTATTTTAAATATAGTTTTTCCTATTAACAAACTTTGCATTTGTTGCTTCCTTGAGCAACATCTTTAGAAAGTTATACGAAGTGAAAAATGTGTTTGCAATTATGTGAAAATATTATCCACCTCAGAGCGAATTCTGCAAAGCCTGGAATCTTGTGAAAAAGAAAAATCTGTTTCAAGTGAAATCCCCTCAACCCCAGGGAACCTCCAAATACTCAGACCAGGAGTGGTTTTGGTTATACATAATGTATTTTAAAGAGAAAGATGGATCAATTGGGCATTACATCTACCTCAGAATCTGTCAGTGAGCTTACTTAGAGACTTAACCATAAATCACATTTATTGCAGGATGGTTTTGTCACTTTTTGGGGGGATGGCTGGCAGAGGGAGAGAGAGAGAATCTTAAGAAGAAGCAGGCTCCACACCCAGCATGGAGCCCGACATGGGGCTCGATTTCACAACCCTGAGATCATGACCTGAGCCGAAATCAGGAGTCAGGCACCGACTGAGCCACCCAGGTGCTCCTGGTTTTATCAGTTTTAAAATATATTTTTCAGTTGGAAATAACAGGAAACTGGTTATATAATAATTGTAATTACAGGATTTTAGTGAAACTATCAGGCCTACAGGTTTTAGATAACCACAAACAAAGTCATGTGTGATTTTGGAAAAGGAAGAGCAGCAGAGATATGTCTGTCTGATTATTTACTCTCTGTGGGGTGTACACAGATTACTTCTGGTGCACTTTAATCTGGAAGGTTATATAGCTGAGAATAAGAGATCAAATCGATATCCTCCAGACTTCAGAATCTCATGAGTCAGTTGTAAGCATGGGGCACATGGGTTACCTCTGACACTCACTGAGTTTCCCTTCCTGACTTTCTTTAATCAAATAAGGTCTGTTTGAAAGGCTGAAGTTAGTATTCATATAAACAGGGAAGTGCTAAAACCAGCTGGCGTTCTGCAAATGAAATAAATAGAATGGGGACTTGGAATATTTGTTTTTTCTTGATTATTGTGCTAGGTGGTCACCATAAATGACTCAAACCTAAGTCAGCTCTTTGACTCTTTCTGGGGGAGATGTCAACACTAGCCTTTTACAGGGTTTACTGAATAATTTTCAAAGCATATGTTGAATTTAATAGAGACCTGGCTATTTATAAGAACACAATGACTATTTGACAATTTGGTAAGAGTTCCATAGGATGCTACAAAAAGAGAAAGCTGTTCCATTACTGTCAGACATGGAGTAGAACTTAGGGTTAGCCGGATCGTACATACAAAATCATAATTAAAAAAATCAAAGTTACTTTTTAAGTTTGTGTCAGAAAATCTTTCCTCTTCAGAACATTGATCCTGAAATTAAAATGAACAAATCAAAAATGCTAGTCTAATCTACCCATCAGAAACATAATACGATCACTTGAAAAAAAATCTCATTAACTATACACTGAATAGTTTTGCCTATAAATACCAAACGTATAAACATAAGTGCATAAAGTCAAAATTAATTTTAAACTTGCTCAGCTCTATATTTTTGATGATCGAAAGGAAAAAAAGTAAGCATTACTGAGAAAGTATCCCTTTATTGAATATGAGCACTGAACTGCTTTCTTGTATGAAATGATTGACCAATGTGTGGATTTTTTTCCAAAGATAAGGAAATAGGCAAATCAAAATTAGGATTAAGAGTCTGGAAAAAAAAAGAGTGGATGATTTAAATGTTATATGTCTAATTAAATGTCCTTCCTGCTCTAAAAGTAGCACTTTGTTGGGCCTACCTGCACAATAGTGAAACAGTCTACAGGTGTTACCCTGTGATAACTACACAGTAACTGTACAGTCGATAAGAAGCAAATTGATTTACTACTGATGAGTGAAGAAAATATTGAAATAAGAGGGAAGAAGAGAGGGGCTGGCAAGTTGCTAGTATGAGGACAAGAATGGATGAAATGGATGAAACAGTGGATAATGGTGATTATTTTGTAGTAAAGCAATGAAGGCCAGGATTACAGTTTATATTTCTTTTTATAACATTTAGTGCCTACTGTAGCTTTCACTGTTTGCTGATTTTGTTGCCTGAGCAGCATGAATCTCCCTGTTTGATTCCTTTTTAGTGGTTCCTCATTTAAACTGCTTGTGACAAATGAAAATCGCAAAGGCTTTTTTTCTTTTTTAAGGAAAATAAGACTAGTATGAGGTCAAATTACTCTCTGATTAGTGTGTGTAATAGAAAACAATTATATTAATTTAAAACGCCTTCTCCTGATGTTTTAGACATTCTAGGGCTTGTGGTTTTTTATTTTATGTTTTTTAAGATTTTATTTCTTTATGTGACAGAGAAAGAGAGAGAGAGAGAGAGCGCAACAGGTAGAGGGAGAAGCAGGCCTCCCACTGAGCAGGGAGCCCGATGCAGGACTCAATCCCAGGACCCTGGGACCATGACCTGAAATGAAGGCAGATGCTTAACTGAATGAGCCACCAGGTGCCCCAGACTTGTGTTTTTTTAATTAATGGATTTATTAAGCACATTCTATGCCTAAGGGGACAAGACTTGGTCCCTATTCTTTAAGCAAATGATTTTGTTTGAGGGACAAACTTGATGTTTTCTTCCATGTAATAGTTAAATGTTTCAAATAATTCCAGTCACAGCATTTCAGAAGGAGAAAGGCTATATGAATTATCATTTCAGGAAGGTTTTCCTGAAAGAGATTAACGTCAATTCTTCTCTCTACTTCTACACATTGCCTGTGACTGGTGAGGAGTCCGAGAACTGGCTTGTTCCTGCTTAGAAAAGAATGAAGGGCAGGACTGATGGGGTTCAAGAACTTTGTACATAAATTTGGGGAACTTGCTTAACTTGTCACGGGGGCACCTTTGAGGGTATGGGGCGTGGGAACTATACCCCACCCAAATCAGTTTTTTTTCCTGGAATTTTCTCTTTCCTGAGCTGGTAGCTGAAGATGCCGTAGAGGGTGTAGAGGTGGTACGGAGGACGGATAGTATTAGGTTTGAACGCAAAGGTCGTGGTTTCAGGAGGTTCGCTGCAGCTTCTGAACCTGGGGAAAGACAACTTGTCCTGGGAAACGTTATGGAAAATGCAATTCCTCTCAGTATGCGGGAAGCCGGCATTGGAAGGAATTCAGTAAAGCTCAGGGAAAGACAAAAACCACACCTTCGTTTTTGATAGGAATGGAGATAGGAGCAGATCCATTTGACGTCATGGTGGGGATGCTTTTGTCTCTGAATACATTCTCAGCAGGCTTCCTGGAAGTCTTTCCAGACGACTGAAATCTTCTGGTTTTCTGTCTTAGACTTCTTCCTGCCAGCAATGAACTAAAACACAGTAGCAGACACTCCTGATCTGTTCATCTCTAGCAAGAATCTCTTCCTTTGAAAGAGAACCCCTCATGGTCAGAATCCTGTCTCCTGCTTTTTTACTCGCGTTTCTGTCCCAGCAGGTCCCTCTGAAGCCCAAGGTACAACTCTGAATTCTAGGAAGTCTCTGACTTTTGCTCAGATTCCAGAATGAACATTTGCCTGAATCAATCCTCAGGTCGTTCTTTAGAAATAAATCCATTCCAAACCATCCTATGCAAACTACTCTAATGCTACTGGAATCTTTCTTCTAGGTCTGGATTTTCTAGAAACGAATGTTTCTTCAGGAATGCTAGCAGGAATGCGAAATCTTACCTCAGTTGAGCGTTTTGTTGCTTAGTGAGCTATTCTTTGATTCTTTTTATCTATTTACAGCTGAAAAGCTATGATGATTGGCTACGGTCAATGTGTCACCCAGAACCGCATTTAACAAATACGAGTGTTCTGACTTGTGCATGGCACTAAAATGCTTTATTCTTGCCCTGAGGAAAGCAGTTAATGACCTTCCTTCTTTTTTGGGAAATGGGGGTTGCTGCTTATCCAACATGCTTCTGTGTTTGACTTAGCATCACACTATTTCTTCCTTTCGTTTCGAGTTTTCTGGGTTTTTTGGGAGTTTCTATACCAGTTACATATATAATTTAAAAACCATCTGAATAGAAACATCATGCCCCCCAAACCAAAAAAAATGGAAACTTCAAAAAACAATATATGGAGATGCGTGCGTGTGCGCACGCGCGCGCACACACACACACACACACACATGCACACACACAATGTAACTTTTAAATAAAGGTTCACAGTGAGGAAGTTTTAAAAATGGTGATATTTGATGTTGGCCTATCATTTTACCACTTCATAGTTGTTTTCATATGTCTTACATTGGAGGTGGAAAAGCTTAGTAGTTAGAAGTCAGTTCACATCTTGCCTCTGCCACACACCAGATATGGCCTGGGCAAGGCATTGCATTTTCTAAGCCTCGGTGTGATCTCTGTACCTGTCTCACAAAGTTATTGTGGGGATTTGGTGGAACGACACATATAATGTGCTAAGAGGGTAGAGATCATAGGAAGTGTTCATTTCATGTTACTTATTGTCTGACCTTTGTGTTCCCTCCACAACACTCCTGTCAAAATAAACTAGCCCTGTGGGATTACCTTCATTTTACCGAGGAGAAAACGAGTGCTCGGAGAGATTAGGTGAAATGACAAGCTATTCTTCAGTTGTTTTTTTTTTTTTTATATAAGATTTATTTATTTATGAGAGAGCACGCACATGCACGAGAGAGAGAGAGAGAGAGAGAGAGAGAGAGAGAGAGAGAGAGAGAGCCAGAGCAGGGGCAGAGGGAGAAGCAGACTCCCTGCTGAGCAGAGAACTCGGTTGCTGGGCTGGATCCCAGGACCCTGGGATCATGATCTGAGCAGAAAGTAGACGCTTAACCAACTGAGCCACCCAGACATCCCAATTATTCATTTTTTTAAAGATTTTATTTATTTATTTGAGAGAGAGAGA
>NW_027397077.1:34345720-34639814 GCF_003265705.2 Callorhinus ursinus | reverse complement strand
TCCCTGCTGAGCAGGAAGCCCGATGTGGGACTCGATCCCGGGACTCCAGGATCATGACCTGAGCCAAAGGCAGTCGCTTAAACAACTGAGCCACCCAGGCACCCAATTATTCATTTTTTAAACTGAGTTTCAGTTGCAGTATTAATGCCAGGACTAGAAAGGGCCATCAAGTGAGTTTATTGGGACCTTTCTCTAGGGTGGAGTAAATATGCAGGAAACCTGAAACACCTGTTGAACCACTCTTGTGGGTTGAAGAGAACCCCTAAAGATCTGACACTGTCAGATATTCTTTTACCATGAGGGAACTAATGGCCTAAAGTTCAATTTGAGCTGAACATTCTAACAAGGCAGGTTCAAATCATTTTTCACTTTTTTGGGGGGGAATGATGCAAATAAATTATATTAATTAATTTCAGTAACTTCCTCATCTCTAAATGAAAATGACTTGTCTGAGAATTTCTGTGAGTGTGTAGCTACTTTAAAAAAACTCAGCTTCCTTGGTTAATGTGGCTTTGCAAAAGGGGCACACACAGAGACTGGGAACCACAGGGCACTGGCTGGCCCTTGCCTTATTTGGCCAGATGTGTTGATCCAGCAGCTTTAAATGAGACAGGGCTCCTCTTTTTAAGCTACTTGAAAAGTAATGCATCTCATCAGCTTGTGACAAAGATACACTCTGTGATTTCATCGCAGCAATTTTATTTTTTTTATTTTTTAAAGATTATATTTATTTATTTGACAGAGAGAGCACAAGCAGGGGGAGTGGCAGGCAGAGGGAGAGGGGGAAACAGGCCCCCCGTTGAGCAAGGGAACCTGGGATCATGACTTGAGCCAAAGGCAGATGCTTAACTGACTGAGCCATCCAGGTGCCCCCAATTTTATTTTATTTTTTTACTAATGCTCCCTCTGCACAGCACAGTTTGCCATTCTTTGGCATGTAACCCAATTTCCTTTTTTCTAACAAATACTTTTAAAGATAAATTCATTCCTTTTAAAATGAACCAAAATATTAAAATGTTTCAGCTAGGAACAGACTCACCCCTCATTCTACTGTGCTTTTTGCAGAAATAATCTTAGACTATTCAGCTTTAAAAGAGATAAAGTATGTAAGTGAAAAAGTCCCAATAAACAAACGGTGAAAACTCATTATTAAAGAATTTTTTTGCTCAATGATGGATTCTGTTAGTTATACATTTAATTTAGAGGCATGAAATGTTAGAAGTCAGTTGACCAACAAAATCTCTGAAATCACATTGTTGAGAAGACTATTTTTTGATTATATATATATTTTAATTCAATTAATTAACATATAATGTATTACTGGTTTCAGAGGTAGAGGTCAGTGATTCATCAGTCTTATATAATACCCAGTGCTCATGCCCTCCTTAATGTCCATCACACAGTCACCCCCTCCTCTGGTCCCCGTCCCTCCAACAATCCTCAGTTTGTTTCCTATGAGTAAGAGTCTCTTATGGTTTGTCTCCCTCTCTGATTTCAGAGAAAATGATTTAAAATGCAAACCCTGGGGCACCTGGCTCTTGGTTTCAGTACAGGCTCTGATCTCAGGGTCATGAGATTGAGCCCCACGTCAGGCTCTGCACTCAGCTCGGAGTCTACTTGGGATTCTCTCTTCCTTTCCCTCTTCCCTCCCCGTGCTCTCTCTCTCTCTCTCAAATAAATAAGTAAATTTTTAAAAAAATTTAAAAAAATAAAATGCAAACATTGGATACATACCAAAGCTTTTGGTAATGTAGTTCTTTGGTAAACTTGAAAGTGGAATCTCCAAAGATCGTCTGGAAAGCCACTGTGAAAAGGTTTATAAAATCTTATCTTCAGGTTATGATCAAAACATAATTTAGGAAAGGAAGCTGAAAAAACTAGGTTTAGAGATCAGACCACAGATAAGTATTTAACATCGGTACAATAATCTGCAAAGAATATATGGATATTTTTACTGGATATTTATTTTTACTTGTAACAGTTTCAAAACAACTACAAAATGACATAGAAGTATAGCAGCTCTTCTCTGATTGGTACATGTCCTAGGGCACGTTTTTGCAATAACAGAAATGTTAGGTTTGCTGTTCGCACACAAACTTCAATTTGGCTAAGTGTTAGGCACAATATGATTCCTACCAGAAATACATTAAGATACCGCACACTTTACTTCCTGTCTTGAGCATTTGAGTGTTACTAGGCAATCGTTAAAAAGGCACTGCATACCTTTGGAGTGGCACTGCCAGATCAAAAAGAAAAAAAAAAATACCAAGTGAGCTGGGTTGAGAAGCTAGAAATCCCTTGGGAATAAAAGATACTGAATGTGGTGTGTGCGTCTGCATGGATGTGCATGTAGAAATGTAAATTATTAGTATTCATCCATACAGAGCATACAAAACTAATTTCTTTAAAATATGTGGTTGCCAGAGGCAGATAAAATTCATAATGTCTCAACCTTCCTATGAATACCCTACTTGTTTCAACTATAAGCAGTGAATCTATTTTTTTAAAGAAGGGGCAGGTTTACAAAACAGCAATAACAGTAGATTATACACAATCCCTTCTCCCCAGGTGTAAATCCAAATCCCTGGGCAAAAAAAAGGAGATAAACTGTGGCTCCCAAACCAAGTCATCTATAAGGAAAATGAATTAACTTTCTTAAGTATTGTAATTAGCAATAAAATTAAAAAAAATCAAAGCTCCCAGAATAAGTTTTTCTTTTTCTTTTTTAAAAAATATTTTATTTATTTATTTGAGATACAGAGAGGGAGGGCATGAGCAGTGGGGAGGAACAGAGGCAGAGGGAGAAACAGACTCCCCGCTGAGCAGGGAACCCGACGCGGGGCTCTATCCCAGGCCCCTGGGATTACAACCTGAGCCCAAGGCAGATGCCTAACGGACTGAGCCACCCAGGCACCCCTGGAATTAGTTTTTCTATCTAGATTTTATTCCTAGCATGAAATTCACATGCCGCGTTTGGAAGCTGGGTGAGGCGAGATTGTGTTTTCCAAATATGGAAGCACTAACCTAGCCCTTCCCATATGCTCTTCTAAAAGTGTGATGTTGGCACTCCTCCATCTAAAGGTAGCCTATTGGGCACCTGGGTGGCTCAGATGGTTAAGCGTCTGCCTTCAGCTCAGGTCATGATCCCAGGGTCCTGGGATTGAGCCCCGAGTTGGGCTCCCTGCTCAGCGGGGAACTTGTTTCTCCCTCTCCCTCTACCCCTCCCCCTGCTTGTGCTCTCTCTCTCTCTCTCTGTCAAATAAATAAATAAATAAATAAATAAATAAATAAAATCTTTAAAAAAAAAAAAAAGGTGGCCTATTGAGGCGCCTGGGTGGCTCAGTCAGTTGGGCGTCTGCCTTCAGCTCAGGTCATGATCCCAGGGTCCTGGGATCGAGCCCCCCATCAGGCTCTCTGCTCAGTGGGGAGCCTGCCTCTCCTTTTCCCTCTGCCTGCCGCTCTGCCTACTTGTGCTCTCTCTCTCTGTCAAATAAATAAATAAAATCTTAAAAAGAAAAAGAAAAAAATGTGGTCTATTTCCTTGAATATGAGTAGGCCAGTGGCAGGGCAGAAAGGACTTTATCTGACTTCCAAATCTAAGTCATGCAAAGTGATACAGCTCCTGCTGGGATCCCTTCCTTGGGACTGTGTCTTCGGATCCCTGAACTGATATGTAAGAGCACCAGCTAGCAGAACCCACTGAGCTGGGGAGACCATGTGGGAAGCTCCATGGAGATAGTATCTCGAGAAGCCCAGCTGTTCTAGCTTCCAGCTGTTCAAGTTTTCCTCCCACCACCAGTCTCCAGATGGGAGAGAACTGGCCTTCAAGCCAGCCCTACCTGATGCTGAGTAGGGCAGAGACTGGCTGTCCTCATGGATCTCTGCCCAGATTGCAAAGTAGTGAGCAAAAGGAGAAGTGTTATGTTAAGCCACTAAGTTTTCCGGTGGTCTGTAATGCACCACGAGATAACAGAACATTAAAATTGAAGAAAATGTTGTCACAGTTAAGTATTAAGTTAATATAACTGGGGCAGGGTTGGTTGATTAGCAAATTAATAAACTAATTTATAGCCTTAGTGTCTGAGTTAATTTAAAGCAGAAAACCACATTGTCTTGATAAGATACATGGAAGTGTTGGTCGATCAGGTTCCTAAGATTTCGGAGACCTAACTATGGTCTAATGTCCTGATTTCTTAATTATGATAATCAAGTGAACAAAATAAGGCAAAGGATGTAGGGGTCATTCAGTTGTCTATTTCTCATGATTCTTTGGGTCAGGAGTAGAGTTCAGTTGGACAGATCTTCTGCTCCATGTGACTAGGTAGGGGTAACTCATTCAGCTGTGTTCAGCTTGTGGCTGGGCTGGGCTAGAAAGTCCAAGGAGGCTTCCCTCAAGTCTGCTGCCCTTCCACATGTCCTCTCTGTTCATGTGCTATGGCTCATCACTCAGTAGTCCAGCCCAGCTTCTTTAAAGCATGGAGGCTGGCTTCCTAGAGCAGGAAGTAGAAGCTGCCAGACCTTTTAGGGCCTGGACTGGGAAGTCTCATAATGTTACTTCCCCTGCAAAATATTGGCTAAATGAAGTCACAAACCAAGTCAAGGGGTGGAAAGAGACTCCACTTGCGACGGATGTCGTGTCATGCACATCCATGGGTGAGGTGGGAGGAAATTGATGACCATTTTGGGGACAAATGGGAAAAGTAATTGTCTCTAAAGAGAGAGAGCAGTTCTAATCCTAGCTCTGCTACTCTAATTAGCTATGTGGTGTTGGCCAAGTCACCTATTAATATGCTTAACCGGTTTGCACACATGCCAGGTGAGAAGAATGAGCCATGAACTCCAAAAGTCCTGTCTAGTTCTAAAAGTTTGCTTCTCATCAGGGCAGAGCCTACGTTAAGCCTGGAAGGTGAGGGTGGGAGGGGAACACAACTAATGAATTCTCCAATTGTCCTCTCCTGGGCTATTGTTACCCTGTGTGTAACCTCAGCTGCGGACTGGGTAACTTGTGACATCTCCCTGATCAATCATCATATGAACTCCGCTTTTGAGAGATCATATGTTCCTGTTACAAGCTACCCTCCGCTTCCTCCGCCTCCTCTTTGTCAGCCTCATGGGATGGGAAATCAGTTTCCACAGCTGTTACTATCTTTTACAGGGAGCAGGAGACACTAGGGCTTCAAAGGGACTTGGGGTAGGGATCCTGGAACTAAGATTTGACAAAATAATCTAGCCAACTCTATGAACGTTGTGTTGAATCTGTTGCAAGATGAGACCCCTGAAACAAACTGAAGCAGATTTTTTGGTGTGTTTTTAAAAGTTTTCAACCAGGGGGCTTTATAATTTTGAAATATACAATTTCTTCAGCAAGTATTCTAAAAAACTTCATTTTAGGAGGATTACAGGTTGCCACAAGGACACCCCCCCCGAACTAAATCTGTGATCATTACTTGGTGAGGGGCAGTCCATATAAGATCCATGGTAGATGTACAAGGAGCTCCTTAAGGAGCTCAGCATTCAGTAAATTGTCTGGTGCCTTCCAATCTGTGGGCTGAAGTTAGACCCAGCATTTGAGCCCTTACAGGCTGTATCACCCCAGGAATTTCAGCAACAGCATCCAGATTCAGGCAGAGACCTGTGTACCTTACCCAGTTACTCCTTCCCCATAGTCTTTGATTTTCAACTTGGGGGGTAGGGTGGAGACACTAAAACAATATGCACTGAGATCTACTGGATCCCAGATTATCTTTCTTGTCCCAGATTATCTTTCTTGTACCAAACTATCAAACCCTCCTTGTGTCCTTCCAACTTTATTGCCAGAACTCGCAGGACTCCTCATATGAGGAAATGGTAATTTTTTTTGGTCATCATAAACAATATACAAATCTTCATGCCCAAGAATATCATTACTTAATAGCATAGAACAACCTGTTAGATCTGCCACCCAGGCTATTTTTTTTTTTTTTTTGGTCTTCATTCTTTCTCTAAGCTCTACTTATCTCCCCTCACCAGAATTTTCTTGTCCTCCTTAACACACGACACTGTCTCCCCACACACCCTGTTTCCAGCGCTTCCATTCCGCCAAAATTTCAACTCAGGCTATACAAATCCAAATGCAGGAAAGATATTCTTCCAAACATTATGAAGAAAGATGCCATTAAAAGCATTCGGCGAACAGTCAATGAGTTCTGAAATCTTAGGAGAGGGTGCCAAAGAGGAACCAGAACATTAAGATCTCAAATCAGTAAAGGTTTTTTTATTTGTTCAATTCTCATTGTTCCTTAATCCTTCTCCCTTTCTTACTACTGTCTGACAAAAATCTTCAGTGAAACTACTCACTCTAAGAGACGAGAGAAAGAGAAACAGGAGTAGCAATTCTGTTTTAATAAGAAAATGAAGTTTGGAGGTAGAATAGCAGATCTGGAGCTATCTCCCCATGGTATTTGCACCCAGGTAACAACCTAAAAATACTGTCCATGGGAATTCATAATCAAGCACAACTATATGCTGCCAAATATGACAAATGGGGGACATGTGTTTGGCTAAGTCCTGTATCAGCAATTTCCCATGTTACCATAGGCCATCATGACAGCTTCTAAGCAGTGTTAAAAACAACAAAAATACTTCGTGTTCTTAAGGGGCATGTGGCTTAATTGAGGGACCCCTGACATAAGAATATACACAACTGACATAGGTACCTATGTCGGGTTTCGAACACAGCAACGTGGTCTAGATATAGTCCTGTTTTTTCTTCATAAAACCATCCCCGAGAAAGCTGCACGAGGATACCTGTAATTGAATTAAGTTAATGACAGAAGTCTAAGTGCCACTAAAGTTCGAAGCGGGCCCTGGACTAGCCTATAGAGAAGGCCACGGGCCAGGTGGGTGCCCTCGGATGAGATGATCTCTAGGAGCCGGCTCTTCCTCCTGGAAGATCACAGACCTGGCCCCTGGCAGTGCTCAAGAGATGGTCATTACTGCTCCATGTGCAGCTACTGAGAAGTAATTGCTGATGTTCCTGACGTGACGGAGTTTGCGGGGGTTCGAGTGATTTAACCATAAAATGGGAAAACCTGGAGCAGTTCTTTATGACTTCCCCCGAAAGGGCAGTGTGTGCAGCAGGTGATACCCATTTCCTTCCTTTTCCTGGGAAACGGCCCTTTCCCCATCGAGGTCTTCCCCGACACCCCCGTCTCCGCCTAGAGCCTGTGGCTTCAGCTGCCTCAACCGCGTTTCGACGACACATCCCCCCAGCCCCCCGACCTTGCACACGCGCATACACAGCACGCGGCAAAGCAGGCACAGCCGGCGCAGCGCGAAATGCAGCCGCCAGCCCCGGGTTCCGCTCTCCCTCGAGGGGGCGGGGCACCGAGGGGGCGTGGCAAACGCGAGGCCCTCTTTTGCCATTGGTGGCGGCGGGGCCACGTGGAGGCCCACGTGAGCAGTCGGCGCTCGGGCCCACGGGCCTTGGGTAGGGGCGCGCAGGCGCTCAGTTGGGTTGGGGCGAGGGCGGAGGTGGTAAAGGGGTGAAGGTGGAGGAGGGAGTGTCTGCGAACAGGCAACACATGCCTGGCGCGGTGCCTTGCAGCTGGTGGCGGGTGGGGCCGCCGGGCGGGCCGCCGCTTTCTCCTGTCGACGGAGGCTGCTGACGGGAAAACGATCCGGGTGGGGAGGGCCCCGGCCCAGGCACTTTTCCGCTGAAAGTCTGCGGGAGCCTAGGGCTGGGTAACCCAGGTAGAGACTCTGGGTCGTGTTACAAACGGACGTTGAGGATCGCAAAGATCAGCCTTCTAGCCCTCTCTCTGCCTATTACGGGCTCTGTGCCCAATGGCAAATCACTTTACCCGCGCCTCAGTTTCCCCACTCTTCTAGAGGGCTTTCGACCTGAGAGTGGCCAAGAAGAAAAGAAAGTTCACGTCACAAGCACTACCTGCCTAGTGAGTATTTAGAGCACCTAAGCCATGCCCTTGCCCTCAGGAAAACGGGCGCCTACTTCAGGCACTGAGCAAGATGAAAGTTCCACGGTGGTTTATGCCAGGGCCCTGGAGTGGGCCCTCCTGGTGGATTGGCCGCACTGCCTGTGTGAGCATGGGACTCAGTTTCCTTACCAGGGATAGAAGGTGCTTCAAAGGTAATGAAAAGGTAGCGTGGAGTGGTAAGCGTCGTCCTTGGCACATAGTGGTCTCCTAACTGTGACAAGCTTTAGGCAACGCAAAGGGCTTCTCTGTACAGTTGCTCATTTCAAAGCAGCTGGGATGTCTGGGGGGAATGCGAGTACAGTGTAGGAGCTGGGGTGCACACCCGCCGAACAGAGGTTGATTTTTATTCTCTAGACTAGCCAGAGGGAAGGAATGAGATTATTGATTAAACACATTCCCATTTGTCCCTGCCTTAGAAAAAAGCTTCTGCGTCTTAACTTTCTGAATCCCTAGTTGGTAGTGTTTTAGAACAGGTAAAGGAGAGATTTAGTTGATTTTTCTGAATTCACTCTGACATTTAGACTTGTTCTGATGACCAAGAAGGAAACTGGTTGATTTGTATGTGGGGGCAGTTAATAGTGTATTGTAACAATTCGGGATGAAATTGTCGGTACTTAACAGGAAAGCTGGCAAAAACATATTCTTCAACTGTTACTGTGGCCATATTGAAAGCATGAAAAGTATTCTTGGGCTGTGTTGTATTACCTCTTTATTTTGGTCTCCATAATACGCCTGCCTCCATTGTTTCTAGGTGGTCCTTTAAAACTGTAATTTATTACTTTTGTATAGATGTGCATTTTGACCTTAATCTCACCTTTTCTTACCAGTAACCACTTTAAGATCCTGTTGCTACAAGAGTTCAGGAAAATCCATTTGTAATATTATTTAGAGAAGGATGACCGCACCCTGACTTTAGCAGAGTGTTGAGTAAATCAAGCTACTGTTCTTTCTGGAAAAAACCTGCAGCTGAAACTGGGATCAGGGATAATGAAACCCAGCTGGATTTTGCCCAAGTGCCAGTGATAGTTTCTGTTTATGGTCTGTTTATCATACAGCATGCTTTGCCAGAATATGACTAGTTTTTTGGTAAGCCTACCATGACTACACATAGTATGTGATGCCTTGTGTCTAAAGGATGTGTAAATAGCTGATTGATCTTGACCTTTTAAGTGAATGGAAGATGTTTGCTAAAAGTTGGTAGCTTGTCCCCATATAGGTCTTTGTTGGAAAAAGTAGCCATTTGATTGATGTATCTAATCGAAAGCCTCTGAGAGATTCCAGGAACTTTTTCATTTATTTTCAATTTTTCATTTTAGTATTGTAAACACTTGTAGAGTTTAAATGCAGATGTTTCAGTTTCCTGAAACTGGCTTTAAAGAATTAGTTGTCCTTGGTCTCACTCACTATTTCAGTTCAACATACGTTATTTAACACAGTGTAGTAGCTGAGGAACTGCAACAATCATAATAGACATTTGTTGAGCATGTACTATTTATATTGACAATTTATATATATCATTTATGTCCATTATTTCACTTCACCATTTTGGACGCTGGGGAATAAAACAGTGTTTATTATATGTTCCTCCACCTCAGGAAATTTATGACCTGTTTTCTCTATTTTTTTTTTTTAAGATTTTATTTATTTATTTGACAGAGCACAAGCAGGGGGAGCAGCAGGCGGAGGGAGAGGGAGAAGAGCAGGGACGTGATGTGGGACTTGATCCCGGGGCCCTGGGATCATGACCTGAGCTGAAGGCAGACCACCGACTGCACCACCCAGGCGCCCTGTTTTTGTTTGTTTTTGTTTTTAAGAGAAAAGAATCTTCCTGGAAAGTTACGCCTTTCAATTGTGATAGAAATCCTGGATATTTATAGTGTTTCTTTGAGAGTACTTGTTTTCTTTAACATTTTTACTTTTTCTTTGTTTCAAATGAAATAACTCAATCTTGCAATGTTAGTGTGGGTCTTAGCCACAACTGATTATTTTCTCACTTTATTAAAGGGATCAAGAATTTTAATTTGACACATAACAGGTATTTAAGAATTTGCTCATAAAATTGATATTGGACGATGAGGGTTTTATTTATTTTTTTTAAAGATTTTATTTATTAGAGCATGCACACACACAAAGAGACAGGAAGAAGCAGGTTCCTTGCTGAGCAGGGAGCCCATTGCAGGGCTCAACCCCAGGACCCCAAGATCATGACCCGAGCTGAAGGCAGATGCCTAACCGACTGAACCACCCAGGCGCCCCTGGATGATGAGGGTTTTAAACAAGGGTTTTTGGGGCACCTGGGTGGCTCAGTCGTTAAGCATCTGCCTTCAGCTCAGGTCATGGTCCCAGGGTCCTGGGATAGAGCCCTGCATTGGGCTCCCTGCTCAGCTGGAAGCCTGCTTCTCCCTCTCCCTCTCCCCTGCTTGTGTTCCCTCTCTCACTGTGTCTCTCTCTGTCAAATAATAAAATCTTAACAAAACAAAACAAGGGTTTTTGACTTCAGAAAAGGAAAGGTAAATTTGTGTTTATTCTGTTTCATTAAAATAAAACTAATAAATTCAAAAATGTAGGAAATTAGCACTGATGGATAAAAGTAAGCCATTAGACTTTGGGCACCATGGATCAGTTTATGATACATACATGTATACTTGTATATAATGATATATATGTGTATGCACCATTGTTTGATTTACAAAATGCTTTTACTTTTTCTCCTTTTATCCAGTTCTCCTATATTACTTTGATACAGGTGTTGCTTAATTCATGTGAGAAATGGAAAAAAAAAAAGATGAAGGGAATTGCTCAACATTTTTTGAATCCAAGTTAAATATAAAGACATGGATACATTAAAAAGATAGAGGTAACATATACTATCCAAAACACTAATGAGAAAAGAGATGAGGTGGCTATACTAATACCAGACAAAGTAGATGTCAGAACAGGAAATATTGCTAGGAAAGATGAAGAGCATTGCATAGCGAATAAGGGGTCAATTCATCAAGAACACATAACAGTCATAAATGTGAAAACAACACAAAACTGAAAGGACCAAAAGGTGAAATAGACAAATATACAATTTCAGTTGGAGATGTCAATAGTCCTCCTTCAGTAACCCATAGAACTAGTAGACAGAAGATGAATAGGGATGTAGAAAACCTAAACATCCCTACCAACCAACTTGATTAAATTGACTTTGAGAGGATATTCCATGCAACAACAGCAGAATACACATTCTTTTTCAAGTATATATGAAAAATTCACAAAGTTAGACATTCTGGACAATAAAATGAACCTCAACAAATTTAAAGAAGTGTAATTTCCCTGGTCACAAATGAATTAAATGAGAAATTAATAACAATATCTGGATAATTTCCAAATATTTGGAAATTAATAAACAACACACCTCTAAATAACCCATGAGTCAAAGACAAAGGCATAGGGAAATTGAAAATTATTTTGAATGGAAGGGCAAAATATATGGGACTAAGCTAAAGCAGTACTTAGAGGGAAATGCATAGCATTAAAAATACTTAGAAAAGAAACAAAAAATACCTGAAATCAATGATCTCAGCTTCCACCTTAAGAAACTAAAAAACAGAGGAGCAAATTAAGCCCCAAAGAAGCAGAAATTAGTAGGAAATAGTGTAGGGCAGAAATAAAGTTTGAAACAAAAATAGAGAAAGTCAGTAAAGCCAGGAGCTGGTATTAGAAAGATAAAATTGACAAACCTCTAGTAGACTTGTCAGCAAAAAACAGAGAAGATACAAATGTTAATATTAAGAATGAAAAAGAGAACATCACTGTATGTTCTATAGAAATTAAAATGCTAATAGGGAATATTAGCAATTTATGTCAATAAATTTGATAACTTAGATGAAATGGACAAATTTCTTAAAAGACTACCAAAGCTTACTTAAGAAGTAATAGACAATCTGAAAACTTTCCCACAGGACAACTCTGATAGTTTCACTGGCCAGTTCTACAAGTATTTAAGGAAAAAATAATAGCAATTCTATACAAACTCTTCCAAAAATAGAAAAGGAAAGAACACTCTCCCACTAATTTTATGAGGCCAGTATTAACTCATACCCATTAGGATAGCTACTATAAAAAATAAATGAATAAAAATAATAAGTGTTGGTGAGGATGTGGAGAAATTGAAACTCTTGTGCACTGTTGATGGGAATATAGAATGATAGCTGCTATGGAAAATGGTATTGTAGTTACCCAAAAAATTAAAAATAGAGTTACCATATGACCCGGCAATTCCATTTCTGAGTTTACACCCGAAAGGATTGAAGCTACGGTCTTTTTTTTTTTTTTTTTTAAGATATTTGTTTATTTATTTTTTAAAGATTTTTATTTATTTGACAAGAGAGACACAGCGAGAGAGGGAACACAAGCAGGGGGATTGGGAGAGGGAGAAGCAGGCTTCCCACTGACCAGGGAGCCCAATGCGGGGCTCGATCCCAGGACCCTGGGATCATGACCTGAGCCGAAGGCAGGTGCTTAATGACTGAGCCACCCAGCCGCTCCTGAAACTAGGGTCTTAAAGAGATATTGTGTACCTGTGTTCATAGCAGTATTATTCACAATAGCTAAAATGTAGAAGTACTCCAGAATGTACATCAACAAATAAAGGGATAAGCAGGATGTGGTATATACATACAGTGGAATATTATTCAGCCTTAAAAAGGAAGGAAATTCTCACATATGCTACAACATGGATAAACCTTTAGACATCGTGCTAAATGAAGTAAGATAGTCACAAAAAGACAAATACCATATGATTCCATTTACGTGAGATAGAGGAGTCAAACTCACAAAGACAGAAAATAGAATGTTGGTTTACAGGGGCTGAGGGAAGGGAGAATGGGGATTTATTGTTTAATGAGTACAAAGTTTTAGTTTTGTGAGATGAAAAGAGCTGTGGCGATAGATGGTGGTGATGGTTGCATACGTTTTGAATTTCTATAATGCCACTGAACTGTACACCTAAAAATGTCATGATGGTAAATTTTATGTTACATGTATTTTATCACAAAAATAATTGAGAAAAGATCCATTGTATAAAAAGAGTAAATATGTCTTGACCAAGTAGGGTTTATCACAAGATGCAAGGTTGGTTGGCTATTTGTAAATCAGTCAATGCAGTATACCGTATCAACAGACTGAAGAAGAAAAACCATATGATCATCTTAATAGATGCAAAAAAAAGCATTTTATTAACATCTATCATTAATTCCTGATAAAACTCTCAGAAAAGTAGGAATAAAAGTGAACTTCCTCTACCTGATAAAGGGCATGTATGACATACCGACAGCCATACTTAAAGCGAAAGACTGATTTTTATCCCCCTAAGATAGAACATATCAAGGACTTTGGCTGTCACCACTCCTATTCAACATTCTTTTTCTGGAGATCCTAGCTAGTGCCATAAGGCAAGAAAAAGAAATAGGCATATAGATTGGAAAGGGAGAAATAAAATGCCTCTATTGGTAGACAGCATGATTGTCTATGTAGAAAATTCCAAAGAATTTACAAAACTACTGTATCTAGTAGGAAGTTTAGCAAGGTCACAAGATACAAGGTCAATATATGAAAATTAATCCTATTTTTCTAACAACATTTTGAACTTGAAAATTTTTAAAGTGGTATTTACAATAGCATCAAAACAATTCAAATACTTAGTGATAAATATAACAAAATGTATGCAAGATTTGTACACTGAAAACTACAAAACTGGTGACAGAAATCAAAGGAGATCTAAATTAGTGGAGAGATGGACTGTGTTCATGGATTGGAAGACTGAATATTGTCACAATGTCATTTCTTACCAAATTGCTGTATAGGTTCTTGTGAAATTACAATCACAGTGTTAGCAGTTTTCTTTGTGGAAATCAGGTTATTTTTATTTATTTTTTAAGATTTATTTTAGAGAGTGTGTGTGTGTAAGCAGGGTGAGGGGCAAAAGGAGAAGGAGAGAGAGAATCCTCAAGCAGACTCCCTTCTGAGCTTGGAGCCCAATGAGGGGCTTGATCCCAGGACCTTGAGATCATGACCTGAGCCAAAATCAAGAGTTGGCCACTTAACTGACTGAGCCACCCAGGCGCCCCTGGGCTATTTTTAAAATTTATTTATTTTCTAGTGAAATATAGGTGACATAGAATGTTATATTAGTTTTAGGTGTACAGCATAATGATTCAACATTTATACACGTTAGGAAGTGCTTACCATGATAAGTATAGTTATATCTCTCATTATACAAAATTACAGTATTATTGACTGTATTCCCTATGCTGTACTTCACATCTCTGTTACTTATTTTGTAACTGGTAGTTGTTCATCTTAATCCCCCTCACCTATTTTCCTCATCCCTCTGCCTCCCTCCACTCTAGCAACCACAAGTTGGTTCTCTGTATTTGTGACTCTGTTTCTGTTTTGTTTGTTTGTTTGTTTTTTAGATTCCACATATAAGTGAAATCATGGTATTTGTCTTTGCCTGTCTCACTCATTTCACTTAGCATAATACCCTCTAGATCCATCCATGTTTCTGCAAATGGCAAGATTTCATTCCTTTTTATGGCTGAGTAATGTTCCACATACATACATACATACATACATTTTCTTTATCCATTCATCTATGGATGGACACTTGGGTTGCTTCCATATCTTGACTATTGTAAATAATGCTGCAAGAAACATAGGGATGCATATATTTTTTCAAATCAATGTTTTCATTTTCTTTTGGTAAACCAGAAGTAGAATTACTGGATGATATGGCATTTCTACTTTTAATTTTTTGAGGAACTTTCATACTCTTTTCCATGGTGGCTACACTAGTTTACATTCCCACCAACAGTACATGAGGGTTCCCTTTTCTCCACATCCTCACCAACACTTGTTATTTCTTTTTCATTCTAAGCCATTCTGACAGGTATGGGGTAATACCTCATTGTGGTTTTGGTTTGTATTTCCCTGATGATTATTGATGTCGAGCATCTTTTCATGTGTCTGTTGGCCCTGTATGTCTTCTTTGGAAAAATGTCTATTCAGATCTTTACATTTTTTTCATTGATTTGGATTTGTTTGTTTTGTGTTGAATTGTAGGAGTTCTTTATGTATTTTGGATATTAGCCCCTTACCCGATACATCATTTTCAAATATCTTTTCCCATTCAGTAGGTTGCCCTTTCATTTTGATGATTATTTCCTTCACTGTACACAACTTTTTAGCTTGATGTAGTCACAATAGCTTATTTTTGCCTTGCCTGAGGAGACAGATCCAAAAACATACTGCTCAGAGCATTGTCCAGGAATGTACTGCCTATGTTTTCTTTTGGGAGTTTTATGGTTTCAGGTCTCACATTTAGGTCTTTAATCCATTTTGAGTTATTTTTGCATGTAGTGTAGGAAAGTGGTCCAGTTTTGTTTTTTCCATGTAGCAGTCCAGGTGTTCCATCACCATTTATTGAGCTGAGTGTCTTTTTCCCATTGTATATTCTTTCCTCCTTTGTTGTAGTTTAATTGGCCACATAAGCATGGGTTTATTTCTGGGTTCTCTATTCCATTGATCTTGAGTCTGTTTTTGTGCCAGTACCATATTGTTTTGATTACTATGACTTTGTAGTATAGTTTGAAATCTGGGAATGTGATACCTCCATCTTTGATCTTCTTTCTCAAGATTACTTTGGCTATTTGGGGTCTTTTGTGGTTCCATACAAATTTTAGGTTTATTCTAGTTATGTGAAAAATGTTACTGGTATTTTGATGGGGATTGCATGGAATCTTTGCTAAATCTTTATGAATTGCTTTGGGTAGTATGGACATTTCATTTTATTTTTTAAGATTTATTTATTACTTTAGAGAGTGAGCAAGAGAGCACAAGCAGGGAGAGAGAGGGGGAGAGAGAGAGAGAGAGAGAGAGAATCTCCAGCAGACCCCACACTGAGTGCAGAGCCCAATGCAGGGCTTGATCCCATGAACCTGAGATCATGACTTGAGCCGAAACCAAGAGTCAGATGCTTAACCAACTGAATCACCCAGGCACCCCTGGGTACTATAGACATTTTAACAATATTCTTTTAACCATAAGCATGGTATATTTTTTCTTTGTGTCATATTCAGTTTATTTTATCAGTATCTTATACTTTTCAGAGTATAAATCTTTTGCCTCCTTGGTTAAATTTATTCGTACATATTTTATTCTCTTTGATGTAATGGTAAATGGAATTGTTATCTTAATTATTCTTTTTCAAGTATGTTATTTGTATATAGAAACACAACAGATTTCTGTAAATTTTGTATCCTGCAACTTTACTGAATTCATTGATTAGTTCTGATAGTTTTTGGTGATGTTTTTAGGATTTTCTATATGTAGTATCATATCATCTGCAAATAGTGACAATTTTACTTCTTTACCGATTTGGATACCTTTTATTCCTTTTACTTGTCTGATGCTATGGCTACAACTTCCAGTACAGTGTTGAATAAAATTGGTAAAAGTGGACATCCTTGTTCTGTTCCTGATACTAGAAGAAAAGCTTTGAGCTTTTTACCACTGAGTATGTTAGCTGTGGGTTTATCATTTATGGACTTCATTATGTTGAGGTATGTTCTCGCTACACCCACTTTGTTGAGAGCTTTTATCATGAATTGATGTTGAATTTTGTCAGATGATTTTTCTGCATCTATCAAGATGATATCATTTTACCCTTTATTTTGTTAATGTGTTATACCCTATTAATTGATTTGCAGATATTGAACCATCCTTGCATCCCTGGAATAAATCTTACTTGATTGTGGTGAATGATCCTTTTAGTGCATTTTTGAATTCATTTGCTAATACTTTGTTGAGGAGTTTTACATCTGTGTTCATCAGGGATATTGGCCTATAATTTTCTTTTTTGTAGGGTCTTTGTCTGGTTTTGTTATCAGTGTAATGCTAGCCTTGTAGAATGAATTTAGAAGCATTCCTTTCTCTTCAATTATTTGGAATAGTTGGAGAAGGATAGGTGTTAACTCTTTAAAATGTTTGGTAGAATTTACCTGTGAAGCCATCTTTTCCTGAACTTTTGTTTTTGGGGAGTTTTTTGATTATTGATTTAATTTCATTACTTTTTTTAAAAAAAGATTTTATTTATTTATTTGACAAAGTGCACAAGCAGGGGGAGTGTCAGGCAGAGACCAAGGGAGAATCAGGCTCCCCATTGAGCAGAGAGCCTGACATGGGGCTTGATCCTGGGACCCTGGGATCATGACCTGAGCTGAAGGCAGAAGCTTAACTGACTGAGCCACCCGGGTGCCCCTAATTTCATTACTTTCTACTAATTTCTTTTCAGATTTTTTTTCTTCCTAATTCAGTCTTGGATTATTTCTAAGAATTTATCCATTTTTTTTTCTAGGTTGTAGAATTTGTTGGCATATAATTTTTGTAGTAGCCTCTTATAATCCTTTGTATTTATGTGGTTCAGTGGGCTATTTCTAACATTTATATAGAGAAGCAAAGAACTAACTACAGCCAAAACAATTTTGAAAGAGAAAAGCAAAGTTGGAAGACTCATGCTACCTGATTTCAAGACTTACTATAGTTATAGTAATTAAGACTGTGTGATTTTTTTAAATCTATGGTAAAACATACACAGAACATGAGCTCTACCCTCAATAAATTTTTAAGTGTACAATACAGATTATTAACTGTAGGTATAGTGTATAGCAGCTCTCTAGAACTTTTCAATCTTGCATGACTGGAAGTTTATACTCGTTGTAATACTGACTCCTTGTTTCCACCTCTTCTCAGACTTACGTATACAATACAATAGTGTTGCATTTTGTGCTTTGATGGCTTTTGACTAGTTTAGAACCTCATATGAGTGGAATCATGCAATAATTGCCCATGACTGGCTTATTTCATTTAGCATAATGTCCTCAACTTCCATCTATTTTCTGGCATATGACAAGATTTCCTTCCTTTTTATGGTTGGATTATATTTCACTATTTGTATATACCATGTTTTCTTTATCCATTTATCTGTCAACAGACATTTAGATTGTTTCTACCTCTTGGCTATTGTGAACAATGCTGTAGTAAATCTGGGAGCGCAGATATCTCTTTGAGAACATGATTTTACTTCTTTTGGATTTTTTTCTTTTTAAAAGATTTTATTTATTTATTTGAGAGAGAGATTGGAGCACAGAGGGAGAGGGAGAAGCAGACTCCCCTCTGAGCAGAGAGCCTGACGTGGGGCTCCATTCCAGGACCCTGAGATTATGACATGAACTGAAGGCAGACACCCAACCAACTGAGCCACCTAGGTGCCCCCAATTCTTTTGGATTAATACCCAGAAATGGGATTGGTGTATCATATGGTCATTTTATATATATATATATATATACACACACACACACACACACACACACACACATATATGTATATATATGTATATATATACACACACACACACATATATATATTTTAAGATTTTATTTATTTATTTTGACAGACACAGCAAGAGAGGGAACACAAGCACGGGGAGTGGGAGAGGGAGAAGCAGACTTCCCGTGGAGCAGGGAGCCCAATGTGGGGCTCGATTCCAGGACCCCGGAATCATGACCTGAGCCAACGGCAGATGCCTAATGACTGAGCCACCCAGGTGCCCCTATTTTATATATTTTTTGAGTAACCTTCATATTTTTCTTTATAGTGGCTGTACCATTTTACATTTCCATCAACAGTGCACAAGGGTGTCAGTTTCTCCACATTCTCTATACTTGTTACTTTCTGTTCTTGATAATGGCCATCCTGACAGGTGTGAGGTGTTAGCTCATTGTGTTTTTGATTTGCATTTCCCTGATGTCTAATGATGTTGAGCATCTTTTCATATACTTATTGGCCATTTGTATGTCTTCTTTGGAAAAGTGTTCAAATTTCTTGCCCATTTTTAATCAAATTATTTGTGTTTTTTTGCTTTTGAGTGGTAAGAGTTCCTTAAATATTTTGGATATTAATCCCTTATAAATTTGCAAAATATTTTCTCCCTTTTGATAGATTGATTTTTCACTCTGTTGATTGTTCTCTTTGCTGTACAGGTGCTTTTTAGTTTGTTGTAGTCCCAGCTTTTCTATTTTTGCATCTACTGCCTATCCTTTTGGTGTCACATTCAAGAAATCATTGCTAAGACCAGTGTCATGAAGCTTTTCCCTGTTTTTTTTTCCCCCCTTTAGGGTTTTTCAGTTTCAGGTCTTACATTTAAGTTGTTAATCCATTTGAGAAGATTTTTGTATATGGTATAAGGTAAGAATTCAGTTTTATTCTTTTGCATGTGGATGTCCAGTTTTCTCAGCACCATTTGATGAAGAGACTATCCTTCCCCCATTATGTATTCTGGATGCCCTTGTTGAAGGTCAGTTGACCATATACCAAGGCAGGGTGATCCTGGTGAAAGGATAGACACATAGGTCAATGGAACAGAATACAGAGTTCAGAAAAAGACATAAACATGGCCACAGGTGTCAAGATAACTCATTGGAGTGAAAGGTAGTCTTTTCACAAAATTGTGCTAAAATAATTGGATGTCCGTATTTTTAAAAAATGAACCCTGATCCATACTTCAAACACATACAAAAATTAACTCGAAATGTATCATAGACCAAAATGTAAAATCAAAACTATAACACTTCTAGAACTTCCTGTCCATATGGTAGCTACATGTGGCTATTTAAATTTAAATAATTAAAACTAAATACAATTTTAAAATTCAGCTCTTAGTTCTAGCCGCGTGGCAAGTCCCCAGTAGCTGTGTGTGGTTAGCTATAACCAGTGTAGAGGTTGCTTGGACTGTAGCACATTCCCATCATCACAGAAAGCTCTCTTGTACACTGCTGTTCTGGAAGAAAACCTAGAAAATCTTTGGGATCTTAGACAAAGATTTCTTAGGACACAAAAAAAACATGAACCACAAAAGAAAAAAGTTGATAAATTGGGTTTTGTCAAAATTAAAAATTTTGGATGTTTGAAAAGCTGTGCTAAGGAAATAAAAAGACAAGCCATAGACCAGGGGGGAAAAAGTATTTGCAAAGCATGTATTTGATAAAGAAATGGCAACCAGAATATAAAAAACAAAACTTAAAATTCGGTAATAGTAAAATAAATAAAAAGGTGAGCAAAAAAATTGTACAGACACTCACCAAAGAAGAAATATGGATGGAATATTATTTAAATTTTCTAATCTTATGCAGGTATATATTGGCTTCCCCCACCCCCCCAACAAGGCTTATTGCCTGGGAAGTTTATGGTCCACTTTTGTTTTCTTTGAGCTTCACTGAGTCTTATTTACTTATTTTTTTATAGGTGGGGAGGTGGGACAGAGGCAGAGGGAGAGAGAGAATCCCAAGCAGGCTCCATGCCCAGCAGAGCCCAAGCAGGGCTCGATCTCACGACCCAGAGATCATGACCTGAGCCGAAATCAAGAGCTGGTTGCTTAACTGACTGAGCCACCCAGGCACCCCTCACAAAAGTGCTAATGCTCAAAAGTAAAACTGAGGAAAATAAGATGTGTGTGTGTGTGTGTGTGTGTGTGTGTGTCTGAAGAAGCAAACACATCTCTTTTATAGTTGTTTCTGGTTGTCCAAGAGTATCAGTAGTGAAGGTGAAAGGAAGCAATATACCATCTTAGGTAATCCTGTATAAGCTTTATCAGTTTTTACGATCATGTTAATGAACTGACTTTTCAGCCTGTTTGGACCATAAGAAAATGTGACCTTCCTAATTGTATTCAAATCAGTTAAGCTTGAAAACAGATGGGTGATTTGCTTTTCTTATCTTATACCTAAGCACTTGCCTAGACTGCTTAGGTGTATGTGGTAGGCAGAATAACGGACCCCTTACAGATGTCAACATCGTAATGCCCAAACCCTATGAATATGTTACCCATGGCAAAGGGATTTTGCAGATGTGATTATGTTAAGGATTTTGAGATGGGAAAACTCGACTGGCCATTTCAGGTTTTGAAGATGGGAGCAGGCCACAAGCCAGGGAATGCAGGCTTCCTTTTGAAGCTGAGAAAGGCAAGGAAATAGATTGTCCCCTAACGCCTCCAGAAGTAATGCAGCCCTGCCAAGCCATTGTAGACTCACTGGAAGTGTAATTTGTGTTAAGCCACTACATTTTTGGTAATTTGTTATGGCAGCAGTAGAAGGTGAATGCAGCATTACTAGAGGACTGTTGCATTTACAAGTTCTAAAACAATTTTTTTTAAAGCAGGAGCACACCTTATCTTTTTTTTTTTTTTTTTGAAGTCTCACTGCCAGCCTTACAGGACACCCCAGTGAGCATATATTTTGCTCTTACTCTCCTACTGAACTCTGTGAAAAGATACTCCATTCCAAAAGTGTGCACATTGCGTGTGCCAAAAAGGATAAAGGTACTGTGATGCGATCCAAACATTAGCAGTGCTTCTCAGACTGTGGACTGTGGACAGCCTGCATCAGAGTTACCTGGGGAGCAAATTAAAAATGCAAATTCTTGGACCTGGCCCTTTTATCTCCCCTCCCTTACCCCCATTAGTTTTTAGAAATATTTTCAGTCAAGTTTACTGAGGTATAATTTACATATAGTACAATTTACTTCTTTTAGATTGTAGTTCTTGAATTTTGAGAAGGCTGTGTAGTCATAACTACCAACACACCGAAGATCTTTCCATTATCCAATATATTTCCCTAGTGTCCCTTTGTAATATATCCCTTTCTCATACTTCCTGTATCTGGCAACCACTGATCTGATTTCTGTCCCTGTAGTTTTGCTTTTTCTAGAATGTCATATACATGGAATGACACATTATGTAGCCTTTCAAATCTGACTTCAGTTGTTTAACGTAATGCTTTTGAGATTCATCCATGTTGTATGTATGTTCATATGTAAATGAACCATAATTCTTTGTTACCCAAAATGGCCCTCACTTCCTTCTGTTACCTAAATTGTATTCTGTCTCTTTACGGACAGTCTGAGAACTGCTACAGCCTTCCACGGATCATGGAGGGAAGGTGTCTTTTAGTGTTGTTAGACGAAGGGCTATGGTGGAGAGAGGAGCGTGGGAGTACGCGTGAGTCTGAATTTGCGCCTTCATGGAGACAACACAGTCACGCGTTAACCTGTTAAAGAATTGAAAGAAGGGAGAGATGGGGCGTCACTAGGTTAGAGGGAACAGTGGAGTGGAAGATAGTTTTGAGTTGTGAAGGACTGTAGGAGCCAGAGGCATTCCAGTTAATCATTAGTTGTAGGATTAAATGGTCAATTAGCAGCAAAAGGAGTAGTGACTGTTCTATATGTAACACCCTTTGGGCCGCTACTAGATACTCCTTCTTTATTGAAAGACTCCTAATTGGCCTTGGCTCCAAAACCCTTGAGCAGATTAAGTGAAGATTTGTAAAGAATATTTTCCCTCCCCTCAATGTATTGAACACCTTTGACAGGAACTGTGCTAGGGACCCATGATACATAAGTGAACTAGTGCAGCCATGACCCTTAAGAACTTTTACATTCCTCTGTGTCTCATAGAATTTTTAGCTGGTACAGGTTTTCCCCAAACAGGTGGGCAGGGAAGAAGGGGAGACCTCAGCACCTTATCAGCAGGACTGCACCTACCAGAGTGAAGCAGCAGTGTAGAGACGAATGTGGAAAAGATCACATGATCTGCCCTGGAATCCTAGGTCCCAGGTTCTGTTTGGGCCAAATCACTTAACCTTTCTAAATGGGTTTTTTCTTCTTTAAGATAGGGATGTATCAGGAAGAAAAAAAAAGCAACTTTTAAAAAGTGGTTGATCTTTGAGTTGGAAGCTAAGGACAATGGAATTATGTTTTTTATTTGTTGGTTGGTTTGGTTTGGTTTGGTCAAGGTAAAGGGCTAATTTAGATAGGAGTGGTTGGGACCTGGGGGCTGAAATTGCTCTGCATGGTAAAGAAACAAGAAGTTTTTGTTTTTAATTGAGGCTGGAGGGAATTTTTAAATTATGCTTTTGTTTGGGCAGGAGTGGTAAGAGAGTGGGCCCAGCAGTAGGGTAGTTGCTCCTCCAGTGGCAGAGAAGGAAGGGGGCGTGGGCTTTGATGTCTGATTCTCAATTTTAAGTTGTTTCCTATTCGCTGTTATAATCTTCCTCCCATGAAGATCTGCTTGCATGACACCCAGACGTTAATGTGTTTTGGAGACAGAGTAGAGCAGGCTGTGTCAGCAGTAGGTGTGAAGTGAAAGCGAGGGGAGATGAGAAAATCAGGTTGCATTTGGGGTTTAGGATCAGAAGTGACAAGGAATCATGAGGAACTTCTAAGCACCCTCCTTAGGATCCTCTTTAGGAGTGCTGGGCTCTCCACTGTTATGTGAGATCTGGTCTAAAATACGCATTTACATGTTAAATGACAGATAGAATAATTTAGAACCATGCAGATGTCTGGAATAATGGGAGGTGTAAATGAGAATGTAGGTGAAAGCATTTCATAAACTGGGCACCTGGCTGGCTCAGTTGGTTAAGCATCTGCCTTCTGCTCAGGTCATGATCCTGGAGTCATGGGATTGAATCCCGCATTGGGCTCCCTGCTCAGCCGGGAGTCTGCTTCTCCCTCTGACCCTCCCTGCTTCTGCTCTCTCTCGCTGCCTCTCAAATAATAAAAGTAAATAAAATCTTAAAAAAAAAAAAGCATTTCATAAACTAAGGAAACACATCATCCTCCAGAAGATAAAACATCTTTCTATGAAGAATATTTTGAAAAGTCAGATTTGAATTCAACACTGATCACAAATAAGAGAATAATTATCTGGAAGTCATAAGCTAGGATAGTTTCCTTTCTGTATAAATTCAGTTCAGATTGGTAGTTAAGACATAGTTTGGATGTTAGAGATACAATTTAAAAAAATGACTCAATATGACCCCAATGTGTCATGTTCAAACATGAGGATTTAGGATCCTACAGTAATATCGGGCCCATTTGGTAGGAACAGAAAGCATCTTTGGTCATTTACTATTTGGCTGAGATTGTGGATAGGTATGAGAAAGGAAGTGATTATGTTGCAAAGAAATGGGTAAGAGCGTGTATCGGATATATATATATAGACATTTGTCATGCTCAAGTGTCTTTAATGCTCATTCTGCCCAAAGAAGTAAGTGGTGAGGTCCATTCTTTAGATGGGGTGTGACAATTATAGTGATTAAAGGACTTGCTCGAAGTCATAGCGCCGAAGGGGCAGAGCTGGTACGAAGACTCTCAACCAACTTCAAGGTCCTTGTTCCTTTCACCCCACCGTGCTGCCATGTGGGCTCTGAAGTGAGTCAATGCTTAGCCCCCATGCTTGTGCGCTTCCGGGTTCCTTGTCCCGGTTTCATACCAAATCTCAATTGTTGTTCTTCCAGAGAACTTGTACAGAAAGCTTCTGACAAGACTTGATGAGATGCTATAGCTGACCAGCATATGAAAAAGAATTAACGAGTTCTGGAATGAGCAGTTAAATTCCTGGATTGTTGAAAGTTCCATTCTTTACATGGGACTAACCATTTTTTGTGAGGTAATTACAGGAATGCTGGCGAACTCTTTCCATTAGTGGTTCTTGCATACAGTATGCATTTCTTATGTTGTGGGGGCTCTTTTTTTTTGTTGTTGTTCACAATTCACCTTAGGGGTTTTCTCAAACTTTGCATTCTTATTCTATAGTGGTTTTTAGCTTTCTTTTTTCTTTCCAGGCTGGGTGGATGATGCAGTTTCACTTCTAGGTGTTAGGATTCTCTTTCACACTGGTTTGTCATGACCTTAAAGTATTTTAAGTTTCTCCTTTGGTAAATTTTTCTCTTTAAAATGTGGTACCCCCAGTAAGCTAGAGATTTGTTTTACCAAGTGAGCTTAAAATACCAGCACCTGGAGAACCCATAATCCGTAAGCATTGTTGGGAGTTGACCACATGTCAAAACCCCCGAGGGATCGACCTTTTTATTTTCTTTATTTTGGCAGGTTTTGGGGGTCCACACTTAAAGGCTAGGTATGGTTCTGAATTGTCATTAGGTTGCAAGAATTACCAATGTGGTATATATTGCCAAAGAAGAAAAAAAAAGTTATGATAATCATAATTGTCTTAATTTATATTTGCCATCATAGCTCTCCCCTGTAGATAACTGATGAGGCCTAATAGTCGTTTTGAGCTGCAACCACCCACAAAAACCACACACATGGCATTTTACTCAAAGCTTTACTTTAACCACTACTTTGTGATGCAAAACTGGTGGAATTTTGGGTACTTTCTGTAAAATTGAAATCTTTATGGGGGTTTTCCAACACTCTAGTTGATTGTTAGCAAATTATCAGTATACTGAACAAGAGCAAAGTGGGGTTTGCTAATAAACACCTACTTCTGTGGTAGGATAGGATGCCAGTCATCTGTATCTGAATGTTTTCACTAGGAGGAAGCCACCCTCATTGAGAGAACAGATTCTCCTGAAAAATGCAGTTAAGTAAGAAGTATTCTATGAGATTGGTAGTTGTAAAAGAGAGATTTTAGGAGCTGCTTATCTTTGCCACAGTTTTCAGTCTTGGCAAAGTAGTCATATTCAATACTTTCTAATTTGTAGATCCCTTATAAAAATAGATTTGTAAAGAAAAGCGAATCGATATGCATCATAGGACAAAGAGTAATTCTCCCTAAGCGCTTTCTGTGAAGGGAGAACTCTTGTGGAAAACTGATTTCTCATGAGATATTACAGTCCCATTCTGGAAGACAGGTGGTAAGTGGGAAGAATGCTCTCTGTATTTGGCTAAGTCAGGAGACCTTTGTTTATTCTGGAACCGAGTCCTTAGGCCAGTTGCTTTACCTCTGTAAGTCTCAAGTTTCTTTTCTCTCTTTTTTTCTTAATCTCTATGTCCAACATGGGGCTCGAACTCATGACCCCAAGATCAAGAATCGCATGCTCTACCACCAGAGCCAGCCAAGTGCCCCTCTAAGTCTCTCAATTTCTTATCTTTGAAATGAGTTTCACTCCTGCTGTATGGTTTGGTAGATACAGCATATTGTCTCAAAAGCCTTCTGTAGGAGCTCTTTGTAATATCCTGTCTTCTATAAAAGTGACTTTTACTGTCATATAATTTACACCTTCTATCAAGTACCTATTCTGTCCTTTAAAATCTGTAAAAACATTAGCAAAAACCAACTCTACTTCTAGAAGTATGTAGTTATGCCCCTTTTGTATTTAGTATTTTTGAAGGAGTAAATTTCCATCTATGCAGCCCAGAAGTCTGCCTTAAAATAACTGTCAGAAATTTCCAGGCTATTTCTCATTCATGCATTATCATGTTCAGTTAGGAGGATAGTAGACCATCCTCAGTAGGAGGATAGTAGACCATCCTCAGGAGGAGGATAGAGAAATCTAGAATTAAATTTTTAACAGGTTAATTCCTTAGTTTACTGTGAAGATCTTGATAATTTCCCACTAGCACATAAGTAAAGCTTTTAGTTTGCTCTACTGCATAGATTGTTGGTTAGCTTCCAGAAATAAAGTATGCTTGCTTTATAATTTATGTTAGGAAATATTTAAACAGGATGAAAGAGCAGTTTTTACAGGACCCAAATCAAGCAATCCATTTTCAGAAAGTACAACCAAATAAAAAAATTGGCTGAGTGAAGAACAATGAATAAGAAGCATGAACTTGGAAACAAAACAATTAAGTTGAATCAAATTTTTAAAGAATGAAATAAAAGAAGTTGTATTTTGTATGTGTGTGGGGTGAGTAGAGACAGATATAGTACTAAGAAAAACTGGATGGAATAGCATTTAAAGCAAAGAGTAGAAGCTTTCTTTGTGGGGGAAAAGAAGGTTTATCAGTACGCAGTTTTATATACAGAAGTAGCAAAGGGCAAGATATTATAAATGTTAGAAAAGTGGAATGGAATTTCCCAGATCCTTTGATTTCACAAATGGTTTAGTTAAGGAAATTGGTAAAATCTGGAATTTTGGATTGGTGCTACAGCAAACTTTTAAATAAAGCCAGGGGCACCTGGGTGGCTCAGTTGTTAAGCGTCTGCCTTCGGCTCAGGTCATGATCTCAGGGTCCTGGGATCAAGCCCCGCATCGGGCTCCCTGCTCAGCGGAAAGCCTGCTTCTCCCTCTCCCACTCCCCCTGCTGGGATTTCCCTCTCTAGCTGTGTCTCTCTGTCAAATAAATAAATAAAATCTCAAAAAAAAAAAAAAATAAAGCCAAAAAGACTTTCTTGCATATTAGCATTCTATTACCACATTTGTTACTCAGCCTGATAATACCAGGCAACTTTGAAGGCGATGTGGACCTCTATCCTTGAAATAGAAGTGTTTGAAAAAGCAACGTCTGGAGAAAGGTGAAATCACAATTACACATCAAAGGCTATAGAAGTTTTGACTTCAGATTTTATGTTTCAATTATACTAGCTTTGTGTTCACACCCAAACTCCAAGGGTAGGATCTGCCACATACAGGGTGGAGTGGCATTCCAATTCTATTTATTTTCTGCTGAAGCTGGCAAATTGAATGAAGATATATATCTTAAGTGACAGGATTCAGATGAAACATGACAAACCTGTAAACGCTGCAACCTGGACAAGTCAATGCAGAACTTTCCAGTGAACTGGATGGGACTGGGGAGACAGACCACACAAACCACACACACACTGCCATGCCGTGCTGGGCAGCACGAGAGATCAAAGAGAAACCCGAGGAGGAGCAAGTCCTTGCTGGCTCAAGCGCAGGTGGTGGGCTTCAGCAGAGATTTACAGGTTCAAGTGTGCGTCTATCTTGGGCTTGCCTTACTACGGAAAAATACGGAGATACACTGCATTGACTGGAAAATTATTCATTTGTTTTTTTAAGTTATCAAATTTATAACGTAGAAGCCCTGGTTATGAAACTAGTCATTTAACTGGAACTCAATCCTGACCTAGTTCCCAACGTTGGGTGGTAATTCGTCTTTACCAAAGCACAGAGAGAATCAGTGTTAAAAGAGCAAGCGGGCAGGCACTGCTTTGAGAAGGGAACAAGTTTTACTACCTCTGGATAAACTAGTAAGCTCTGTGAAACATTTTTGACAGTCTTGCTGAAGGCCTCCAACCGCTGGACACGAAGGAAAACAAACAGCAACTGTTTTACTGCAGACAGCAAGTCAGAGCCCCCCAGTCCCAGGAAAGCCCAGGAGGCCAGAGCCTCAGTAGAGCCCACCCCCGACTTTCCCTCGGCGTGCCCTGGTGCTCGTTGCTCAGGACAGTCTGCTTGGCAGCCGCTTATCTAGAAAAATGAATGAACGTCGTATTAAACACTCCCTGATCACTCGCTAATCAGGTAAGAATTTTCAGAATTAATCTGGTAACCAAACCAGTTGCACTTTAAATTGGTCCCAAGGAAAATAATTGGAACAGCTGTTAAGACACAAAGAAATGCCAAAATGAAAGCCACCAGTCTACCACTGTATATTATTCTGCATCATTAAATATTTATTTTCATATATGCATTTACAAACTTTACTCATTTCAGAACTCTGCTTTCAGTACATTTTTAAACTTTTTTTTTTGCAGAGATTCTCTTGTAAAATGAGATCCATGTACAAAACTAGGCAACAGATATAAAAGTTTCCTTTCATACTTTTCATCCATCAAGGAAAGAAATCATGTGACAAGGAAATAAAACCAAAATGTGGCTCTTTCACAAGAATAACATGTCAGTGTTCAACTATGAGTTCTAATGGGATAGATCATATTTCATCTTTATATGGATGTATATAGTTTAAATACTTCTTAGCTACTGTAGCATGTTGGTTCAGATGAAGAAAAAAAATCAACTCTACTGTTTGGACTAGATAATCTAGACACCCTCAGTTATTCGTTTCTTTATCCCGTGACACCAGAATTCACCTTGGCGATGACACTGATTGGCCAGCAGTATGCATTTATTCCAAACGTTGCATAAAAAGTTCCCTTTCAAAAATTCATTAACTTCACAAGCTAAAGTCTGAGCTTCTTCTAATTTAGCTCTCTTACTTAAAGCTTAAATGATCAGTTCAGAAGCTTAAGGTTATCTTTGAAACTAAAGTTGCTTTTCTTACAATGAATGCTGACTCGGAGCACTGTCACTATGAGACAGAGGCACTAATGCCGCCAGCACTGAGAAACAGTATCACCACAGACAAAGATATGGTACAAAATGCCCAGGGGCCGGAAACTCACTATTCATGTGATTTTGGCAGCAGCAGCATTTGATATTTAACCATTTATTACATAGTATTAACACACCAGCTTCAAAGATGTGCACTCCCTTTAGGACACCCAGGAGTTACAAATTCATTGTGATTGCATAATTCGTATTGCACAGTTTTATAAAAAACATAAATACTGGCTATTCTAGTTTTAAATACAAAATACAGGTCATATACTTTTAAATCTATAATCTGGTTCAAGTGCAAATCAGGTGCTTTCTTTAGTCCTTCCAAAAAAGGCATTTTTAATATTTTTGGCACAAATGAAATTTCATCATGCCAACAATTCTAATTACAATACATATATCCAAACCTTTAGAGTAGCAATGATATACATACAGTATAAAACTGATTATTTACAAATGTACTAGGCATTAATGTCATCTTTGTGGGTGAATCAGAACTAAGTAGCCATACCCACACTAATAATAATTAGAAAAGGTACAGGAGATTCCTTTATTTCATTTGCTTATGCTGGTTGCTGTGGGTTGACATTCATATGAGGAGGATGTCCTAGAAGACCAATTCTTTGTTTCTGCTTCCTTTGTTCTGTCATCTGGAAAGTTAAAAAGTTTCATCATTAGACCCAGACACTTCCTGTACGTCAGATCATACACTGAACCATAGATTTACCTCTGTGGTTATGGTTTATACTGAAACCCACTTTCTACAAATAGTGTACCGTCACTAAATCAAACACACAGAACTTCAAAAGGGACATCTTCCTAGGCAGAATGGGGAATTCTGTGACCTAGTCATGCAATGTGGCATTCACAAGTATTGCTTACTATTTGTTTCATAAAGAAACAAAAAACAGTAAAAGCACAGGATTCTTGATTGTTTCTCAAATCCATTTCCAAATGATTTAAAGGCTCATTGGAAAATGGTGGCTTTGTGTGGTGGTAACAGCACACCAGACTATCAAGAAAAGCAGTGTGTTTAGAATCCTAGGTTTGAGAGGGACTATGTCCATGGTCTTCAGGGGGTCCTGATTTCATTAGTCAATAATTCCAGAGTAATTCTGGTTTGAGAGGGAAAAAAAATGTAGTACCTTGAGGAAGATGAGGAATGTCCTCACATGTCACTGAGATCCAGAGAGACTAAATGCCATAAACAATGCTCTAGGCACTCAGTGGGGTCTGTTCTTTGCCACCCACAGATGCAGGACTGATTAAGCTCAGGAAAGACCATTTCCTAAGACTGGTCAAATGAAAACGTGCTTTCAAAACCCCACACAAGAGGTTGCTACTATTCATTTGGCTGCTGAACTAAATCACTTCTCATATTGATGGGTAGCTAGCTCTGTTCTAGTTTTTTTAGGGCACATTTAGTTCTCTGCATTAACATTTTCTTAACCAGTTGGTCCTAGCTCTGGATTTGATGCTGGGCATTTAAGCCAATTAAGATTAAAAAGGCTACGATGAAATATATATTAGATAAAATTGTTGTCTACAAGTGGCCATAGGTCCTGCATGTAGATCTTTGGTTTTCTTAAGTCAGAGAGGAATTAGGGTGTCCTGGTAAAAAGAACGTGGGCTTTGGAATCAGACCCATTTCCTTATGTTTCTATGTTATTTAGCTTCTCAAAGTCTGTTTCTTCACTCACACAATAAGGATGATGATTCCTATCTCATAGGTGGAGAATTGAACAGATATATGTAAACTTCTTGGGAGAGTGTCACACAGATGCTTGAATCTGTTTTCCCTTGGACTAATTTTTGGTACAAAATATCCTGAGAGAACATAAAACAAGAATAGCTTACCTAGGTTCAATTTTTAAAGTGGTTACTTATTCAAAACATGGCAGTTTTCTTTTAAATCAAAATAGTATTTTTAGGCTCCTGTGAAGTGCCTTCTGTTAGAATTTACAAGGAGTGAACATTTCCAAAAGGTAGCTTTTTATAAAGAATTGAACTAGGGTATTCCAGCTAGCCTCTGAAGTTTCCTTAGATGAATGACAAATCTTAAGTGTTACACACTACACTATACTTCACAGATTCAGCTGAGAAAAGAACCTAATTTGACATGTGGGATAAATGCACAATTAGATTACAGTGTAATCTATAATTCATTAATCTTACTGCCTGCTACTTCAGATATTTAGATTTCCTCCTCCCTTCCCCAACTGACGGACACACACAGGGACACACACACACACACTCACTCACTCTCTCTCTCTCTCTTCCCCTGGCAGTTAACCCTGAGAGGGAATCCAGTACAACTTCACGAAGTCTAACAATCTCAAGCATTCTAATGGATTTAGGAATCCTGGGGGGGCTCAATTCCTACTGAAGGCTACTTTAAAGTTGGCTATTATACCCTTTTCTGTAATTTTTCTATAAATAACTACTTGCATTTGAGATAACCTTTTATGTTTGCAAATGTTCATGCCTGTTGGTTCAATCAGCTTTTAACTTTAAATCTGTTGGCTATTCAGTCATTCTCTTAAATAGAAAAGCCTCTACACTGTATTTCCTATAACCAACGAGAGTTCAGCTGATGGCACACCTCCCTTCCCACTTCTGCAGCCATCACCTGATACCTCATTGCTGCTCCTATTCTAACTTTCTAGGTTTGCCTTTAAGATAATGATCACATCACCCCCCTCCCTCCTAAACCTTCAAACTCCCTACTCATGTAGGTTAGTGGCCATATTCTTTTCTCAGGCAGTCCTATTTCTGGTCATTTCAAGTACCCAGTGCATACCTATCTCATTAATTTTGTTTTCTATTTCTGTAGAATAGTGGTTCTTCAACTTTGGCATAAGCCAGAATCACACAGAACGTTTGTTAAAACAGATCAAAGGGCCCACAAACAGAGTTTCTGATTCAGTAGGCCTGGGGTAGGGCCCATGAATTTGCATTTCTAACAAGTCACAAGTGAGGTTTATGTTGCTGCTCTGGGACCACAGTGCTGCTCTAGAAGAACTTTTCATGGAGTCTCTCTAAAATGGGTCAAAGATCACTTCAGGTGTATTTTCATATTCTTGAACACAAAGTATTTTGGGTACATATATCATTTTTCTCTAAGATATTGGAGAAGATTATAGCTGAGCACAGTAGAGGCACACACATTTGTCTGAATTCTGTTTTCATCAACCCTGGCCTTTTAGAATAGCTGTCATTTAAGTGACTAATTGAGAAGGAATAGGGCAACTGCTAAAGGATTTGGCCCTTTTGATAGTGGTCATCATCCAGTTATGATTATAAGGGAACAAAAAAGCCGTAAGGCCTAAATCTGGCCTATAAAAACTCAAGGTCAACACTGTGGCCAGTTAGGTTTCCCTGGCCCACTAGTGCACAGTCTCACATAACTTCTGGCTTTATGGGCTCAATTCTACCTACTTACCTATCTACATAATTCACACACAAACTGTGTATAAAATATGCGTCTGTGTGTGTGTAAATTCTTAAAGTGTATTACCTGTTGCTGTTACCTTTATCAAAGCAAATAAATATAATGACCAAAGTGAATCTTTATATTCTCACATAGTTTTGTTTCAAATGTCAGAGAATACTGACTCAAAAAGATCAGATTCTGATCTAAGGTAACTATATTCAAAATATGAATACTGAAAAGTCTGTTTCATTTAAAATCCTCAAAATTCCCATTTAACTAAAGGATAAACATTTGAAGCAGTACTCTTCTATCTGTATAAATATAAAAACTAGCTTGAATATTAGCATTCCTTCTTTTGACTGAGTCTAAACAAGAAGCAAAGAATATTGTAGCTTTACAAATCAGATGCAGCCAAATGTCGGAAAGATCTTTCGTGACAACGCTAAGGGTAGAGAGCACATGAGCACATTTCACCTCCCAGTTCTGGCCTCAATGACAGAAGGCTGGCAAAGGAAGGACCGCTCAACAGCAGCACATGGATGCCACGATCTGGTTTCTAACGGATCAAGAGTCCGAAAAACTGCTCTCCTGTCACAGCAAGGTCTTGGTTACTCAGATTCTAAAGAGCTGGGAAACTAAAATCAGCCATGTTTCTAACAATGAGCCTAAAATACTAAGAAAAAAACCCAACACAACTCTCAGACACACGTTGATTTAATGTCAACGTGTAGATACTTGTTCACACTCTGAGCTAATCCCTAATATTCTGTTCCTCTGTTTCACCTGATAGACTCTTCCTCAAACTCTGAACTCAAGCTCTTGCAGTACTGCCTCTGAGGCTTCTGTGGCATAACGAATTCTCTCCCAGAGATCAAGTTGACTGAATTGCTTTCCTTCTTTCCCAGTCTGTTCATACCTCCATTACATACTTACAGGGTTGAATTCTCAGTTAGCGGTTTACTGATTTGTTTCCCTCTGTTAGGTGTAGAAAGAGAACAGGTTCTATTCACCTTTGTAACCCCAGTCCCTAGGGCTGCACCTTGCACACTGATTTCACAAGTGGTGGTTCAAAGAACGAACCAAATTAACCAGAACATAATAGTGCCATTCCTGGAGCATGCCATGCGTTCTCATGCCTTTGCTCATGCTGATTCCTCACCTGGGATGCCCCCTGTGCATTCCTCTGCCAGCTCAGAAGTCACCTACTTGTACAGGCTCTAATCCTTCCTTACCCCAAGCCACACACAGGACTAAATGCCGCCTCCTCTGTGCTCCCATCAAGCAGTCTTCATGTCTTGAGTGGGTTGTACAACTTTCCACACTGTATCATACTGTCAGAGGTCTATATTCCTGTCTTTCTTGCTAGATTATGGGACCCTAGAGGCAGTGGTTACATTAGTCCCCCTTTGAGGTTCCAGAACAGGGTAAGGAACAGAGGCACTCAGTAAGGTTTAATATTCCATTTTCCAACTGTAGGCATTTATTCTAATCTTTTGTTATTCCTCCCTTCCTTAAGCAGTTAATGTTCACAAGATAACCGTCTCGCACGAAAAGTGCCAAACCAGGAACATGCTAATGTGATCTGAATTTTCAAGCACTGTTCGTATTCCTAACACATAAGGGTTACTGTCCCATGGGAAGCCAGTCACATTTTCAATAAAGTGAAGCCTCTTCGATATTTGCTCTTTTGCATTATGAAGAAAACATGCAAAAAAAAATGTAGGTTCTTACATCAGTTCTCCTCCTTGGAATAAGAATGTTAAGAGAATCACATTTAGTATTCGGAATCTCTTAGGAGGGGAAACTTTAAGATGAGATGCATCATTAACACTTAGAATAGCAATTCTAATCAACTGTTCTTGGCAGTAGTAGGAAAAGTGACACCACCAACCAGGTTTTTAACTTTGATCCTTCACAAGAACTTTTTCTCCTCAAATTGGTATTTTAAGAAAACAACTACCGAAGAGGTCAGTAGCAGTACAGGTCAAAACCAAAGACATTCACATTTATAAACTATCATTGCTCCATTATGCTGCTTTTTGGACCAGAAGATCGAAAAAAATAGCTCAGTGATGAAGCAATTTTTGTGTTTCCCAGCACTTTTACCAGTGAATGGTATTCTTTCATAGCAGTTTTAAAAACAGAGTTTCTTGCTCACTAATCATTTGTCGGCTTTTATTTTTTAATTCAAAAAATTTTTTTCTTGGGGGAAGGCAGGAATTCTTACAATTGCCATTTAAGAACCAGCAACTCTCTAACATATCTGCATGATTTTTTATGCAGAACAATTTAAAAAATTTTTATGATTGCTATTACACCAAATTTAATAAAATTCCCCCAAATTTTCGGTACGTTGATTCTTAAACAAATGGCCTTAAAGGTTTGTCAAAAGTTACATAATCAAAAGAAAAATGTTGATTAATTCCTTTGGAAAGAAACACATTTCCCCAATAAATGCAGCTGTGCTGAATTTCTCCTGAGCACCTTAAAACCTAAGCAGATCAATCCTGGTAAAGACACTTGAGAATATATTACTGGTTTCCTCATACTTCTTTTTAGCTTATAGTGTCTTCCAAGAAAAAATGGTTCATATTCATTCATAGGGGAAGGGCTTTTGGTCCAACTGCCAACATTAAGACAAAAAATATTAAAAGGGCCGAAACCAAGCAGTTTAAACCATACTGGCTTTAATGTCACTTAATGAACCCTAGGTCCCTATGTAATGAAGTTTTACGTATTTTGTTTAAGCCGAAATTTAGGCTTAATGGAAACAATTCTACCTTGGATTTTAAAAATGCCAAGTTTCTACTATGCATAGCTGCGTAAAATGGCAGTGAAGGTATCCTCCACAGCGCTCAAGTGTGGGAGGCAACTTTGGAAACTTTAAGGCTCTTTAAAAAAAAAAATTGTAAGAATTTAAACAGCCAACCTGAAAGGCAAACCGGGTACAGTGACAAAACAAATGAAAACAAAAATACATATGACATACAAAAATCAAACCCACACGGGAGGATCAGGAGTTGCATCCCTGGCACTGTCCTAGAGAGTTCGGGAAGCTTCTTAGGAGCCTTCTGTGCACCTTGGTACCCTCATCAATACAATGAGGGAGTGAGGCGGGAGGACCTCTGTGGTCCTGGATGCCCTCCTGCACCTCAGAAGCCCCCTGCGAATTCCTCAGCTCACCTTGCTCCTGTGACCATTTTAATGGGAGCTCAACAGTTCCTTTATTGAAGTCTGTCTTAGATCAGTTTCTGGAAGGTTTTTGAAAACCTCGGATTTGACTAAGATTCTTGTCACCACAGCCCTCTCCAAAGGGAGATGGTAACTAAGACGTTGCTGGACGTGGTAAGAAGTCCCCCTGGCTCCGCAGAGGGGCACATGGAAGCCGCGGCAGCAGTGCTCCGCAAGCCGTTCAGTTCTCTGGAACATTTGTCAAGTGTGTCACAGAAGGGTACAGAGTTAATAAAATAAGAAGCAAAGCAATCTAGTTAGATTCTCATTAGTTTTTTCACTTCAGGTGGCCACCAAGCTCAGCGCTAGAGATAGCCCTTATAAATAAGCCTTGCGGTTGTCCTTAGTCTCTTTTATTTGCATCTTAACACAAGTTAAAGAAAAGAACTTGGAGGCCAAATGGTATATCTGGGGGCATAGTCTGTAATAATTTAGTTGGAAAAGAAATATAATTCAAAGTAGGATCGTTACAATCGCTCTATAGACTGTCGCCAAGAAGAGTTTATTCTAGATGGGGTGTTCACTGGCTATGGACCTATGAGTAAAAAAATCACCTGTGGGTATACCTTGCCACTTAACTCCAAGGCAGCCTTGCCTGACAACATTGGCTGTACAGAATTTATAACCTTGTCTACGGAGTTGATTAAAAAACTTTCAAAAACCCATCCAGCCTGCTGACCTGTTCCCACGTCTGTGCCGGATTATCCCGTCAGCTTGGCACAGCAGCTGCTCACACTACCCCCCGCCCCGACCCCCAGCGGCATCCTGTTACCACATAACCACCCGGTGACTGTTCATTTTAAGGGGATCAGAGGAGGAAAAAAGTACATAGGGTTTGCTACAAACCTACCTCCCTCCTTAACTTTCTTCAAGGGGCAAGTGTTCACCTTAGGGACAGGCAGCAGGATGGAGCGGTACTTTGTAGACTGTTACGCGCTGTGGGAGCAGGGATAGGTCTAGATTGTTTGTGGCTTCATCCCCAGCACCTGGCATAATGCCTGGACTACAATGGCCTCTCAGTAAAGGATCTGGCCAATGAATGAACCAAAAGGAGCTTTCCCGCAAGTTTGGTTTATCCTGGGATGCTGAATTTAAGTATCTTGAGTGAAGGGTTGATAGATTTGAGGGCCAGAAAGCAAAACTAGAAACAGCTTTTAATCTGTCAGTAAGTAAAGTAAAATGAGTATGGCTTTACAGGTCATGTTTTCTGTAGAGCACTTCACTGACATCATTTGCATTCTTCCATTTCCTGGTTTTGTTTTTCCTATTAAAGCCTTGTACTAGCAGCACTGCAAGTAGTGTTATGGGCTTATCCTGTAAAAGGGCAGTGAAGGAGGGCTGGAGGGGAAACGGGTGGACTAGGCGAGTTTGTTCTCTGTGCCCCGGGTTCCTTTTCTACATCCACGTGATGGAAACATCAGGATTTTGACATGAGCACCCCTGATTTTGCCTCAGCAAATTTGGTGTGTCTGGTAGTGGTGTGTGTGTGTGTGTGTGTGTTTAGGGGGCAGACGGGGTATCTTTCCTTTACCTGATCCTTTAATTCCGACAGCTGGCCGGAAAGGTTAGTGACCAGCTTCATGGTGGACTCCAGCTTCTCCTGCAGGTTCCTCAGCTCATTCTGCTCTCCCTCAGAGTCACTGCTGACCAAGGACATGGCTCTCATCCTGGGGAACCAGTCAAGGTTTCTTTCCTAGAATCCACATAAAAAAAAAAAAATCATTTCTAGGAGTAGAGACAAGAAGGGCAATCCCACCATGCTATCTTTTCTTTGTGACATCTTTCATAAGGCTATCTCTGTTGTTACAGAATTAATGTGCTGTGCCTTTTAAAAAACAGTAAATATCTTTCTAAATTGATAATCTTTTTTTAAAAGATTTTATTTATTTATTTGTCAGAGAGAGAGAGCACAAGCAGGGGGAGTGGCAGGCAGAGGGAGAAGCAGGCTCCACACTGAGCAGGGAGCCCGACGCGGGACTCGATCCCAGGACCCTGGGATCATGACCTGAGCCCAAGGCAGACACTTAACTGGCTGAGCCACCCAGGTGCCCCGTCATTGAATATCATTGAACTCTCTCAATTCTTAGAAGTCACTTTCGACTTAAATACAGTGCGGGGGTGGGGGGGTGCGCCTGGGTGGCTCATTCAGTCAAGATTCTGGCTCTTGGTTTCCACTTAGGTCATAATCCTGGGGTCCTAAGATCCAGCCCCATGTTGGGCTCTGTGCTCAGCAAAGAGTCTGCTTGAGATTCTCTCCCTCTTCCCCTCCCCCTCCTCCCTGCTCAGGTGCTTGCGCTCTCTCAAAAATAAATACATGAAATCTTTAAAAAAAGAACTAAATACAGGGGAAAAGGTAGGTTTCCGAACAACTTCCCTAATCTGTAAATAGGAATGCAGCCACTGCATTACAGGGCTAATGAGTGGTGGGTGGTAAAATATATAGAACATGAAATTTTCCATTGAAGTCGTTTTTAGCTGTACAGCTCAGTGTTATGAAGTGCATTCACACTGTTGTGTAACCATCGCCACCGTCTACACCTCGGGAACTTTGTTCATCTTCCCCATCTGAAACTCCATCCCCATTCAACACTAACTCTCTCACCCCTGCCAACCATCATTCTATTTGCTGTCTCTATGAATCCAACTGCTCTAGATACCTCATACTGTGCTGTGTATTTTTAAAAGCATTATACTTGGAAAATCATTTGCAAACACTCTGGAAGTGAAATGAATTTTGAGATCCCAAGTGTTCTGGCATTTACCGGATATGCGTATGTGCGCTTTCACTTGGTAGGGGATTGTCAAGAGGCTGAAAATGGGGAATGGGCTTCTTGTTCAGTTTCCCTCGTTGTCAGCTTATGGAAATTACTGCTCTATTCTTGTTTCCTTTTCCTTCCAGCTTGACATCGTTGATAGGTGCTATTAGTTGGTATAAGAAAGGCCCATTCAGTCTCCATCCTTTCTTTTGTTATCTACAGCTTATACCCGAAAAACAGTTTTTCGCACCACTGGTTAACCAATGGGCCAAGACTCCTCCTCCCAGCTCTCTTCCTTGCGCCCACATATGCCTTTCTCCTAAAAAGTATGCATCACAGATAAGTTCTGTACAGGGAGGCAGGAATGAATAGTAAAATCTAATCAGCACAAGATAAGGGGAACAAATGGACTCCAATCCACATCTATCTGGTGTCATTTCTGACCGGGGACCATTTTGATCTCATCAAGATAAACCGTAATTGACATTCTAACACAAATCTTGCCCCTCCCCTCACCTTCTGCCAGTACATACCACACCACACACACAATTATTGCTACTTTGTGTACACTAGAGGTCAGCAAAATTTTTCTGTATAGTAAATATTTTCTGATAGTAAATATCTTTGGCTTTGTGGACCATATGGTCACAATGACTCCACTACTGTATCCTGAAAAGAGCCACAGGCAATACATAAATGAATGAGTGTAGCTATAAATAAAACTTTATTTACAAATTCTGGTGGCGGCAGGTTGGGTTTGGCCCATAGGCTGGAGTTTTGCCAACTGTCATACCATAGAAGGCATCAACGTACTTAGAATCAGATACAAAATCCCACAAGACATGTCTAAATGTTAAAAAGCAACCAAGACAGTCTAGCAATATTGAAGCCAAATGAGAACTAGTTGAAAAATACTACGGGAGCGCTTGGGTGGCTCAGTCATTTAAGCGTTTGCCTTTGGCTAGAGTCATGATCCCAGGGTCCTGGGATCTCCACTCAGTGGGGAGCATTGGGCTCTCCGCTCAGCGGGGAGCCTGTTTCTCCCTCTCCCTCTGCCTGCCACTCCCCCTGCTTGTGCTCTGTCAAATAAGTAAATAAAATCTTAAAAATTACAAAGAATGCAGACCACATTGGCAACACGACATCACACCTACTTTAGAGTGTTGGCTTAAAACATCTGGGGAATCTGGTAAATAGGAACTCACTAGCCCTTCAGCATCATGAGTGCAGAAACCACCTTCGTATAGTAACCAGAACACAGTAGACACTTGATAAATATTTATGGAAGGGAGGAATGATAAACCATCTCTATTTCCTGCATGGGCCCTTAGAGCAAATGCTTAAATGGTGAACCTCAGTTGCTTAGAATGACTACCAGAGGAGAAAATGATGATCTCTACCTTCCTGTACCAAATATCCTGTGATCAGCACTTCACATGTAACTTAATGTTAGCCTATATTCATTTTCATCAATTTCCCACCATAGTACAACAGGCAAAAAGACCATTCGATAAAATATCCCATTTCAAAGATGACCGGCCTAAAAATCTAAGGTGTTTCCATGTCTGTAATCAGTTTTCTCCTGTGTGTCTACAGCAAAGCAGAGGAAGATAGCAGACATTTGAAAACATTTAAGCTTGGCAGTGCCACTGAAAGGCAGCTAAGGTAACCTGCCACTGATTATATTCACTGCTCCTGGGTCAGTCCTTCAGACATAGTCACACCTTCCCATCGAAGAAACATCCCATGTTCAGTGTCTGTCCAACTCTAAGGGAGGAATGAACCTAACTGTTCAGAAGAGGGCACCCCCAGGGGATGGGTGGCTGGGCATTACTTACTTGCACTGGGGCGAAGCAGCCTGTGTTGGGAGGAGAGAGCGTGTGGGCTGGGCTGATGAAACTATGAGCCTTTGCAAAGCATGAATGCAGTAGGATCACAGAGCATAGGACGGGACCGGCAATCAGAGGCCTCACCTGTCCACAGGGACTGCTAGCAATTTTTGCAGACTGACACCCGCCCCCCCCCCCCCAACCAGGAGGACTTGAAGAGGAAAGACCCAACGTCCTATTTATACTGTCAGACTCAGAGGAGCAGACACCATTGATTGGGATGTGACAGAATGTCATGCCAAGAAGGAGTTTAGAGATCACAGTCATAGTTGTATCTGTAGTGCAGAAAACTGAGCCCTGAAAGGGAAAGTCACTTGTCCTGGGGAGGGACCTAACAAATTCCTGTGTTTTACAGGGGACCCTGACAAACATCTGGTGCTAATGAATTGTAAACTGCTCTTATTGAGTATATTTTGGGGTGAAATATTTGCTAAGTCTTTGGATTCAAATCAAAAGTATAAGCATTTTGGCTCCCTGGAAGGAAATATTTTAAAAATATAACATATATTCAACATCTGCTTCGGGGGCACTTCCCTTATGTGCATGGTGTTGAGGAACCAGCAGTGAGTGAGTGAGAGAGAGAGAGACACACACACACAGTTGCTGCCTCCTGGACCTCTTTCAAGTGGAAATGGCCTTCAGACCTAAGTATGAGATAGGGTTCCTACCATCACAGCACTGTTGTTTAGTTAATGAGAGTGGACACAAACATTAAAAAAGAATGGTAGAAAGTGAGTGGCAGAGAGTAGGGCCAAAGTCAGAGCTAACTGGCAGTGAGGACGACTGGCCATGGCCCTGAAGGAGGGTTGGTGCTTGGCCAAACAAGGCAAGCATGAGGGCATTCTCAACCAAGTGGGGCCAGCACAGGGAGGAAACCAGTTTGGCTGGAGTGGGGGATGAGGGCCTACAGGTATGGGCAGCTCAGACTGTAGAATCCTGTAAAAGGATTGAAGTGTGGGATAGACCAGCGCAGGAAATAGCGCAGAATGAAGAGGGCCGGGGTCGGGGCTGGCCGAGGGAAGGAGGAGGCGAGAGGTGACCTGGAGTCCCTGTGGGCCTGCCTGATATGATGCAGGGAGAGGGACATGTGCAAGCCACTTCAGCGGGTAGGGTAGTGAGGACTCACCTGAAGCTACCTCACTACGGACGTGGGAAACTGCCTCATCAGGTTAGATAATGCATCTGAAGTCTAGCTCTAGCTAGTCCAGCTCTCAAATCTTGCAATGTTCCTTTGCTTAGCAAACCCCCCATAAAATAGAAAACACAGATTTCCAAATAGAGTTGACATTAATGAAGTCTTCAAAAGAATACAGAAAACTGATGTAAGAGTCTGCACACAGCTTAAAGCTCAAGCAACAGTTTCTTATCCGTATTCCAACAGCAAGTGACCAAATGACTACAGATTAAAAGAAGTTTTCCGTGGCAGGTTCCCACCTTCTTTCATGATATATTTGATTCCTAGACTCCTATGGAAGGATTTCAGAAAGGTCTTTGGACAAATGCAAAATGCACAGATTTCACTTAACTGTTTACTGAACATTTATAATTTCCGTGCCTGGCCTAGGGCTGAGGGTCTCAAGAAGAGCAAACCAGGTCCCTGGCCCCGAGGTGCTTTAGCACACAGACTGCAGTCAGGGGGCAGGTCTTGGGGCGTGGGCTGTCACTTCAGAGGGACTCCCAGGTTGTGACTGCCTAATGAGGACCTGCTGGATGAATGAATGAGGTCTGCTGGTAGTAGGATGGCCACTACTGGCATCCATGCTCCTCATCTCCATGGCTAAGAAGGTGCACTCAGACCCCCTTTGTTTTTGCTTTATTTGTGCTTCTGTGCATGAGATACCTGTAATCCTGGGGCAGGAAGGCCTGGCCCGAGGGTCTGTAACACCACAGACAGAAAATAAGGCATCTTTTTTAGAATGTCCATTTCATTCAATGGTAAATTACTAAAAATACTTTTATATTAAACTCAAAATAGGCCCTACAACAGAACATGAAATTGAATCAAATGTAAAAAATAAAATCCAAGATTTAAAAGAAATGTCATATTGGCCCGAGGCCACTTTGGGCCACGTACCCTGATCCTAGGGATAAATCTTCATTCTCCAGCTCAGGAGGGTCCTTCAGTGCAGAGCTGGAAAAGGGTTTCTGGTCTAGATCTTTACCGGCTATCACCATGCAGGTTTTCTCTCAATGCTTTCCTCCGACTCTAATATTTAACAATGAGATCTAAAGTGAGGAATCCCACTAAAATCCTAAGCCATAGGAAACCAGCTCAACTGCAGAAATCAAGTACTTTGGATGGCATGTATTATTAGCTTTTTCTGCGCTGAGGTAGGTAAATCCCCAAATCTGAGATCCTCAGTGTTGCCAGTATTTTAATTAAATAATCATCCTGAGCTGTTAAGTCAAATCTCAAATTACCAAGGAGTACCTAGTGGTTAAAATTAATTAGCAGTTCTAGTCAAACTGTTCTCTCAGCTTCTATTTGATTTTGCACCCTGTACAGGAGAAGCTCTGATGCAGGATATAAGGTTGCTCACCGACAGGATCCCCCCTCTAGAGAATCTACATCTTGAAGGGAAAATGTTTAGACTCTCCCAATTACTAGGACAGGAGCAAAGAGAACACCTGAATCCAGTTTCTTTGTACTTAACTCAGACTTTCATAGGAAATGCTGTGCTTGCTTGAGTGCTACAGGACTCCAGTGATGCCTGCTGTACACGGTTCTCCAGCCAGTCAGAGTCTGAAGGTCTAGAAGTGTCTGCAGAATCCTGCCATATTTATGTGTACTGAAGATCAAAAACATGTCTCAGTGTCTTGGCTTCTGCATTTTTTGAGAAAATCATCTTCAACTATGGCATTCTGTCTATACATGAGTTCAGAGTGTGTGTGTGTGTGTGTGTGTGTGTGTGTGTGTGCACGCGCGCGCGCGCGAGCACGTGCGTGCTCAGGAAGGTGCTGTTGGGGAGGCTGTGGGTTCACCGAGCGTCTGTCAGTAGCATCTGTCACTCTGGGTCTGAGACATCCCTCTGTGCTTCTCTGGCTCCCCTTGCTGCTGGCATGTTGCATACCAATGTCATTAGGCACTGTCTGCCCTGGTCCTCCTGCAATCCAGCCAGTGCACTTCCCGTCACAGCAAGTGCTTCCTCTGTCAGAGCAGACAAACTGACTGAAGCCACAGCCGGAAGCAGGCTGACCACAAGTGCTAAAGTTCTGGTTAGTTCTTTTCTAGGTAAAGTTGGAAAAGTCCCTGCAAAGGCAAACATTGAAGTTTTAGACACGGGGGCGGTACTGACCTCTTGAAATGTCCTTGACTGGAAAGAAGGAGGGTGTGTGTGTGTGAGAGACAGAGAGACAGAGACAGAGAGGAGGAGGAGCGGAAGTTGGATTGTATGATGCAAATGCTAATCATTCTGAGAAGAGGTTTTTTTTCTTCTTCCCAGGTTCAACTGAAGAGGCTGTTCTAAGAAAGATGACTGAGGTAATCAATCACCTTCCTCAGAGAAAGTCCGCTCAGGTAGAATTTTGTTTACCATGTAAACAATGGAACATTTATTGCCGAATCCCTTGTTCCTTCATAGCCAGGGTAGAGAATTTAGATTTCTTCGTGGGGGGGGGGGCATGAGGGTAAAAGAAATGGTCATGAGAGAGAAGCTGGGTCCTGGAGAAAGAGACCTGTGGCTTCTTGATCCTTCATAGCCCCCTGTGAGGAGAATCAAAAAGGTAAAGACTGTCCCTTCAGCTCAGATGGGGAGTGTGTTTCTCCTTATTTTACAAAGCAGGATGACAAACCAGGTTTTCCCAGAAAGCCTGGGGACACGCAGGGGATAGGAGTGACTAGAGAAGGGAGGGGGGCAGGGGAGGACTGAAGATCATCCTTAACTTTCTAAAAGCAGGAATATAGGACACTTAATAAACTTTAAATTACTTGCCTCTTTTATGGACAGGGGTGATTATTTTTACTAAAGAGGACTAAAATAATTCATTTTTAGAGCTCACTTTTGTAAGATCACAGCAAAAAACAAAACCCAGAATCTGTTGCTTTGGGTGAAAAACAGTGATAATGATCTCTAACTATGCTCAGTGATTCTAAAATTGCTATTTATAGGAAATATTATACATTAAAAACAACTACACTAAAAAATGGATCCCAGCTGTGGACACGGTCAAGAGATCAGGGGTTGGGGAGAGGGAGGGATGAACAGGTGGAGCACAGAGAATTTTTAGAACAGTTAAACTATTCTGTTTGCTGCTGTAATGGTGGCTACATGTCATTATACATTTGTTAAAACCCACAGAAGGTACACCACCAAGAGTGAACCCCAATGTAAACTCTGATCTGTAGTTAATAGTAATGTGTCATATTGGTTCATCAATTGAAACAAATACACCACAGTAATAAAAAATGTTAATAATAGGGGAAACTGTGTGTGTGTGGGGGGGTGAGGTAGGGAGGGAACAGTATACGGGAACTCTGTGCTTTCTGCTCTGTTTTCATGTAAACCTAAAACTGCTATAAAAAATAAAGTTCATTAAAAACAATGGCTCCCACACCTCGAATTTGTTGACCAGTCCCAAATCCAAGGATCCACTTTGCTCTGTTCCAAAGTACAGTGAACTCAGACCACATACAGCATCCCTACACTTCACAGATGCCTTTCTGCAACAGCCTTGTGACATTACTTTGTCAGCAGGAAGAGGGATGGCCTGAATCAGGAGCTAAGGACTTTAGGTCACAACGCCCCAGTGCTACAAGACAGCGCGCCAGTGAAGGCGTCACTTAACCGACCGGGGTCTCTGTTTCTGTTTTTTTGAGAAAGAGATCACGGGGCTGCCCCCACGGAGCTAGTATGAGAAAGTGTCCCAGAAGCTGGAAAGCGTTAAGCAAAAGAATTATAAATCAGTGTCATCAGCCTGAGGTCACAAAGCTAGTCTAGAGTTGGCCCCGGAATCCAGATACTGACTCCACGTGTAGTGCTTGACTCCCAGGTCCGGTTAGTTCCTGCCTTCCTATGGGATTTCATGTTAGAGATACATATTTCTCTTTGACCAGCGCAGCCATGTGAAGGCTACCCACAGTGCTCCCAACTTTAGGTGTCAGAGGGGTTATATAATCGTCAGCTGGTCTGGAATGACCACTTAGCCTTCCCAGACTCAGTTAACAGTTGTTCTTGGACCATACAGTGTAACAAAGACGGGCCCTTGCCAGTAGAGAGAACCGCACCCATTTCTGATGAAATCCCTAAGAAAAGCCAGCTGCAGAATCATGGTTTTCAGTCATTCTAGGCCTTCAGGTGAAGTGGTTTCTGGGAGCTCTGGAGACTTTGAGAAAGCAGGGCTTGCCACGCAGAGTGGTGCAGCTGGGTCCTGGGCACCTGGGCTGCCAGGCAGAGGAAGCCAGAGGTCTCAGAGGAGGAGGGTAAGGTGGGGCTGACAGCCGCTGTCGGACAAGGCAGGGTTGGCCCAGTGGAGATTCCCAATAAAGAACAATTAGGGTACCTTGCCCTTCTCTCGAGCTGGCTCATGACATTTTGCTTAGGTAACTTCCCTTGCATTTTCAGTTAGCTAAGAAATCTACCAGAATGTTCCCAGAGGTTATGTATGGGATTTTAGCAATTTCTATTGGTTTTCCTCTATTCTTTTCTGGGTTTCCTGACTTCAACTTTGATCTCTCAGTACCTTTATAAAGTAATGGTTTTTGTTTTTTGTTAAGCCTACTTAAATAGCTTTCCAAATTTCTTTGCTGTTGTTTCAGGAAAAAAATACTTGGCATTTATCTTTGAACCTACAAACACATACACACCCATAAGCCTCACTACTAAGCTGCTTCACATACAACAAACAGTGTTCTAACAGTGTTTATCATCCTGTGGGTTTATGTGTTGGCAAACTCTTGACTCAAGCAGTTTTACTTAAGGTCAGCCCTGCCTAGATAAGACTCAAAGAGAGGAGAAAGTCCTCTCTCTTACTCTTCATAGACTCCAGCAAGAGTTGAGGGGCAAGTCACCAGCACTGTCACCGCCGTGAGAATGGCTTGGAAGAAAGGCGCCACACAGCTTGAGCTCTTAAGGGTGAAAGAGATCATCAGCTGTGTGCAGATTCTCTCAATTCCTCAGTCCTTTCCAAATCCCCCATTTTACTCACCTGCCCTATGCCTTCTGACCCCAAAGATTGACTAGCTTGTTCCCATAGGTGTCCTCTCTCCCTCCTGACACCTACATCCCTGCTCTTAACAAAGACCCTCTTCAGTAGTTCATGAACTCCTACCAGCACTTTGTAAGTTGCTCACTGAACTGTAGCGCTAAAGATGGCATAAGAGACCCTTTGGTTCAACTTTATAGGTGGTCACACGAAGGCCCTGAAAAGAAGTGGGTTTGTGAAAGGAGAAACTGAGAGCCTTGTCCACCTGTGTAAGCTGCACACACGCAGGACTACACCTACATACTAGTAGCTTTTCATTCCCACATTCCTTAGCAACACGCTTGCAGGCCTCATTATCAAGAGGTATGTTAAAGACTCCCGAGTGTAGGTACGGTTGGCCCTTGAACATCATGGAGGTTCAGAGGCACTGACTCCGGCACTGTGAAAATCTGCATAGAGCTTGTGACTTCCCAAAAACTTAATGATAGCCTACTGCTGACGGGAATCAATAGTCAACATATTTTATATGTTCTATGCATTACATACTGTAGTCTTACAATCAAGTAAAGCTGTATCAGTTACAGTCAGTGTTTAGATTCAGGAGGAAACGAAGGAGTTTCGAGTGCAGTTAGCGTGTCTGGGACGGCAGGTGACCAGGAAGGCAGCCCGGTGGGGTCAGCACTGGGGCAAGGAGCGGAAGGTAGGTCCAGCATGTGAAGGGGAGAAAAATACATTCCTGGAGTTACCATGTCTCCTGAGTTGGGGGAACTGTGTAAGCAAATATTTATGTACAGATACAAGCATATAGAGACCTCCTTGGACTAGCTCACAGTGGGGAGACGAGCACCGGTGGTGAACAGAGTCTTTGGCTGACTGGTCGAACAGTTGCTAGGTACAGCGCTCCAAATCTGCACGGGCTCACTGGGTAGGCTGCATTCCCTGTCCGCTAAGTTAGCACAGAAAGCCCTCTCAGGCAGATTATGGCTCTGCCCCACTCATTGTTACCAACAGTGCCTCACGCACCCTCTGTGACGGTCAGGCTGTGCAGAGTTCGGAGGATAGTGCAGACCTGGGGTCCCAGGGCCAAGTGCTTCATAAGAAGAAGGCACCTGTGAAGTGCGCAGTGGGACAAGGGGTGACTTCAGAGCCTCTAGACGAGAGGGCAGAGCATGTGGTAAGCCCGGGCAGGGAAACACAAGCCCAGCAACTGCCCTGTGCCACTGGCACTGATGCGAACCCGAGCTCAAGTGCAGAGGGTGGGGCGAGAGCCCGTCTGGCTGTTTCCAGCCACCGAAAAGCAAGTGCCAAATCCCTGTCCACGTCTCCCTTGCTCTGATATTCTCGAACTCCGCCGTGCTGCCGGCTAACTTCGGGAAGCATGCTGGGAATCGTACTGGAGAGCCTCACAGGCCGTATCTTCATGCACGGCTAAGGGCTTCTGGAGCCCGGGGGACATTTTCATCTAGGCGTGTGGCCCCCCTAAGTCAGGCAGGGAAGCTGATGATACAGCACTACCAGCGCCGAAATCTCTGTCCCAGGAACTTACCAAGGCACTCCCTTCCTCCCAGCATCCTCTCTGGAATTCCAGAATAAAAGTCCGAGCTCATTACTGCACATCTGCCCGGAAGCAGCCTGCCCGGCACGTGATGAAGCACAGATGCAGCGGATGGGTGGGGGGAGGTGGCTGCACAGGCTGACCTCTCTGGGACTCCCAAGTCCTGGCTGCTAGGGACTCCCGAATTCTCACTGCCTGGGGCCGAGACCCTCCAGGACGGCAGGACGGCTGTGTCCACACAGACCTCCCGGCTCACACTGCCCAACACCGCCCCTGCCAGCACCACTCCCCTGCAGACTTCCAGGGCCTTGCTTTTATCTGATTAGGAAACACCAGTCATTCCTGCTCTCTTGTTTCTGTCCAGAGCGATTCCCTTTAGTCCCTTTACCCAGTTCCTCCGGGCAGAAAACCGCTGCCCTCACTTTGGAAAGTGCCTGTCTTCAGACTTCATAGCACCAGGCTCTCTCTCGGGTCAAGAAAGGTGCAAGACTTGGGTCAGTTCCCCTTTTAAAAGAAGGCAGTGACTTGTAGGTAATTCAGTTCCCATTTTGATCTTTTGCCCTTGTTAACACATTGCTTTCTGACTGTGCTTGCTTCCTGTGTCTTCTTATCGAATACAGATAAAAACAAGTGAGTGCTGAGGCCAGATGCCCTATGGCTTTCGAATCTTCCTCTTAGATGTTTAGTAGTGCTTTATTTGCTAAAAGAATTTATTTGCTTGGGAAATTTACCCAAGAGGTATTTTCCAACCAAAAAGAGCTCTCTCTCTTACATGACTTTTTTGATGCAAATTGACTAGGGCTTTCAGTAAAGCATTTTCCAGGAATGCAGGCTCCTGGACTCGGCCCTCCTATCTGAAAAAGGGCACTATTTTCTAAGAGCATTTCACTGGCTGACCTGATACACTTTTGACTTGGAAAATTGTTTCTTTGCTTTTATAACCCTATACAACTAGTTTCTGAAGAGGTCAAGTGAATTAATACAAGATGGAACAAAATGGAAAATCTCTAGTGGAATAGTGTGTGAGCACGTGAGAGAAAGACAGAGGGACGGAGGGGGGAGGGAAAGAAGTCAAGAGCGGTCTATTTTCACTGTGAGAAAAAGTCAGCACCAGGCTTAAAGGATGATGGATCAGACACTCTAATTATCAGGGAGTTCTAACTATTCAGATGAGTCACCCGGGTGTGGAAGCCCGTCTGTCTATGGTTCTGGCGAATCTTCCTTCCCCTTTAACTTAGACACCTCTCTCCCTTCAAATAATGGCCACCAAAGGGAGTATCATTCCCTGTTCCAGGCTCAGGGGAAGGTAATGATGTTTCTCAGATTTTACCAAGTCAGAATTAACACCTATTTCAGATACACCCTTTGCAGGAGTTGGCTCTGCCTCTCCTGAACTCTAGTCATGTCTACAACCCCCTGTAGTATTCGACTCCAGGTGGTTGCCTAACCAGCAATGCTGGTGGCAGCTCAGAGAATTAACATGCATCGAATGCACTGAGCTTCCCTCTTGCTGATTTGTGCCTTAGCCAGTCAGCATCACCCAGGAGGTCCTTCTCCCTCCCCCAGTGGGGCCTTTGCCGGGCCTTGCCTCTTTTGAAGTTGGCTAATTCTCCTGGGAGATGAGCCAGTCCAAGGCAGGAAAACCAGATTCAGCCTGACCAACGGCGGCCCATCCTTGACATGGAGGGTTGTGCGTGAACACAGAGGGAACCACACTGCATGTGCGCATGTCAGGACAGCCCCAGGGTGGGTTCTGACTCAGCAGCCCTGGATGGGAGTCTCAGCTGCAGCCCTTCCCAGCAGGGGGAACCTGGAGAAGCTGCTCACCCAGGCTGGGCTCCAGTTTCCCACCTGTAAAATGGTGGCAGTGCCACCTACAAATGCTGTTCTGGGGATTACATGGGACTGTGCATGCCAAGCATTTATTTCAGTACATACTGATTAAACATGACCTATTATTAGAGTTATTATCCAATCTGCCATTGTTACGGCAAAGCACAGCCCGGTCCACTCCTCCAGAAGTGATGGCCTATCTATCTCCCGACACTCAGGCTGTGGCGGGAGGAGGTTCTCCCCAGCCGGCCCGGTAGTCAGTTAAGTGTGCCCTCCTGGAGAAGAGAAGGGGCCAGAGTAGCTCCAGGTAGCGGGGGGTGCTGGCATATGGATGAACAGTATTCCTCCTGACCACCCTGCCATTCACTCAAACACACGCCTCTGAAAATAGAACTGATTTCTCAAGGTAGAATTCCAAGATACCGAAGGGGAATCTGTATTTCATTAACAAAATAGATGCTATTTATTAAATTATAGTTTGGTCTTCTTTACTGACCTTCCTTCTTAATATTTCTGGAGTTTTTAACTTTCAAGAATAACTTAGTCTGCTTAACAAATTAAGCACTGGCTTTTCTCCTGAGCTAGACTGTCACAGAAAATTGGGCTGCTGAATCATCGCTGGGAATCCTATATTTGATCTTTTATCTACAACTTGCCCACTGTGCAGTATTTAAATTCCTTCAGGCAAGATACAACTAATTTACCACTTATCCAGGTTAAATATATCTGATTGTATGGCCTATCAAATCATCGTCTACGGACTAACACATTCTCATTTCAGTCAGCAGTAGAGAGAAGTCAAAGAATGTTAAATTATTTAAGAAGAGCATGTGGTACATCAATTATCGTGAAAATTTAAATGTAGTTCAGGGCTAATAAAACTCTGCTTCTCATAAAGGCTGCCACTAAAACTCTACATGGTAGCCCCAAAAATCCAGTTGCTATGGAGAGAGGAAGGTCAGGGGTTTTGTTCCTGCCCTGAGCTGCCAGGGCTAAGTGAGGTCACTCTGTAGTCACATTTCTCTGTAAGTACAGCCCTGTCTGGGGCCTGAGTCAATGAATCTGAGGCTGCCTCTCCCGTTCGAGCGGCACTGTCTGTTCTGCACGGAGGTACGGGGTGGGGGCTGGGCTCCCCCCACGCAGTGCCAGTGACAGCACCCGCTTCGGCCATGTGCGCAGAACCCAGGGCAATCATGACAGCATCTCATACACAGAACCCGGGGGCCACTCCCCAAGTCACCCCAACTCCTGGTCGTGGGTAATGACTGTGAGTGGAGGACGCAGCTGAACACATGGGTCCGAGTCCCAGGTATTGAGGCCCGTTCGATGGAGAAAGAGTGAGAATGTCAACTTTGTCCTGCTCCAACATTTAAGAGCACTTAAAACGTTTAAATTTGAGCGCAAGGAAGAAGCAGGAATTTTCCATGGGAGGAATGTCTTGGCGTCAAGATGCCCATTCTGACTTTTCTTAGCAACAGCGTGCCAGCAGCCAAGGCATCTTACACAGCCGTGAAGTGCAGGACACGATGCTTGCGTCAGCTCTCTGCCCGCGCTGCGCTCTGCTGCCCTGCCGACCGCTGTGTGTGTCCGTCTGGCCCTGCTGGCATCCACTCCCTGCCTCCTTGAGGGCCCACCAGGCCCACCCTGGTCCCCCACATTTACCTCGGTCCCATCACCCAGTGGACACGGGAAGTGCCATTAACCCCCATTTCCAGACAGCAACCCAGGTCAGGGAAGCCCCATGACTTCCTGGGGCTATGTGGCTCGGAAGGTGCAGAGCCGAGACTCACATCCTGGATTCTCTGCCTTCAAATCCAATGCTTAGGGAGCAAGGACTTCATGGTAGGCATGAGCCTGGCCTTGGCTTTGCCGGGAATAGTCCATCTCTAATGGAAGGAGACAGGGCACGACCAGAAGGAGAAAGAAGAGAATACACAATCTTCTATTATGTTTCGATGAAAATTAAGTGTGGCTGAACATCTGGCAGCTAAGTTCTCTACTGCCATCTCTGGCAAGAAGCGCACCGTCTCCATGTTTTTTTTTTTTTTTTTTTTTTTTGAGATGAAAATCTATTTACCATCCCTGACACCACGGTCTGCAAGGAGTCCTTTTCGGGGCAGCTGTGAAGCTCCTCCTCTACCTCCAAGTGACCAGCTGGGGCCTCTTCTGTTTGCTTCTTCTGGGTTGTCTATGGGCCGTTGTTACTTCACGGTTCTTAATGAGTCTCCAGGATCTTAATTCATGAGTTCAGGGAGAGCTTAAAACCCCCAGCCTCTGGCCACTAGGCAAGAGGTGGTTTTCCTGAGAAACCCAAGTCCCAGAAAACCCTGTCACGATTTCTTTTGGGACATGAAGTAAGCAAAAAGGTAGCTGACTTTTCCTTCCCTCTCTGACACTGTGAGCTGCCCGCCTCTCCTTGATCCTGGAGTAATAGAGTCGGCCTCTCAAAGACATCACCGGCCTTTTCCTCCCAGAAGCAGTGGGCAGGAGGCCTGCCTCCTCAGGAGGAATGTTGAGAGGAACTCATCTCTGGGCCGTGGCTGCCTCCACAGGGTATGACCGAATGGGTCTGTCACACGGGCATGTGGCCTGTTCCCCCGCAGCTCTGAGCTCCCCTGGGCTTCCAGCCGAACAGCCCCAGTCTACCCTCCTGTGGCGAGTGCTCTCCGGGGAGTGGCCGGCAGGGATTCATGTGACCACTGAAAATGGTGTTGGCCAAAGGCACAGCCTTTCAGCCAATGCATCTAACCCTTCCCTGAGCCCTCACTAAGAGCACGAAATATCTGGTTCCTCAGCAACTTTGACACTCAGAGTTAAGAATTTTTTGATGCTACATATTTTTAGGCCTTTTGACAAGAAGTTCTGGTACAATTTAAGAATGATGTGGATGAGGAAAGCACACTGAATGCTGGGTTTTTCAAAGCGTCGCCAAGCAATGGGCTCTAAGCAGGCTCAGTGGGAGGCTGGAGGGTGACTTCTGGCCCTTAATCCTCACCAGGTGACTGCTCACAAGGCTCCTTTAAGTCTTCACGATTGACGATTGAGACAGAAACCTTAAAGTGCGCCAGAGTTTTCTGTGACGGTTAAGTAAGGTGATTAACAGAAAGCTTTAAAACTGGCCCCTGAAGATTTAAAGACAGGGCACAAATACTTTCGAGAGAAGCAAACAAAGTAAAGAAGAAAAAGAATGTGTGACAAGGGTAAAAACTAGAGGTCCTCTCCTCTACCCATTACAGGACTTAATGTGAATGAAGGTATTTGTGTGTGCATGCAGACAGGTCGCTGTCCCATGAATGCTGACCAAGTGTCTTCATTTGGCAATATCAACAATCGGAGGAAAAGATGGGCTAGGAGAACTTTTCAGTTAATGTGTCCTGACCCTGGAGCCCTCGCCGAAAATCTGCCCTGGCAACCAACAGAATTCCTAATTAACAACAGATCTGCTCCCACCTGGCGCGGTGCCACTAGCCGCCTCCCCGTCTGCTCCCTCGCTGGGGCCGTGGTGCAGTCCCCATCACTAACCCTGAGCCTGGCTTTCATCTGTTAGGGAGCACACCCAGCAGCCACATTCGGGAACTCCTGCCTTTTTTCCCTCTCTGCTGATTTTTTTTCTCTTCTCCTTCCGCTAATCTATGACGCTCTTTTTCAACACCCCTTTAAAAGTCATCTCTGCTGTAAAACCTCGTCCATTTCTCTCTACCCTCAAAGTTCTCTCTGAATGGTTCCCCACTAAGGGTAATTTTATCAAACACAGTACTAGATGTGAAAGAGCTTTACAAGCCATAGAGTGCTAAATACTTAGAGATTATTAAGAATCCCTCTCCTCGGCACTCACATCACCAGTTCAGAGGATCATTTCTTCAATCAGCATTGTTTTGTCTCTTCTGTTGGATGCTTACTACTCCAAGCATGACCCACCAGCCTGCAGCTTCAGCGTCCCCCCACCTGCCAGAAGTGCACTGTCTGGAGTCCTGACGGTGCCTGCTGAATCCGAATCCAAACCCTCACATCTTCAGGTGAGTTCTATGTACGTTAAAATTTGAGAAGTATGGAATTCGACATTAAGGACCTCAAGGGTACAGATAGCACAGAATCGCCCAAAAGCCCTCTGGAACCTGCAGACGCCTCCGAGCTGGTGTTCTTTGGGGGGTGGGCTCAAGAATATTGCCATGTGACTGCCGGCCTGCCAGCAATAAAACTAAAAGCCTGCCTGCGTCTGCCGCATATGAATGATGCTATTTACAGGATCAGTCGTCACCTGAGATTTCTTTATAGTAAAAGCTTTAAAATCACATCTGCATAAAAAACACAGACGCCGTTTAGGATACCTCATTATCAGGCTGAGTGCTTAAGTCCTTGGCAACTGGAAGGAGAGTCAGTGAACTGTAGCCCCCTGTCCCCAGAGCGAGCTCACGTAAATCACAGAGGCTCCCTAGACTTCACAGTTCAGGCCTCGTCGCTTTACCAATGCCCCTCCTGAACATTTTAATGAAGTTCAGAAACCACAGGTATGAAAGGACAGCTGGCCTGGGACCCCCACAGCACACGTTTGGTACCTCCTCAAAGTCCTGGCCGAGAGGAGTGCTCTGGGAACCCAGGGCAGCTTCCCCTCTTCCCAGGACACTGCGGTCACGCTCTCCAACAGCAAGAAGATGAATTTGGGACTCCAATTCCTCCATCATATGATCCCTTCCTAATGGTTAGCGAAGCATCTCCCAGAAAGGCTAGACTGAGGCCAAATGAGCAAATAACCCAGGCTGAATGAATTCCATCAACTGATCATTATTTAAAGTTATCTCTTAGGGACTAGGTCTCATTTAAGGAGAACAAAGAAAAGGATCCATTATGAAGAAAAGAGGCTGAATACGTAGAGATGGGAGACTGGGTTGTGGGGTTAGATCTAGGTTAGAAGCCCAGCCCCAGTGAGGTGGCCATGTTCGCATCTTGCGGAGCCTCACTGTTTCCTCCTTTAAAATGGGGATGATACCACCGGTCTGGTGCTTCTGCAGTTCACTTGAGAGGACACACAAACTCTGGAGTCTAATACCTCACCTAGGCTAAGAGCTCAGTAGCCCAGGACACATTAGGTGTTCTTTTTCTGCTGTGGGACCTGCTCGCTGGCTCCCGAACCGTGCTGCTCGCCCCGAGGACAGAGCTGCGGTTCCGGCCCAAGTGTGAGCCACCTCCAGGAGCTTCCTGCTCACCTTGATCATTTCTGCCACGTAGCTCTCGGGCCCAGTGTACTCTGTGGAGTCCTTCACTTTCACCAGCACGATGAAACACAGATAGTGCCACATGTTGTGCTCCTCCTTGATGTGCTCTTCAAAGGTGACAGTCTTGTTGTCGAACTTGTCTCTCTCCAAGCCTACGGAGAGACGGAAAAGCCCCCGGCCCCAAGTGAGCAGCCACGGAACAGAAAAGTCTGCAAGAGAACTGTCCGCAGGGGAGGCTGCGAGTGTAGTCCCCACCTTTGTGCAGAGTTGGATTCTGGTGGCCTCCTCCGTGCATTCCCTTTTACATCCCCGCAGGGAACCCCAGGCTGCGGGGAAAATGGCCCTGGGTCTGCATCCCACCTCTGCCCCCTCCCCGTCACTGTTTGTCTCCACGTGCCTTAGTGGCCTTGTCAGGGAACGGGGGAGAACTTTAAACACATTTTGAACTTTAGCTGGTAAGTTTGTATTTTGCAGAGGTCTGGGTGAGCTACTGTGTGAAACTAGTTTCTGTGGATTCTCGGATAGAGCAAGGAAATATATGATGTATAATGGGAGCTAGATTTCTGTCAAAGAAGGGAGCACAAATATGGAAAGGGAGAAACAGTGTAATGGTGAACTGGAATGAGAGGTATGGGTATGAACTCATTCTTTTTCAGATGTATATAAAAAGACACAAAAGTGTATGGCATATGTGTATGTACACAAACACCCATGGGTGTGCATGTACATGTCTATGCTAGATCTGCACCCCAATAAGCCCTGGGAGCAGGGGTACAGCAGCAGGAATGTGCACACCTGGTCCCCGGATCTTAGCTTCTAAATACCCTTTTCCACTAGAAAGAACCAGGGCTTTTTGGGAAAATGGGCGATGCCAGGACCGGGTCAGGGAGATACAAGTTAAGCTTGAACCTGCACTATCTCGTAGCACTAATAAAGTAAGGAAGTACACAAAAAATTACAGTGACATGACAAAACAGAGAAACCAGCTTGGAGGGCAGGACACATCTGGGGCAATCTGAGCATCAAAACAAATAATGACATTAAAGGATTATAATCCACTGGATTAAATAAAAATACAGAAATCCATGTTGTCACAAATACAAAAGTATTAATACATATATAGTATACATACCTACACGAGAAGAGAAAGTTCTTTCTTAAAAAGCCAACTAACAAATGTAGAAATAATAAAATAATAAAATCATCACTGGACAGCCATCCTAATAAAAGAGGCAGGCAGGAAACATCAGTGGACATTAAAGCTAGTGGGTAAACATTTAATTTGAGGAATAATGGGATATTTACATGGTCGCAAAATATTTCCTCATAAATGTTTCCTAACTGCAAAGAGAAAAAAACCCTAACCTTTAGTGGAGAAACCTGGCAATCACCACCTTAACGAAGTGACTGGAGTTAATATCACCAGTTATAAGAGGAACAGGCATCCCGTGCCTCCTGAAATGATGCACTGAGGAGAATAAACATTTCTTTGATGTTCCTACAGAAAATGCATGACCCCAATTCTACCATGAGAAAACATCAGAGAAACCCAACCTAAGGGACATTCTACACAATAACTGACCAGACTCTTTAAAAATGTCCACAGAGGCTAAAGAGCCGTGACAATGGAATGCAACATGACCTGGGCTTCCACTGGCTATAGAGGGCATTACTAGGATAAAGGGTGAAATATGAATAGGGTCTACAGACTGAGTGACAGTATGGTATCTTTGCTAATTTCCTAATCTTAGTAACTATACTGCATATTTATGAGAGAAGCTTCTTGTTTAGGAAATAACATATTGAAATATTTAGGGATCAAGGGGCATCATGCCAGTGGATCTCAGACTATAAGAAAAACTGTGTGTATGAACAAGCAAATGAAGTAAGACATTAATATCTGGGGACTCTGGATGAAGAGTAGACAGAAATTCTTTGTATCGTTCTTATCACTTTTCTGTAACTCTGGAATTATTTCAAAACAAAAGGCTTGAAGTAGTTTTAAGGGGGCGAAAAGCAGATTTAAGTTTTTAAACGGAAAATGCTCATTTTTGGAGTAGAGGTACCAGTAGGAAATTTATATATTCACAGTTACTGTATTATGAATAATCATGAAATGACCACCCAGCTACCAGATTCCTACGTGATTACTATACATTTCCACATACCTCCCTGTAGCTATACTGACAACAGTTTCTTGGGCACCCCATGCACCCGTCTACTACTTCTCATTGAGTGCTTACAATGTGCAGGTTCTGTGCTAGGAGGGCTACACGAACCAGCTCTCTTAGCCCCACAATAATGCAGAGAAGTACATATTATTGTACCCATTTTACAGATGGAAAATCAAAGTACAGAGAGTGAAGCAACTATGCCAAGATTATGCGCCTAGGAAGCAGCAGAAACTTAATCAGAACCCAGGTCTGAGTTCTGGGCCCAGGCTCTGAACACCTCCACCATACCCTCCGAGGGGAATATTCTTTGATTTAACGCCTGCTACCATCTGCAGTGGAGACATCCACAGGCTGGCACTGGATGAAAGATGTCCAGTCTAGTTACTTAGGAGGGGGCCAAGAGATGCTCGGCAGCCCCTCCAAAAATGAAAAGACCCCAAGACACATTCATTTCAAATTATGTGCGATCACATGTCTGCCACGGGAACCTTCATTCCTGCAGACTCACTGGCGCCGGGATCTGCCGCTCGGGTCCCTCGGCTGCAAACACCTCCCAGCAGAAGGGAGGCAGAGGAGAGGCCCCCCCCAACGCCAGGGGCAGAGAGGCTTGAGGAGGCAGCGGCGCCTCGCCACAGAAAGCCTGCAGGCAGCCCGTCCGGTCCGTGGGGCCTGAGCTTCCCTGCGAAAGCTGGGCTGCCACACTCACCACAGATAAAGCACGTGGTCTTTAAGATCTCCTCCTTCTTCTGCTTCTCGCTCCTCAGGTCAGCAAAGGTGTCAATGATAACCCCAAAAATCAGATTAAGGACGATGATGATGACCATGAAGAAGAACAAGAGGTCATAGATCACTCTAGCGGCAAAGAGGGGCTCCTAGAAAAGAGGCGTCTCCATCAGTGAGGTCATGCCGCTGCCCTTTGGTCTGCAGAGCTCAGGGCAGAAGGAAGAGGCTGCCAATGGGCCCAACATTCGTGGCTCACCCGCACCCTACGGGTCTGCTCTGTCACAGGTTAAACTGGGCAGCAAACTTGAAAAGTCACAGCTGTGTCTTTTTTTCACACCCTTTGTCCAAAGGGTCAGTTCTGCCAGTGTCGTGTGGTGTGTGCACGAGAGCAGCTCCCTGGCATCTGAGGGGTCTTGGACATGTATTCAGGTAGGCCAGACCCGGCCCAGGGGGCAACAAGCATTTCCGTGCCCTGAGAGGAGGGCGAGAGCTGCCCCGTCCCACAGGGCAGGGGTCCTCGCCTCGCTCCAGGGTGGGCGGTGGAGAGAAGGAAGCCTCAGCTAGCTAGCTTTGCAAGTCTACTCCGAACTACACCAGCTCTGCTTTGTCGTGGGCTTCTGCGCAAGCTCTCTGCCTTATGCTCTGGCCCCCAGCCGCCACCCCCCCTGCTCTCCCTTCCCCTCGGGATCCAGCTACCTCTTTGGATGGCTTCCTGAGCACATCTCCTACTCCGCCCCCGCTCCTCAGCCCGTGACTCAGCACCGTGACGATGCACATCAGCAGCGTCTCACACGTGTGCTCTTTGTCTTGCTCCGTCTCTTCTGCAAGGACCAGCTCTATGAACACGGTGAGTAACAACAGATTTACAACGTGTGGGAAAAGAAAGACCATGATTCTGAGATGGTGTTCCCTGAATACCAGCTCACCAGCTACACACGGGAACAAGAAAGAATAAAACTAAGGAATCGAGGGTCATATAACTTCTTTCAAAAAGCTGAAGTTACCTGGGGCAATTCCGTTTTCATCACCAACCCTTGCTAGTTTCTCAAGCCAAGTCAGAACTGCCCTTCCCTATATTAAATCCAAAATACTCCCTATCCTATTCAGATTTAAACTCCAGTCCCAGCTCTGAACAGGCATTTGACCTAAGATAAGTTGCTTAATACTCCGAGCCACAAGCATCTCGTCTCTCCGCTGAGGGTAATCCCACAGGACCTAGGCTCCTCGCTGGCTAAATCCAGCCACGTTTTACAGCAGGTCCCCTGGATAAATAGCTTTATATTGGACGCTGCCCATTCTTAATCATTTTTGGAGGAAGAACCATGTCTTGCTGCCTATCCTGTTCTTTTCAGCAGTTGCAGGGAGAATGGTCTTGCTAAAACAGATCTCACCATACCACTCCCCCCCACCACTTCAACTTCTATTCATCCTTTGGGTGAAGTTTAACCTCCTCAGCCTAACGTGTAAGAAAGGCCCTTTGTGATCTGGCCTTCTGTTGACCTCTCTGGCTTCATTTCTTGCTACTACTCTTCCTCATGATCATTATCTCCTCCAACACACTACAGTTTACTTCCAAGCCTTTAGACACCTTATTCCCTCTACCTGGAACACCTAACCCTCCTCCACTGTCCAAGATTCTGCTGTTTTAGTTTAACTATCACCTCCGGGTGCCTATCTTCTCTATTCCCTCCTTATTCCTAGCACTTAACATACTGTCTAATAATCACCTAGGTGCCTGCTTGCCTCCTCCACCTACAACATAGTCCCTGGCAAATAGGGGGCACCCAGTAAATAGCGGCTGAATCAACCAAGCAGGTATTTTCTTCCCATGTAGCCTTCTTTTCCCTTCATCTCCCTCCTCTCTCCCAGCCTTTCCCCTTTGCTACTGGCCTTACTTCTGAACAGTAAATCTGCTTCCATCTGCTTCCAATGTCCTGTGCACCATCTAAGCTTCCAGAGGAGCCTAACACTAACATGGGGCTTAAGCCTACAAGGTCCTACCTTCTTTGGGTGCAGGAGCGGAGCAGTTCTCCACAGTCTCCACCCTACACACGTCAGAGTATAGGAACTCGCTTGCCAAACTCTCGCCGGCTTCTGGGAAAGAGAGGAAATTTTATGATGAACAATCTGGCAGCATATGGTTAAAATGTTTGAAGTCCCCAATTCACGGCTGATTAAACAATTCTTTACATAAATAACACCCTACATTCCTGCATATAAATTCAAGGCAGAGATGCAATTTACACTTTCATTTGGTGATCTGGATGGGAAAGAAGCCAGAAATGTCAATTCCTGTAGGCTTACTAGAAATATCACACTTAAATAGCACCTCTCCAACTTTAAAGACACACAGCTGAAACTCTTCGACAAATACTACTGTACGTACAGACTCCAGCAAGATTTACACCAAGTCTGCACAAAAAACATCAGCGAGCAGGAATGGAAATCCAAGGTCCAGACCAGTTTAGTTCGGAACCCTAAGATGGTTGGCAGCAAATTTCACTTAGTGTCAACTTGGAGGCTAGAGTTACATGTCAAGAATGCAGCATTTGGGAGAACAAGGCTGCCTGGCTTAGTCAGTGATAATAATTCTAGTTTGTTCCTTGGACTCGGGGCCTCTGGCTACCTGATTAAAACAAAACAAAACAAAACAAAACAACCCAGCAATCTTTCACTTAATGGTGTTAAAATATTTTAATTGAGACAAGGAACACTTGGGTATCATTCAAGTATATGATCATTTTATTTCATTCTCAAAAGTGGAAATGACTTCTGTTTGCTCTGTATAAAAATAATGTAAGCTCACTGTCAAACTTGCATACAGTTAAAAAAAAAAAAAAAGCCCCAGAGACAACCACTGCTGGGGGGAGGTAATATTCTTCCATATTTTAAAAGACATATATGAGTTTTTTCATTTTTAAAAAATATACGTGGATCCTATTATAGTTATTATTCTGCAATTTCCCACCACACCTTTGTGGGTGCTTTTCCTTGAAGGTTTACAAAGATGTGCCCTCTCTGCAGGGGATGCCACCCCATAGGACACTCTAATGGAACACTCTACATTTAGACTGGTTCCGCTTTCACACTGCAGTGAACATTCTTCCATATGCATCTGTTTCTGCATGCATAGGCAGCAGGTTTTTCCTTTAAGGATAAATTCCTAGAAGTAGATTTACCAAGCCAGAGGAATGCATCCCCCTATGCTTTCGATATATAGGGTCAAATTGTTTTTTAATAAATTGTATTCGTTTAAAAACTGACTTTAGTGAATAAGTTAAATGTAAGCTCTGGACCCTTACACTCAGCATCTGACATACCAACCACCTTTGGAATAAAGTGAGAACCAAGCCCTGGAATCAGAATTCAAGTCTGAGTGCTAGGGAGATACCCACATTGCTAAAGTCATCGTTCTCTTTAGTTCACTTACAATGAAGAACTGTTCTCTTAACATTAAAAAGATCCGAAGATCTCAAACTCACCTGGAAGAGCAGTTTCATTGGGCAACCTATCTACTTCCAAGATAAAATCATCTTTGAAGAAAAGATAGCCCACTATTGAGAACAGGTAAACCAGGATCAAAGCCAGAACTGCTGTCAAGATGATGGACCGTCCATTGCGAGTGACACTTTTAATGACATTAAGCAGAGTCTCTTCTCTGTATACCAAATCAAAAAGCTTTAAAAATGAACAAAGAGAAGACAATGGGACAGTTTTAAGAAGCCTCTAGGTTAGATGTACACGAATATCTCATAATGAAAACTTGATTTATAGAGAATTTACCCTTTTAGAAACTCAAAAGCATTCTATTATGTTAACACTTTATACTTGCTTGTCTTAGTGAAAATGGAGATGGGAAACATAGCCTAGAAAAGGTGGGCGGGAAGCAAGAACAATTTCCAGTGGTACTCATACAGTTGAGAGGTCCTGGGGATGGAGAAAATACAGGGTAGTACCAGTGGGTTTCAGGAGGCAAGGGAGAACAAAGTGATGAGGTTCCTGGCATGCGTCCGTGTAGGGAGTAGTTACTGAGTTTCTGCTAAGGGCCAGCCACTTTGGATACAGGATTGGACCAGCCCTGGCCCTGTCCTCCCGGAGCTTGGAGTCTCACAGGGAAGACCACATACAGCAGGCCAGCAGAGGTAGCAGGGGCTCTGGAGTGCGAGGGGCAATCTTAGCTCAAGCACAGGACATCAGGACAGTGGGCTAGGTACTTTCTCCTCTGCCCTGAGCCTCCGTTTCCTCATCTCCAGACGGGAGGGCAGGGTGTTGCTATGAACCCTAGCTACGTGATGTGTATTGCGTCCGGTACATAGTGTATGCTGCGCTTACATGCTGAGTATGCACAGTAAATGGTAAGGATCATTTCCTGATGAAGGGACTGGGCCAAAGTCACACAGCTCATGGCAGGGACACTGGTGGTGGTAACATACCTGGAAGCCTAAACCCTTCCCATCTCCCTAATGGGGGGAGGAGGTATGGCGGGGGTGGAGACCCCGAGCAGTGCACTGTGGGCTCACAGTCTTGGCTCGCCCTAAGAGACTACTTGCTCTTTGCAAGAAGTTGGCCTGTAGGTACTTCTAGGTATGTGGTACTGATGGCTGGTTTTCTCAGATATTTGGCTGCAGGAAGAGTACAGAGCCATGGAGGAGAGCTCTGTGGGCTTATTCTTGGACCAGAGGGCTAGTTTTAATGTGGTCCCTGTGCTGAAACCGAATCTTCTGAAGGTTCTGCCTCCACACGGCTTTGGGGAATGATTGCACAGCCAAGTGAGTCAGGGGACAAGGGTCTGAATCCTGACTCTGCTTTTAATTTGTAGTAAGATGATGATCAAGCCATGTAACCTCTCTGAACTGGCTGATCTCCGAGTCCCTTCCAATTTACAGTTTTACATCTGAGTTCATTTTCTGGTCAATTAGCCCTTCTGCCTCCATAAGCCCAATCTCTGTCCTGAGACCTGTGGTCGGGGCACCAGGTAAAGTAGGAAACTCAAAGGGAAGGAAGCAAGAAAGAAGCATTTCGTCAATATAAGAGTACAAAAAGCTAATGTTGCTATTACAGTTAAATATTTTCCAGCAACCTACTATGAAGCAGCAAGTGAGAGCAACTTCAGACAATAAACAAATGACACTTGTGTTCTGGGGTAGGAACTGTAAGATTATATAGCCACCAAGTCATTGAGATGACAAGTAATTTCTTTTTCTACTCATCTGTAATTTCTGACTTTAAGACAATGGACATGCATTACTTTATAAAGGAGAAACTTTCTTCTAATGGGAAAATGACACATGTTCAATGGAGAAAACTTTGAAAACACAAAAAAGCACAAAGAAAAACAAAAATCACCAATAACCCCACCATCTACTCAAGTTATTTCTTCTGCCCCTACTACATTGGAAAAATGTTATACAATATACCATAATACTGGCATACAGTCAGCCCCTTTCACCAAGCAATCATGAACATTTTTGTGTTAGAAATGATCACCTAGACTGTCACTGTACAGGAAAACCAGTTTACTTAACCAAAATATTTACTTTTTTTTTTAAAAGTCAAGATGTTTCCAATTGCATGTCATTAAAAATAATGCTGTGATGAACACCTCTGTACTTGCCTCTATACATACTTGTCCAGTTATTTCTTTTTGGAGAATTTCCAGAAATGGAATTGTTGGGTCAAATGTTGCAACTTTCTAGAAACATATCGATCACCCCACTGCTTTCCAGAAAGGCTGTACTGATCCACGCTGTCAGGGGACGGGGGCCCCTATAGCACACCCTCATAAGACCTGGACATGCTCAGGCCTTTGGACCTTTCCAAACATCACAGGTACAGCTCGGGATCACACTGTTGTTTTAATTAGCACATCTGCGTTTAGCATTAAGGTGGAACATTCTTCCATGTTTACTGACCATATGGATTTCTCCTCCTGTTACCTGCCCATCCATGAACTTGACACATTTTCATCTCGGGGTGTTAACATTTTCTAAGGACACATTTGGATGCAGGCTCGAGACCAGGTTCAGCCAGTATGGGGCCCCACTCTCCCACGGTCCTTTTCTGGTCTGCTGGAGTGGGGCTTTCACAACCTCGGGAGATGTGGGTTTTCCCTGCTGGAGGTCTCTCTCCAGTTCCTTTCTGTCACAGGTTTCAGTACTTTGTCTGTGATTCTCAATAAACACGTTAAATACTACTTTTGATACCAAAAGTAACATGTCACCTGAGGTCACAGACAAGTCACAGCCAGAAACACATACGAGAGGCATCCAGCCACCATCTGGTTGGATCCTGGTGAGTTCTCCAAAAGCGAGCTGAGCTCAGGTAGTGCTGGCAGCTCGGAGTTACTGTTTCTGTGACGGATGAGAGACGTGAAAGCAAGAATGCAAACTGCACTGGGAAATACCAGCCACACCGAAGCAGGGACTTTTTCACAAGCTCAGATGAAAGGCAGTTTGGAGCTGGGCTTATGAACTGACTCGGCAGTCACCAGAGCTCAGCTGCTCTCTGGTCTCTGGCACTCACTCGGTGACTCTGGGCAAGTCACCCAACCTCACCTAGCCTCAGTTTCGCCATCTGTCATTTGCAGACATCATCTACTTCAGAAGTCGTGGTGAGAGACAGTATGAAAAGAGCACATGGGGAACATTCAATAAATGGCGGTAACGATGATTTTGTGGTCCGTGAGGCCTGTGAGGGCAGAGAGAGTATTGGTTTGTCTCCCTACAACAGCCCTGCGTCTAGCATGGGCGCCAGCCGTCATCTCGAAGGACCAAAAGCAGAGGACTTGAAGGTAGAGACAGGGAAACGAAGCCAACAGGACACAGAACGTAGGCAAAATCACACCCTCCCAGGGAGAGATGGCACTGTCTGAAGCAGAATCTCCTGTCTCTTGGGAGAGATCCCTCGGTTGGGATGAGAGAGACCTCCAACTGAGCTCTACCTCCTTGCCTAGGAGGACATGGGTCTCCCTGACTCCAAAACCAGATCCTCGGGGTGCCTGGGTGGCTCAGTCGTTAAGCGTTTGCCTTTGGCTCAGGTCATGATCCCAGGGTCCTGGGATCGAACCCGGCATCGGGCTCCCTGCTCTGTGGGAAGCCTGCTTCTCCCTCTCCCACTACCCCCTGCTTGTGTTCCCTCTCTCTCTGTGTCTCTGTCAAATAAATAAATAAAAATCTTTAAAAAAAAAAAAAAACCACCCCCCCCCCCGATCCTTATCCAGGGACATTATTGTAAGAGACAAAAAGGCTCAGAAATATACACAGAGCTCTCAAGATTTCTGATACAGAGTGACCAAAATAGGCCACATAATGGCCATCACAAGTGCATCCAGAGACCTCTTTACCTAAAACCTCAAACTATAGCCAGACCTATTTTAAAATGAGGTAAAACAATCCATTTCCCTCAGCCTGCCAACATCTACCACTAATGGAATGAGCTAATCCTGATGACCTGAAAGGTGAATTCTTTATGGTGTTTTGGATGGCAGAGGAAGTAAGTGGTGACAAAGACAGTAATAGCTAGAATTGCTAAGCATTTCTTGTGTTGTAGTGCTATTCTAAGGCCCTGACATGCACAGTTGCAGATAATCCCTGTGGCAGCCCTGTAAGGGGGACAGCTTGTTCTCGTTTTGTAGATGGGGAAACTGAGGCACATAGCAATTCAGTAACCAGTCCAGAGGTCACATGGAGAATACCTCCCAGAAGTTTTCCTTGTTCTACCCTTGCTCTACCCTTGTTTTCCTTGCTCTACCCTTTGCAAATAAATCCCTTTGATCATTTTTTATCCTCACTAACATTTTAATTCTTCTAGTCCCTTTATGGATAGTTCTGCTTGCAGATAGCTCAGCTTTATGCTTCTTGTCATTTGATGTAGGTACAAGGCAAAGGTTTCTTATCTACAACTCTATAGGTCTAGATTCCCTCTAATGACAGGAAAGTAAGTAGATATTTGGTCTATAATTTAAAAACCTGTTCAGGAAGAAGGTGACTGAACCAACTCATTTTATAGACTATCAAGACATTAATCACTTGGCTCAGATTGGAACCAAAGAACTTCCAGCGAAAAGGTCTCCCGGACCAATAAATCTACTGAGCTCCCGTCATAGATCTTGGGACTTTGAAAAAACTCCTCCTCTTATTTCGTCACTACATGTTCTCCCTGGGAAGCGGATCCCATGAGAACTGTCAGATGATGACAGTCTCAAAAAACATTCTCCCTGGTAAGCACTGGCTGAGTCCAAGAAAGAAAGCAAAGCAAAGATGCATGTGGAGGACACATCCCCGATCCAGATGGTAGGCACCGTATACCACTGGAAAGTGAGAGGCCCAATGTGCACACAAGCAGCACAATCACACACCTCTTGGTCCCCTACCAGCTGCCCTGCTCCCTGGGTAACTTTCTTCTCCAGATACTGGAAATGAGGCATGTGACCTTGTTAGCCCTGACATACCAATCACCATTAAAAGGAGGGGTCTGTGAGGAGAGACACGGGACACTCCTAGTTTTCGACATGTAAAATCTTTCCCTACCAGGAACTCACCAGCAGACTGTAGAAGAATTCGTGCACAAGGAGGCCCATGGCGCAGATCAGCAGATACAACAAATGGTAAAGGAACTCAACATCCAGAACCATGGCTCGGTAGCCTCTGGTGAATGTTCCACAGTTGCCCACAAAACTCATTAGAAAGATGATTTTATTGCAGACCTGAGAATAATGACAGGAACAGCCAGATAAGCACAGACTTCGTGACAGTCGAGGGCCATTTTCACGCAATGGTATTTCCACAACTGTGCCCAAACAAAGCTTCCTTTTGCACTAAGTGCCCACCGAACCCGACCAGAACCATTTTATAGATCTAAGTCATATCGTTACTTTGCTTTTCAGGCATATTACAAATTATGTGGTAGTCAAATAACTTCATGAGCAATAGTAATCAAGTGGCATTTGTATATGACAAAAACAAAATTAACACATACTGAAATTATGATTTTCGAAATGAGATATGAATCATTTCTAACATTCTTATATGAGTTAGTCAAACACAGAAGTCACCTCAATCTATGAACCCTGTGATCAGCATGAATAAAAGCATTTTCTGAATTTCTGTTACATTCTAGGCATTATAAGGGTTGCAGTTTAATGAGAACCAGCTAGTTCTTGTCTTTCATTGCTCCTAAATTCATAGAGGAAATAATTTTGTTGGGGGGAAAAAAAAAGTAAGGGACTTCAGGATGAGTTCTGTTTCCCTGCCCCCGCCCCCGGGATTAATAATTTTTCTTTGGGGATCCATCCCTTTCCATGTATCAGTCCTTGAAATCTGGGTGGGGCTCCATCCCAGTCAATCGGCATAAGGACTGGTTCCGGGATAGTCACATGACCCAATGGAACCAGTGATATCCGATGAGAGCTTTCCTGGGACTGCAGCAAGAGACAACTTTATTGCTTCATCCTGACCTTGAACTTGAGAGAAAGTAAGCTTTGAAGCTGCTAGCATCCACCTCGCCCTACCACGGAGCCTGAGTACAATCGATGTGGAGCCCAAAGATGGAACTGGATCCTGAGGCTACTGTCTGGGCACCTGTACTCAGCTGCACCTGATGCTAGGATCTTCATTTCTCAGTCACACGAGCCAATGCATCTTCTCCTTTGCTTCAGCTGGCATGGATTCGGGTTTTTGACACTTGCAGCCGGAGTTTGAGCTGCTGTGTAATATAGTTCCACCTCTAATAGAAACCCCATGCCCAAAAGTCCATCTCCAGCAACACGCTGACAGAAACACTCTGATCAAGAGAAGACTGGAAGGGAAAGCTTTTCGGATGTACTTGGTAAAACCATCTTCTGCTCCCCTTGCTGCCTTGGCCACAGGTGCCAGGGAAATCCTGCCTGTTAATCTGGCCAGGCAGTGGAAGAGAGCTTCTCCGCCATCAGAAAAGTGAGGAAGCCAACACCCACAGAGAACATTAGGCTTTCTCAGACAGGATAAACATTCAACCCCCCAGTACTTTTCCCCTAATATTCTACCCATCACTAGTATAGGATCTTTCACTGGGTGAGAAAGTATCCTTGACCTTGGATGATCTGTGTTGATGGGGTTTCAGGAAAACAAACAAACAAAAGGCCATGCTCTGATTATATTCTAGGACCTCAGACATGCCTCGGCTCCTGCTGTCTCAACAGAGCAATCTGCTTTACTTGAATCCGCTCTGCCCTCGGTTTAAACAACTTCTGCCCTCGTCTGCTCCATTGCTTCAGCAGCCCATATGTATTCACGGTCTTGGCCTGGTGCCCCCACCTCCTCCCGACCCTGCTTAATCAGTCTGACGTTTGGCTTCTGGCCTCACCTCTCCCCCAGTCTACAAAGGACCCAGTCAGGGTGCAGGCGGCAGTCTGTCGGCCCTTAGCACCCAATCCCGGCTCCTGCAACACGACGGCTCACCAGCCCACCCATCCCACCACTCTGCCGGCACCTGGCTGCCAGGACACCACCCTGTCCCACTTCGCCGGCCCTTGTATGCCCAATGCTCCTTCTCTGCCCATAACTACTTTCTTTTGTCTCCTATGTGCTCCATGTGAGTGTTTACCTTTTTTCATTCACTCTAGTTACTTATTATAGTTATTTCAGCTCTCCTCACCCAGCTTTTACTATAAATGGTAATTGCCTAGTTTGAGTCTTTCCCCCAAATGATTTATGTTAAAGAAGAGATGCCTGTGGAATGATTAAAGCCCAGAGAAACAATGACAAAAAACTAAACAGCCCATAAGACAACAACCCCTGAAATACTGAGTTTTTTCCCTTTTATTTTTTTGTTTATTCTATATTTCCTTCTTAAGTAGATTCCTCTTAATGATACCTACATCAGTGAATGACACCTACCTTCCCTTCTGTAACACTGCTAAGTCTTTGTCACTCTGGTCATATGTTTTCAAATGCCACAGCTAACAATGGCTCGCCTTATCATCTCAAGCCTAGTAAATCAACAATTTAAGTACATTTTCACCCTGAAAATTAGGTCCCTGCATGACTCCACTTTAGTTGCATTATTCTTTTCCTAGTCATCTGTGACTGAAAATTTGGAGTTGGGGTTGCCTCCTTCATCACCCCATCAAGATAGTAATAACCTTATTGGCCTGGAGAAAAGGACCCCGACTGAGGCCCTACACGGCATTCAGGTGTGAGGCTCTGACTCACAAAACGTTACCCTGCCCTTCCCAGCTCTGACATCTGTACCTGCTTCTTCCTTCCATGCTCTGACCAAGACCCAGGCTTGTCACACCTAGTCAAGAGCTCTGCTGGGGGTCTGAAATGGTCCTCCTGCCTCCAGGCCCTCCCACCTGAATCCACATAACATTCCACTACTTGAGGGCATTTTTCCAAGAATACTTTTTTGTATATGCCATTTCTTTGCTCAAAAAAACTTGAGTCATTTCCCACTACTGGGAATAGAGTTTCCCAACCTATATTCTACAACACTAATTCCAAGTGATACTTAAAACAAAATGTGGGCAAGTAAGTTTAGGAAACAGAGATACACGGTTTCCATTTCTTGGAGATTCATAACCCTTATCATGCACGTTAAAGTCTCTCAGAAATCCTAGAGTAAAAACCCTTTAATTTTGTTTAACCCAGGCTCTCCCTCACGGACTAGTCCACTGAACCTCTTTCTCACCTAAGATTTATCAACTTGGAGGCTGCTTTGGAAACATTGACCTTGGAGGACGATGCCCAAGGGCATTCTCCTACCATGCAGTGTCCTGGTAACCTGTGCCGGGAGTAGGTCCCATGTATCCCTCCCTGAACCCCAGTGGAGGGAAACGCTCCTGCTGGCTCTCTCTTGAGAGTGTCCTGGGCCTTCCCCACTGCTCTGGCCTGTGGGGCCTACAGCAGAATGCTCTTCTCAATTTCTGCTTTCTGGCCCGGTCCTAGCCATTCTCCAAGACAGAGCTGAAACCCCACCTCCTCCCCTGGGGCTTGTCCACTTGAAGTGGTCCCTTCTCCCCCAATGTCCTGGCTGCCTTTGCCATGTGAATACCCATCTGGGGACATTTACTGCTGCACTGAATTACTATATTAACCTTATTTTGCAACATGACTTCCATTTCTACACAGCAAAACCTCAGCTTCCTTATATGCTCAGGGCAGAAACCTCTAGAAAGCAGTTTCGATCCCCACAGTGCCTCCCATGTCCAAACCTTTTGCTTCCTTTCACCAGGAAACCTCTCCAACCTATGGTCCTGTATCAGCTATCTCTGCTTCCTAAGAATTCTCCCTACGGGTGCAGGTGGCATCTATCCTTCAACTACAGTGGAAGAGCACTTCCAAATGTCACCACTGACTTTGAGATAACCCCGATTCTCTCCTTACCTCTCTACCTGCTCCATCTCTGTCTGAACAAGTCCTTCTGCCTCTTCTCCTGGCTCCGTGTGGTCCTCACCAGAAGTGGGTGTGCTGTATTAATATCTGACCATCTGACTGATACCATTTAATATTTGACCATTCGGCTAAAATCTCCTGTCCCCCCAAACCTCTGACCTGACTGGGAAAAATAATTTACATCTCCACTGCTCTCCCTCTTCCTGCCTCACTTCTGAGAGGGAAATTCCCTAAAAAGGAGAGTGTGGATGCCCGGGTAATAGATTAAGAGGTTCACTGTACCGTGAGAAGGTTAAGAGGGAGATGTCCACCCACGCAACTCTTGCTTCTGCTATTTTAACAGCTGACCTGAACAGTCTTTTGCCGCACTGAAAGCCCAGGCCAAGATCCTAGGAACCAGCATGGGAGGCATTCCTGTTCGCATGTCAACAAGAACGCGGCTATGAAGGTATTTACACTTACATTGAAAGCTCCCAGAAGAAACAACGTGGGTTGTAATCCAACTGAAAATATCAACCGGAGAATTGTGGAAGCAATTAAGGCCCGGATGCCATGGGGCTTGGGGAGGGCAATGACAATGGCCAGAGAGATGAGCATGGCTGTCCACAGCAGTCCTGACCAGTGTGGCTCCAGTGTTCCTGAAAAGACAGGCGGGGCTCTCAAAGATCAGTGCTTTCATGGAGTAAAAGGCGACAGACCAAAATGGGCTTAATGACAGTTTCTGCAATCACCAAACTGGCCTTACTGTCCAAACTCTCACCTCCAGTTCTGTGCCCCAGATGTAATCCGTCACACATCCATGTTTTCTTACCTCCAAGCCTTGACCTGTGTTCCTACTACCTGGGAAATTCTTTTCCCTTTCCTATTCATCCTAGGTCTTAGCTGAGATGTCAACTCTTCCAAAAACCTCCCCACCCCCTTCCTCTTCAGAAAACTATGCCAGGCGCCTCTCCCTCTCTGTGTTCTCAGTACTCACTCCAGTCATCCCAGTAGAACACTATTTTCTGGTGGTCAGTTTACTTGTCTTTCTCTCCCCTCCTACCCTAATTGCCCCCCAATCGGGTTCCCCCCAACCAAATTCCCTGAGGGAAGCACACAGCACCCCGTAGATGCTCGTCAAATGAATCTGTTCAATCAATAAAACTCACACATGTATCACATTTCACTCTTCGGGAAGGGAAACTGGAAGCCTAAACTTCTAATTTCTATTAAAAGTATGCAAAGGAAAATTGCAGGTCCCTTGCCTGAATCAGATTTCTTCAAGGGAAGGAGGAAGGCAACTTCCGTATCATTAACATCATCCTACAATTAGATTATCCTTGTAGTCAAAGAGCTTATACCAGTTTTTGTCATCTCTTGCTATTTCAAGTTCTATTTAGAGTGTCCCACGAGACGGCTTAGTTATATAACATGAGCCAACATGGCTAAAAATATAGTTCTGTAAAACACTCATTAAAAAAAAAAAATAAAACCCTATTTCAAATGCTGTCACATTTTGAGTCTCCTTCAGATGTAAACAAGCAGCACTACATGATTAAGGCCACTTATATAAAGGAGTTTCACTTCTCCAGAACTGCTGGGATTGAAGCCCCACCCAGGAAAGAGACACCCTTGCGAGTTACAGCTCTTCCCTGAGCCTGCTGGCTGCCCTAGTTCATTCTGTTCATGCCGCTGAGACACTTTTTCTCTAGAAACTGTTGCCCAACTCCCAACCCCTTACCTCTTCCCTTTTGATATCCCTCAAAGGAAAACCTGATTAAAAATGGGCACAGAGAGGCAGAAGCTTTTCAGAAATTTGGGAAGATGTGGATATCGAGGCTTATGTCATTTCTTGTGCATTTAACAGTGGTTAGATATCCTATATTAAGCCCTTTACATTGACTATCATTTATGTGATCCTCCCAACCAGCTTATGATTCTCTTCATTTTCCTCTAGAGGAAACTGCGTCTTGGATTACTTATCAGGCCTAAGGTGACACAGCAAATGGCCGGAGTCTGTATGCCTCTGAAACTGATGGTCCTTAATCACCAATTTAAAAAAATAACACATAAAATCCACTGATTTTCAGCTTAACGTGATGAATTCCGGCATGGGCTAATAGATACGTGGCAGCCATAGAACCACATGTAACTGCCAACACAATCAAGATATAAACCTTTTTACTCCCCCGAAAGGTTTCCTCTGCTCTTTGCAGTTGTGGCCTTGCCCCAGCTCCACTCCTAGGCAGCCACTGGTCTCCTTCCTAGCTTTGCACTTTCTAGAACTTCATAAAAATGGAAACAAGCAGATTAGGAGGTAGTCTTTTTCATTCTTTCACTTAGCAAATTTTTAAGATTCAGTCAGGTTATTTTGTGTATTAATATGTTGTCCTTTCTATTGCTGAGTAATATTCCACAATATGGATATACCACAATTTACATATCCACTCAACAATTGATGTATATTTGGGTTGTTCCCAGTTTGCAGTTATTATAAATAAGGTTACTGGGAACATTCAAGTACGAATCTTGGAATGGGTGTATGTTTTCCTTTGCCTTGGACAAATACATGGAAATAAGATTTCTGGATCCTATGTTTAACTTCCTACAACACAACCATACTGTCTTCCAGAGTGACTCTGCCATCCAGTCGTACGTGGGAGTTCCACTTGTTCCACATCATCACCAATACTTGGTATAGTCAGTATTTTCTTCTTATTTATTATTTGCTCATTTTTATTTAGTATTTCAGCATTTTCAATTTCAGCCATTCTTGTAGGTTTCTCCTGGTATGCCATTCTAGTTTTCATTTGCATTTCTCTGATAACTACTGATGTTGAATATCTTTTTTATGTGCTTATTGGCCAATCTCTTGTGAAATATCTGATCACATCTTTTGCCCACTGTTTTAATCAAGTTGTCTTTTTATTATTGAATTGTAAGAGTTCTTTATGTATTCAGTATATAAGCCTTTTGTCAGATACATGTTTTGTCAATATTTTCTCCTAGTCTGTGTCTTGCTTTTCATTTTCTTAAGTGTTTAATCGCCATCTTAAACTGCCTCAAGATCTCAGTATAATAAATGGGACCAGTACAGTGGACATACCCAAATCCCGAAGGGGCCGAAATAAAAACCTGTTGTCTCCCCACTATAAAAGAAGTGTTAAAAAAATAATGCTAGATTTTTAAAAAAACCAATTATAGAAAGACATCTTTAAGACAATTGGAGAAACATGAATATGGACAAGCTATTACATGATTTGCTGTTAGTTCTGTTAGATATGATAATGTTATGGTAATTATACATATTTTGCAATATTCTTAGAAGTTAGAGATGCACACTGAAATATTTATGGGCAAAACAACAAGATGTCTAGACTTATTTAAAATCTTTCAGAAAATACAGTAGGAGAATAGATGAAACAAGATGGACAAAATGTTGGTAGTTGTTAAAGCTGGGCTAATAGATACGTGGCAGTATAGTAACTTATTACTTGTATATTTGAAAATTTCAAAAATGGTAATGTTTTAAAAGGAGTACCATATTTGCTTTAATCATCATAGCATGCTCACAGATTCAGTAAAAAATCTGAATGTGCCCAGGTTTCATGCTTTTGGAGCCTGTGTGACTCATCAGTTCTTAAATAAAGGGGGAAAATGATACTTTTGAAAAGGAGCTTTTAAGGCCACCAGTGTTCTGGGCAGCCACAGGCCTACGATGCCACAGAGCCCTCATCAAAAGGGGGACATTCAAAGGGGACACTTTGGAAATCCTGGTTTTAGAGTCAAACATGAACAAACACTGATCTTAAAGAAATACTTTCAGGTAACCAACCAGATCTTATTTTGAGGCTGGGCTAATACAACCCTCCTCCTGAAGATGGTTAGTAGCGAGAAGATGGTCCCCACATGTCTTACAAGTGGAAAAATAAATCCCTCTGAGAGTGAACTGATGTGTTTGAGGTGAGCTCGGTCACTGTGTAGTGGAAAAGGCTTCCTGAGGTCAGCTCAATCTTCCCTTCTGGGAGATCTAATGATGCTTTCCATTTAGTCCACACACATGAAACACTGCAGCCCACACTGCCAGAACAGGAAGCCAGAGTCGATGCCACATTGAGAACCCAACACCGTAGAGTTGGAAGAACCTTTAACAGTCTTCTCATCAGTGGGTCTTGAACTTGTTTGGGCCAGAAATAGGATGCCCCAGGGATCCTGACTGGGTCAACCACTGTTTTTCCCTAAACTATACAGGGATTTCCAAATCCACATCAAGGTTTTACAACTACTGGGTCAATTTAAGCACCTTTTTACAGAGAAGCCAAGGAAGACTAATTGAAGTTGCATGCCCAGAGTCGTGTGAGGATGTGGCAGAGCCAGGCCCGGACACTGAGTCTGGATGTTGTGAGTCTAGATTTTCCACTGGACGAGGCTGACCACTGCAGAGGAGGGGAGCTGTCAACTCCCTCTCCTCAGACATGGGCCTCAACGTGGCCACAAGTGACCAGTGAAGAAAATGGTCAAAGCGTGTAATAAAACGATTTTAAATATTTTTAAAGAAATGGGGGATAAAGGAAAACACATCCAAAGTAATGGTTGAAGAATCGGTTATGATGAGCCTAAGGACTTCCCTGAGATGCAAAGGGAGCGGGGCTCTGTCACTCCGACAGACCACTTCACACTCGCACCTCTGCTGACCTGCAGAATCTCTTCACACAGGGGCACTTATTTTCCTAACATGGCATTAAAAAGGAAAGTACCCCCAGACTTGCGTTTAGGTGTTGCTTTTGGGGGGAAAATAATCACTCAAATGAAGCTTTCAGTGTAACTGAAGGCCAAACAGAAAACCTAACTGCTCGAATGGATATGTTGGATACCTGAGCATCACAGAACAAGTCATCACTTTCAAAATGGACCTTAAGTAGACTTTAAGTCTAGACATGCTGTCTCATTACGTATACACATCTGCATTATTAGGCTCAAGAGCTAAGCCTTGAACTCCTGCACTGTTTTGGTGTCTTACTTTTGGGCTCTTCATTCCATATGTTTCACAAAAGGTGGCTGCTGGTAGGTTTGTGACATACATATGTGAGATGATCTGCCAAATAGCTCTCATGAAAAATGTAGCTGAGAAGACCTCCCAAAAGGCTATCCAGGGTGTCAGAAAAGGGGCCGTGGATGTGTCACAGCAAAGGGGCTTCTGCCAGCCCCCAGAGCCCCACAAGTGTGCATGACTCTAGAATGCTGTCAAGCAAACCGAAGAGCTGCAAACACAAAGATGCCCCTCCTGACTGTTGCCTGTTCTCAGCAAGATGTGTAGAGTGCACATGGCAGGTGGCTGGAAAGAGATGGTGAGGATGGGGGGATATCCATAAGGACCAGGGACGGACATCATGTTCTATTGCATGAGTAGTGGCACACGGCTCTTTATAAACTAAATATCCAAGGAGGTGCAGTCTTCGGTCATTCAAGTCCTGCCTCCCTGAGCCCCTTGCCAAAATAATTAATGGATTAATTAATTGATTAAAAAAATCCAGACATGTCTTAAAAATTCTTCACTCTGAAATTAATTCTGTAAGTATGGTATGGGGAAAATAATCTAGTGGACTGAGCATCGAGATGTCTATGTTCTAGGGTTAGCTCTACCACTACCTAGCTGTGAAAGTTTGGCACGATCTCTCAACTTTTTGGAGACAAAGTTTCCCAGCATATAAAACAAGGAGGCTGATTGAGACCATCTCTTATAGGTTTCAGAGCGTACAGCTTCTTTCTTTCCTGGTAGATAAATGTGGACACAAAATTTACGTTCTTTTAAATGAGATTTAAAAATAAGTCTGTGGTGGGGGCACCTGGGTGGCTCAGTCGTTAAGCGTCTGCCTTCGGCTCAGGTCATGGTCCCAGGGTCCTGGGATCGAGCCCCGCATCGGGCTCCCTGCTCCGCGGGAAGCCTGCTTCTCCCTCCCCACTCCCCCTGCTTGTGTTCCCTCTCTCGCTGTGTCTCTCTCTGTCAAATAAATAATAAAATCTTAAAAACAAAACAAAACAAAACTAAGTCTGCGGTGAAAGCTACAATCTCATCCCGTCTGAAAATGGGTAAGTGGGATCCCATAATACTGCACCAACACTTCCAGGGACCATATTTAAGATGCAAGTCATAACCTTCCTGCTGCTTCTCATTGTTTCCTTGAAATTAAAAATATGGGTACCTCCTCTGACTCCTTTAAATGGGTAGAAAAACGCCACGAGCAGATTCATCAGGACAGCCAGGTTAAATGAAATGCTGCTCCAGAAAGACATGTTGCGGGCACACCAGTACAGAACGGGCTGGGCTGTGAAAACAAAGACCAAGCCATGTAAGGTTCAAAGCCACAAGTCAGAACACTGGGAACCCCACTCGGCCCTTCCTCCCGCTCTGCCCCACAAGCCCACTTTTGTTCCCAGTTTTTACCACAACAGTAAAAAATGATCATTTGTTTTGAGGTTGACTCATAGGCTCATAACGACATCAGATTGGTTTATTTCTGTTTGGAGTAGTTACTGGAACAGAAGATGCATTTGGGGACAAGGGAGAGAAGAAAAGGAGAAAAGTTGGAACATCTAAAAACCCTGCATGCCCCAGTCAGCACCACCAGTTATGGAATCTGGGGTTGCCCAGAGTTCATGCACTGAATCCTCAGTCCTTCCAGGGCTCTGGGACCAGAGGAAATGCCCAGAGAGACACAAGAACTTAATCAGCCTTTCAGAAGTGTGGGGCTCCAGCTGGAGGGACACACAGCATTTAGAGTTGGCCCAGCAGGGCCCCAGACGAGGGAGGCTACCATTGCCACCCTCAAAATCCTCCACTAACTCACTGGTGCCTAAAAGCTAGACAATGATCCCTTTCCTGACACTGAGACATTTTCCATTTTCCTGAAGTCTGATGATCATGCCGGGGGCAGGGGAACTACGGGAGGGAGTTACTGACTGGGTAGTCAGCAGTAGAGATCCCATTCCTAAAGGCTACAGTAGAGAAAGGATGTGGTACCAAACCCATCACTGAAGGGCGAGAGACATTTTGCATATTGCTGCCATCTGATTCTGTAGTCGCCTAGAAGCCATACCATACCGGCCAGGCATGTTCGGTGTTAGAACAACAAGCCTCCGGCCACACCATGTGGGGTGGTGCTTCCTTTCCCTCCAAGTTTTTCTCCAGTGGTGCCTTAGACTTAGGATGATGCTTAAAAATAGATGTGGTAGGAATAATTTCAGTCTCCATGCCAGAAGCAGAGTTTCCAAAAGATAGCCTCATTCCACATTATCTCCCTCCAAAGAAATATGGAGTATGGGAGAATGGGTCTCTAGAGCGTGTTTCTCTTTCCCAATGAAGTCATCATATAACTTTAGGACAGGAGCCAATGACAAATTCAATGGCCCCGTAATGATGCCTAGAGCAAGCAGCCAAGTCTCTGAAAGCTTCTCTCCAAAATAAAGTTATGGCACAATTAAACAGAGCCCCGGGTAATTTAATAATTGCTCATTTCATGTTTGCACTTGGAAACCGGAAACGTTTCCAAAGTCTAGAGTTTTAGAGCTAGAAGCACTGTCTAATTTAAAATCTCTTGTTTTATGAGGGAAACTGAGGCCCAGCAGGGGGGAGAAGCTGTGGAGATCTCATCACCCAGGTCAGTGATCCTCTCGAGTCAGACAAGGATAGAGGAAGTGGCTCATGTCACCATTCAGTAGAGGAGCTGACCAGGACTCGGTCAACCTCCACTAACAATAAACTTTTTTTTTTTTTTTTAAGTTAATTGCCGAAACAAATTTAAGATGAGAAATCATCTGTTCTGGAAACAATAGCTACTGGTGTTTCTTCTGGGACTGAAGCCCGTGTCTGATTTGGATATGGAAACTCCAGAAGAGACAGGTGGCAAGAACGGCAAAGGGTTGGTAATGATTGGAGCTGAGTGGTGGGTACATGGGAATTTATAATATCCTCTCCACATTAGCGTACATATAAAAAGCTCATATGAGGCAAAAGAAAAACAGGAAGTGGCAAAGCTCGGTGATGGACTATGTAAGCCAAAATTCTCTTTAAGGGGGTTTTCAATATCAAATGTAAGAGTAAGAGTAGCCATTGTAGGACACTTTCATTTAATTCTAATAAATGGCCCTTAAGTATGGCATAGAGTTCACAAATAAATCATATATTTATAAAGCTAACATACTTAAATTGTGTCATTCCAAGTATGATGAACAAATAGTCCTTCAAATCAACTGGGTATCTATCCATGGGCAAAAAGATACTTAAAAACCAACCTTGACACGCACGATCTTCTATTTCCTATGTCCCCATCTAACTTTCCAGACTCTTCTCCCACTTCCCTTCCCCAGATAGGCCACCTTTACATCCCAGTCTAGTGGTGGCTCCCTGAACATACGCTGCACCTCCAGGCTCAGTGCACTGTCCCCATGGTGGTTTAAAAATACGTCCACAAAGTCTTTGATGCTCTCCTCTTCGAGGGGTACAGCTCAATCCCCCTCCCCTTGACTGTGGGATGGACTTAGTTACTGCTTCTGGGAGAAGACAGAAGTGACAGGAGTGCTTCCTGACATTTGGTCATAAAAGGCCCTGCAGCTTCCTCCTTGCACGTGCATGCTCACGCTCTCCTCAGTCATCTGCTCTGAGGAAACCGCCTGCCACGTCATGTGGAACTCAAGCAGCCCTACAGAGGGGCCCATATGGAGAAGAAGTGAGGCCTCCTACCAGCAGCCACGTGAGTGAGCAGAGAAGTGGATCCTCTGGGTCCACCCAGCCTTCAGACGAGGAGGCCCTGGCTGCCAACTTGACAGCAACCTCATGAAAAACCCTGAGTCAGAACCACCCAGCTAAGCCACTCCCAAACTCCGGGCCCTGAGAAACTGGGAGGACATAAATATTTACTGTTTGAAGCCACTGAATTTTGAGGTCATTTATTATACAGCAATATAACACAACTAACATACCTTGTGTGATGCATAAATAGTAACACCCCCCAAAGATGTCCACATCCTAATTTTTGGAATCAATGAATATGTTACCTTTCATGGGAAAAGGGACTCCACAAATGTGATAAAGTTAAGGATCTGGAGATGGGGAAATTATCCTGGATTATTCAGTGGGCCCAATATAATCACAAAAAGTGATTAAAAGTGAAGGATGGGTGTGGGAGTGTCAGGGCAGAGTCATACGGCGTGAGAAAGGCTCTCCTGGTCATGGCTGGCTTTGCAGATGGAGGAAGAAGCCAAGAGCCAGCGAATGCAGGAAGCCCCTAGAAGCTGGAAAAAAAGCTAGAGCCTCCAGTAGGCGGGCGGTCCTGCCAACACCCTGATTTTAGCCCAGTGAGAACCTTTGTGCATTTCTGAGCTCCAGAACTTTAAGACAGTAGATGTATGCTGCTGTAAGCCTCCAAGTTTGTGGTAATCTGTTAGAGTAGCAACAGGAAATGCAGACGCCTTCCCTTTCTCCAAACTCTCAGGACTGTGTTTATCCAAATCCTATCTACCCTTCCAGATGCTGTTCAGATGCCACCTTTTCTCAGAAGCTTGTCTTTCCCACACTTCCACAGCGTGTCACTGCTTAATTACAGCCCTGCTCATCGTTAGTCGCCTCAATTACAACCACTTAAAAATATCCTGTGTTGCCTGCCCCCATAAGATGGTAGGTTCCCACAGGAAGGAATCATAGCTTACACAGTGTTGAACCCCCCCCCCCACCGTACTTTGTATGTTTTCTACTTATTAGGGGTACAAGTTGGCTGGATCGACACACCTGCTACCTCACAGAAAAAGACAGGGTGCTGTGACCCCAGTGAGGCAGGTCAGTCTAACGACCTACATCCCAGAGCACGACTTGGTAACCCTCTTTCCTAGCCTTTGTATCTGTTCTCCTGAGGGAACTGGGCCTGGCTGGGGTACCTGGACTCTATGTATATAAAAAACAGAATTGCCCAGCTCTATTTGGATGGGTGTGACAACCATGAGGGAAAACCCCAAGCAGGAAAAGGTCAGCATATGCAACTCTGCCTCAGTTTCCTCTTTCACTATCTTCTCATTTTCTTAGCCCAGAGCTTTCACTTCACTGGGGCTGGGAACGTCAGGAGAAGGGGTCAGAGAGGCCCAGGTGAGAGAGGACGTGAGCGCGCTGAAGGGGGCATGCGTGTGTGCGCGCCTGTGTGTGCGTGCATTCTGTGAGAGGAGCAGGGAGTAAGGCTTCGGGAGAGCTTAGGAACTGACTATCTTAATACCTGCAGAAGCAATTACTGACTGACATCAGTCTTAGACAGACTTGGCTTTATATCTGAGCCGTGGCTACAGATGTACCAAAGCCCAGGTGATTCTGTGATACTTTTGGGAAAGGGGAAAGCAGCTTATGAATAAAGCAGATTTTTTTTTCCCTTGCAGATTTATTAGAAGAGAAATACGCTACTTAGAGGGGAAAACGTATTTTATTTTAATTACACTTCTAATGAGTACATTTCTCCCCTCGCTAAATATGCATATCATGTTTAATTCAGTTACTGTTTTCAATTTCTCTCTTACCAGCAGATAGCTTTGAAGCCAATTAAAATCTTTCAGTTGACAACTATAGCTGTTTAAGCTTTACTGAAACAAAAACTGTTTCTGAAACAAAGGTGGGCTAAATAAGAGAAGGTATTAGCTACAAGGCAACATAAATCTTGGAATGACGATGTGGTCATTTGGCAATCAATCAATCTCAACTCCCCGCTTTCCAGGTGAGGGTCTGGGAGCAGTGAAGTCACCCGCTCAGGGCCACACAGCCTGTGGGGGCAGAAGTGGAATGGGAGTGAGAGCCCCCACCTCTTGGGGCTGAGGGCTTCCCATTGTGCCTGGTTGAAGACAACGTCCCAGAAGGAGAGATGGCAAGGTATCTCACCTGAGCAGAAGAGCTGAAAGCCCCTCTGTCAGTTCCTAAGCCTCTTGGAGAGCCTATACAATACTGATCTATTTTTCATAGGCTCTGCGAACTGTGACGATGAATCTCTCTGGCCAGTCTTAGTAGACCCACACACTGACAAGAGGGAAAGCACAGTTGTAGTGACCACTGTGGAGGCCTGGATACATGAACTCAGGATCATCCCTGGAAGCTGGAATCACAGCTGACCCCAGCAAACCTAATGGCTGAAAATATAACAGTACGGAATAGATGTGGTCTATATCCACCTTATTTTTGGTATTTTTTCTTTCTCTGTTCACCTGAGCATTGTGCTGTGTAGATGTTCAAGGCCACTCACACTTGAGCTGGAGGAGCTTGCATCAAGTCCACAGCAGGCTACAAGGACACGCTGTATCGGCTAGAAGTGCACCCTAAATCCCCCAGGATCCCTACCAACGAGGACATGCAAGCTGTTCTGCTAAAGGCCTCCGAGCCCCTCTGTCAGACACCTGGCTGGTGAGGAATGGGTTTTGGCTCCAGAAACATTTTCTTTTCATGATTTTATTTTTAAGTAATCTCTACACTCAACATGGGGCTTGAACTCATGACCCCGAGATCAAGAGTCATAAGCTCTAGCTACTGAGGCAGCCAGGTGCCCCCCAGGAAACATCTACTGTTTTAAAAATTTTATTTATTTATTTGTCAGAGAGAGAGAGAAAGAGAGAGAGCGAGCACAAGTAAGGGGAGCAGCAGGCAGAGGGAGAAGCAGGCTCTCTGCTGAGTAGGGAGCCCGACACAGGACTCCATCCCAGGACTCCGGGATCATGACCTGAGCCGTAGGCAGACACTTCACTGACTGAGCCACCCAGGCATCCCGAAAACATCCAATGTTTTAAAGTGCTGGATGATGAGGTAGCCCTCAGAGATGAGCGAGAATGTTGTGGGGTGGGGGTGTGGTAAGAACAGGGCCCCTGGCCAATGTGCATGTACAACCCTCTTTGCCACCAGCCAAATCCAGGGGTGCAGGGAGGTAGGGAGAAAAGTGGTGAGGTGGAAGAAGGGTGCAGTGAAGAACGCTGGTCTGTTCTGCCTAGGGTTGGTGGGAGGCAGAAGAGGACAGAAGCTCCCAGAAAGTGATCTCTAACACAGCTTCCCCTCCTGCCACCCTGCCCTGCAGAAAGAGTCCAAAAGATCACAACTGTAGCTGGAATCCGGGGTTTCAAAGAAAAAAATCTGGCTGACAGACAGAAATAAAGCATGATCCTTTCTACGTTGGTCACAACAGTTGGTAAGGAGCGTACTGTCAGTACTGAAGGATCCCATTAAAATCCTAATGAAAACCAGGAGCTGAGAAGCCCTCTGGGATAGCCCTATAAAAGTGTTTTAGACGAGTCATTTCAACCCGACTGGCCAGGCATCGCAACAGGACTCACTGGTGAGCAACGATGAGTCTTATGTGGCAAATGATTCCACTGCCTATAAAATGATACTGGAGTCTAAAAACCAAGCTACCCCATATAAAAGGGGAGACTGGTGTCTTCAGAGCAGGTGAGCTAGTAAATGAGCAGTCAAGCTGGCTCAATTTCCTGCTCAAGTGCACCATCCTATGAGCTCAAAGCCTGGTCTTTTCTCCCTTCCTTTTATTTCCTACATCAAGATACCAAAAAAGGACATTCTGAAAGTCTTGCATAGAGCTCTCCAATCCAATCCAATCAGATGGGGCATGAAGGGAGACTTTTCTGGGGAGGTGCCTCCCTGAGGCTAAAGCCCGTTTCTCAGCTACAAAGGTGTCTAGATCTGCCCAGCGCTCAGAGGTAGAAAGTGCCGTAAATTAGGCTAGCTCTGCTCCTGCTTGGAGACACGCCCTCCACCACCCAGCCCAGGCTCGTGAAAGCCCAGGATGGCATGGCCCTGCCGTCCCGTGGGCACTTCGCTGACCCACCTCTCAGTTTCTTCTGCCAGTTCATTTCATTGAAGAGGTCCTCAGACCGTAGGAAGAAGTCATTGATCTTGCTGCCTTGCTCATCCCTCTCTGTAGTGTAGTATATTCGCAGTTTTGACTCCTTGGTTAGGAATTCACATATGCTGGGCACAGGGAACACAATCTGTTCCATGGTTCGGTCTAATCTTACAATCTAGGGTGAGAAAATGGAGGAGCTTAAACAGTCATTTTCAAAAACCTTTCACTAAGAATCTTTGCTAAGGTCATGGGCTTGGTGTTCACGACTGAGTATAATACAAACCTGTTCTTGCGTCTTCTCAGATTTTATAACCCCCAGACTGGGCCAAGTCTCTTACATTTATATAAAAAACAGTTTGGGCAAGTCTCCAAGAGTTGGTTGTTTCGTTTTGTTTTAACCTGAGACCCATCAATTTTACTGTGACTAACTTTTGTCTCAAGAATTTAAACTGTACTTTGTGTACATATCCAGATGAGGGGGCTAGGGCTGTCCAACAGAACTTTCTGTAATGAAGGAATGGTTCCGTATCTGAGCATCTACCCCACGTGGCTAGTGCAACTGACCCCCTGAATATTTAATTTTAATTTAAACAGCCCTACGTGGCTAATGACTTCCATACTGGATGGTGCAGTACCAGACTATGGGACAGACCTCACCTAAACTTCTCTGATAGCAAAATTAGTTGTTTTTTCCTAAATAGGAACTTTAAAAAGAGACCCGTGGTTTACCCAGTTGCAATGTCCTCCTATCTCTTACTTGTCATGGCATCTAAAGCATACAGTGTGTGAACTGGTCTGGCCATTTAACACTGGTGTTGTGCTCAGTGCCCTTTGAAGCAGCTCTGTTGGGCCCCAGCGTGGACACCTCACAGGTTTTCTCCGTGTTCTTTCTAGAGTGGCTCAATCTCCAGAGAGGAGGCAGTCTGGTGAGGACTGTTCAGGTTCTAGGATGCTGTACTTAGTCACCATCCTGGGGGGTAGGGATTTCAAAAGGGGTGCGGGTCACAGTACAACGGGGGCATGACCTGTCTTTATCCTTCCTCCCCAGAGGCTGGAGAAGTCAGGTGAGGCTCAGGGCCTACGCCCTCTTCAGGAAGATCTAGTTCTCACGTTCTCAACACTTTTGTTCCCTGACACAGCAAGAAAGGTGACTCTAGTCAAGCTGTAGTGGAAAGCTCTCTCAGATGTGTGACAGGTTCCCATAGCCCTATGTCTATAAATTCTGGGAGGCGTGGTCTTTAGACCAGTGGTTCCCAAATCTAGCTGGACATCAGGTTACAGGAAGCTTCCCTGTCATACTGATTCTGGTCCTTCAGTCAACCTCATTTACTGGAATTGTGGTGTGGGGGTTGGTGACAGGAGCCTGCACATGAACCAGCTCCCCCTGCAAGTGACACTGCTGTCCAGACAGGCTCAGGGACGAACTCCGCAGTCTCCTGCTGGCAAGAGCCTGCCTGCTTTGCACAGTCAGGTGGGCCGTAGATCTCCCTAAGCTGAAGAGATATGATGTGAGACGTGTTTCTGGAATCCAGAGGGAAAGGGAGGCTTCCTGGCAAGAACTGAGTCTCAGACTCCAGGGCTAGCCAGCCTAACTCCTGAGAGCCAAAGGCACTCTGTAGGAAGCCACAGGGAGTAACCGGGTGTTCTCTGGCTTTGCACAGGTAACTCCCTCAGGAAAGTGGAAGAAATGGGTGGTTAGCCAAGGGCAGGATTTGAGAGCTAGGGACAGCATGCCCGGCCATGTCTCTCCATCATTCAGTATCTGTCCACACCTCCTTTTCATGATACTTAACAACTGGGAGTCAGGAGGACACATTCCAATCCTTCCCCACCTCTAACAGGCTGGGTAACCTTATTCATAACTCTTAACCTGAGCAAGCTTCAGTCTTCTCTCCGGTGGACGAAGGAGCTCTGACGTTCTATGTTGCAAACACCTAAAGCTTGTCTTTTAAGGGCTCCATGGGACAGAGCTGGCCCTGCCATCAAGCTTCTCATCATTAACAATAAATCAAGGGTATTTGCCCACATGCACTGCTTTGGTCAACTCATCAGTAAGGTGATGCATTTTATTAGGACAGCCCAGACACACTTGAGACATCAGGTAAGAATATATTCCTAAAAAGTCTCCATCCTGAACATTTCATATGGCCCAAAGGAGTCTGTTAGCCCTTCAAAATCTTTGTTCTGACACTGATATTGAATTTGTGCACTTCTTCCTTAGCTAAACAAGGCACACCATCCCTCACTGCCCAGAGCCTGGAGACAGAAGTCTGTGTTCAATGCAGGTAACAAAATGCACCCAGGGGCTCTGGGGTTAGCCAGCCCTGTGTTACACACAATCCCATCTCTGGCCTTGCTAGCTGGGCTAATGACACACCCTCTCAGAGTCTTCTCTCAGCATCTCCCCATCTGCTCACAGAGGATGAATAAGGTATGCTGTGTGTATGTGTGTTTAATGCAGATCTGATGGTACCACTCGTGTGTAAGCCTCTCCCGAGGTTCCACACGGCTCTCCTGGTAAATCCGGACTTCTTGCAAGGATGGCGGATGGGATTCTGTAGGACCTGGGGCTGCCTGTGCTGCCCTCCCTGCTGCTCACTGAATTCCAGCTCCTTACCCTCACCTAGCATCTCCTTCCTCAGGGCCTCCACTTGTCACTCCCCATGTCTGCAAAGCTCTTCCCTCTAGAATCTGCCTGTTTCATTCCGAATTTTCCGAAGGTCTGTGCTTGGACGTCATTCTTCAGAACAGGCCTCTGTGACCGCCAGTCTCCAACAGGTGCCTCTGCTAGACTTTCTTAGAACACCTTCTACTTGTCCCCATGGCCTTGTCAGGATTCATAAGCAACATGCTGTTGCTCAGATGAATGACTGTGTGCCCACCCCAGCACAGGGCAGAACCCTCTGCAGGCCCTCACCACAGGCCGGTGCTCTGAGTGCCCCCTGCTTTTACCTCTATCTGGGCCGTGTGCTTGGCATAAAACTCCAGAGCTTCATCCCCATCCACTTGGCCTCCAGGTTTCAGCATGGTCTGAAGTTCTTTGTTATGCCGAGCCAACTAAAACGCAAATATAGAAAACATGGGAGTCACTGTCTCTTTGCGACAGGCACGTACGTACGTGCTCCTTTCCAGCCTGGGGTATAAAGAATGCAACCTAAGCAGCGGCAAGCTGAAGGGCAAAGGTGGCAGGAGGCTCGCTGCATTCCATCAAGGTGTGCTCTGCTTAGCAGCTATTTTGGGACCCTGGCAGAACAGCCTGGAAAGCTCAGGCCCACGTGAGGTCCCTCTTTCCCCTGATTTCTTTAGCCAGGCGGGAGGGAGATGGGGTTTCCTGTACAGCCACATGGAGTCTCCATTCAGAATGTTCCCAAACCCTCTCAGTGGCTAAACACGGGCAATGGAAGAGATGAAGGGCAGGAGCCTGTTTTCTATTCCTCCGCCAGCACGCTGTAGCAGGGCATACCAACCTCCTGCCCGGTACTGTCGCTGCTTTATCCCTAATTCCTGTACCTCAGTGAGGTGAAAGGGACAGGAAGCACAAGCCTGCAGCAGAGTTACAAGCTGCCCACACACATCAGCAAGCTCAAGGCACATCAACCTCCAGAAAAAGAAAGTATCTTCAAAAGCCCAGCCACTTGGGAAAAGAATTATGAAACAGGGCATTTTGGTGCCAAGGTAGGAAGTATTACTACACCCCCCCAAAAAGCAAACAAAAAGAAGTCATAATGATAAGTTAGTTCCCCAAGATTTCTAAATGTGATAGGCAAGGCAGCTGAGGTTTATTTCTTCAGATTGTTAAGATAGACTCATCAATATTTATGAAGAGCCTAAGACTCCTTTCAACTGTCTCCAAACACAGCCATAAACCATCGAAGTGTCAAGGCTCAGTGCGAAGGCTTTTAAGCAACGTGGGGATTTCCAAGGACATGACGCTACCATGGGAAAACGGAAGAGTCCTGGAACTCAGCACACTGGGTCAGGCTGCCACTCGTACCTGGGAGCCACATTATCATGAATACACACAGCCCGAGGTTAAAACCTTAAAGGAAAAGCAAGTTTAAGCACACATTCACCTTGGAATTCTGGCGCTGAAGGCCAGCAACATCTGGCGCCAGGACCTAGGGAGAGGTCATACCTGATGAGCCAATATGTAGATGTTGTGCCCCACGTTCCTGGGGGAGGCAGCTCCGTCCTCGCCATTTTCTCCATCCTCAAATTCCACCTCACCTTGCATGTAGGCTTTCTTGATCACTTCCACCTGCAAGAATGGTCAAGCAAATACAGCTCCCCATTTGAAGGAAGACCCGCCCGGGACTGGCATCTCCAGTCTCCACTCCTGGGGCAGACAGGGCCCAGGAAGCTCAGCATTCTTTCCTATCAGGTTATGGACCCAGCCTCAGAATCCTTCTCAACACTGCCACAGGCAGTCACTACCAATCAGCTTCCACCGACATGAGAAATGAAACCCATTTGCGGTAGCCGGACCAAGAGCTATTCTGTTCCCTTGAAGAGGACAATGGTTATAAAAGTTCCTGGAAACAATAAAATAGGAAAATGTAGACTAGAAGCAAGACTTTTTCTCTCTCTACATTTCTTCCCGCCATCTCTCCCTAACCCCCAACCTTCGCCATCTCAGGAAAAACTAGTAAGAATTCCACTAGCCTTTAGAAAGAGCTAGTCAAACTATTATCTCTGATTCTACATTTTTCCCCTGTCCACATTTCTCCATCCCTACTCCATGTAAAAATAACACCATTAACAATTAACATCTACTGAGGTCTTTCTTTGTGCCAAGCACTGTGTAAGTATTTTAACATTTTTTTATTTTGGGAAACTTAATGCTCATAAACATTTTATGAAGTGTCAAAGATTATCATTTATTATGGATGAGGAAACAGACTCAGAGAAGTAAAGGGGCGTTCCTAAAATGATACAGCTAGTGAGCTGAGATCTGATCTCGAATCTGCTACCAGAGGACCCATGCATGTTGCTTTTTTTCACGCTGCAAGCACATTTCCTAGAGCATTTCTGTACCTGTCTTACTGTTCCCACCTACATCGGTGCCCTACTCAGGGCCTGGAGGCTGGGTCTGCTCATTTCTCAATCTTTGCCCAGTGCCTAGCACAATGCCTTGGACAAAGTTGGGCCTGGCCAATGTTTATCACATGAACAAATCATTCAAGATTTAATCATTCAAAGAATAAGAACAAACCCTAAGTTGAAGGGAAAACCCAAGTTGAAGGGAAAATTAATCATTTTCTTTGATGATTCAGAGGGCATCTCAGCCTCCTGCGTTGCCACAAGGCTATTCCTTGGAGTTATTTTTCATTATCCCAGAGCAAGCATGCAGAGGGCCACACATTTCTGTACTGACATCGGGTCTGGCCCTGAAAGTAATTTTGGAGAAAAGATCCTCGAGACTTTTGATCTCTGAGCTGGATTTCCTGTTAGTTCTGATACCAAACTGAATAGACAACATGTTGCATGGGCTGTGGGGGCCAGAATATACACGTATGTGCACATGCATATGCACACACATATGTGCAGATGTGTCCTAGACATGAGTGCTTCTCTTCTGTGCGGATTCTTAGAACCATGTTTGTTCCAGGAAGCCTCTGACTCTTGCCGTGAGCTGGGAATGATGTTCTCCAACCACAAGGGGGCCACCCAGAAGCCTGTGGTGCCCATGGCCCTGGGGGCTGACATTAACCCCTCTCCCCCCACCAAGATGGGGGCATGTTGTTGGTCCATGGGTCCATGAGAGTTGGAACGGGGTCTCTATGAAGTCATTCTGTTCCTACTCACGAGGGACACCTCAATCTCCCCTCCCCCCATGCCCCCAGTTACATAAGCTATGATGTAAACTCAGAGAGGGAGTCCATCTCAGGCTAAGAACTCACTCCTGACCTCAGAGATCAAAGAGCTGGGCTCACTGTTAACTTTATTTCAAGGAATACATGAAGGGACTTTAGCCTGGCCCCCAGAGCACACAGGTCACCAGGCAACAGAAAAGTTTTAGTGCCCTCATTTAGTGCTGTCAGTTACAGTTTATTTGTGTGGGAAAAAGTCCCAACAGAGTTCTGTCCTCAGCTCATTTCACTGTCTCTGATAGCTGCCTGTCTCACAGGCTGCAGCACTAACCTCCACCCTGGAAGTCACAGCCCATTGTGAGTATCACCCTGCAAAAATAAACAAGATTTGTGTTTTCTTTGAAAAAAAAAAAAAAAACACCAAAAAAACCACAAAACCCAAGACATCGGCACCCAAGAAACACTCTTCTGTCGCCCTGACTATTGGCCCCTGGAAGAGATGGGGATTCCTTAGCTCTGGACGCAGACAGAGCACGAAGAGCTGCAGTGAATGAGGAAGGGGGATACAGTTCACGGAGGGCGCTGTGCTAGGGGCCTGATGCCAGCTGTCTGGTCTCGTCTCCAAAGCCACCCTCTGGCCTACAGGATATTATCATCTTCCCTTTAGGGATGAGGAAACTGTGGCTCACAGCGGTCAACTGCCCACCCAAGGTGACGGGGCCGAAAGGGAGAGCTGTGGACTTGAACTCCAGGTTGCCAGGCTCCCAGCCCCCAGGAGGGGAAAGGAGAGGTGAGGGCGGCTGCCGTCTGTGGCTGTGCCTCGGGGAGAGGGCAGACCCCACTCACTCGCAGCACTACCTCCTTTCTCCAGCCTGGTCGGAGGCCTGAGTCCGATGTTCTCTTTAGACTGCTGATTCTTTGGCATCCTTAAGAAAACTCAAGGCAGCAGGTTCCCTTTCTGCCACAAATCCTGCTCTGACTGTGCTTCGTGTCACGGCCAGGGGATCGATCAGCCACCCAACTCACCAGTTCCTTTGGCCTCATGTTATAAAGGATCCTCTCTGCGTTTTCGCTGTCGTGCCTGCTCTCCATGATGGCCAGCAGCAACTTGGAAGCGTTGTTCTAATTGGGACAAAGGGAGGAGACAGTGGAGAGGAGCAGCCTGGGGTAGCTGGCCCGAATGCATGTGCCCAGTTGAGGCAAGCACTGCAGCCTGGCCAAAGAGACAGACATCCCGCGGGAGAATCACGGTTCTAGCACAGCAAAACCCACCCGCACGTGACAGAGAACTAGCCACTGCAGACCCCAACTGTAACTGCAGATTCTGCTTTGAGTCTCCGAGGAGCATGTTTATTTGGGCATAGCTTCTCCCTAATGTTACTTGACACAAGTCCTAGTGGAAATTGGGAATTTAAACATGGGTGTTTATGGGTGTGTTGGCACCCCCATGATGCCAGTGGTTGGGGAAGAACCTGCTATTGGACCCATGATGCCTTCAGGGCAGGTGTGGCTTTAAACCTGTTATTCAAGCTTACAGGGCAGAGAAGATAGGCAATTAAGGTAATTCCTCTCTTTCTTAAAATATTACTATCAGCTCTCATAACCCCTAATATTATAATGAGAGTACAGCTGACACCAGTTAACAAAGGTGACCCAAAGGAGCACCGTATGCATGCCAAACCCTAATTTCCCATTTCATTCAAAGTTTTCATGTGCCCACACCCTGTACTTCTTGGCTTGACCTCATTTTAGGTCCTGGGCCTAGGATAACCTGTATGCTTCTTTGTGTATAGGACTGGAAAATTCTTGCTATTTTTCATAAGAGGGGGGGAAGTATTTTTTTCCTTCCCAAGTATGGGTCACAACAATTCGATCAGGATTCTGTGCCATCAAATAGTGGCCTTTCAGAGCACACAAATTTCTACCATAATCCACAGATTACTGGATTAGTTGAAAAAGTCACTGGAAGGCTGATCGGTAGCACATAAAATTCTGTTCATTTCAGGCTCTCATCATATACATTCTGATAAATGGGAGCCAGGCACATGAGCTTGAATTAATGTTCAAGTCAATTCTACAACACAGCTTGTCAAAGGAATTAAAAATAGCACACCCACCAAAAAAATCCATTTAAATCATACCCCCAAATCAACTATCAATTTGGACTCTCCATTCTAAATACTAAAGGAAAAATAAAAATAATTGTGCAATTCCTGTGGGCTTCTGTGTTAACACCTTCTCTAATGACCTTTTTTTTCCCATGACACTGTTTATGCAATAAACATAGATTAGCTTTTCAGCTAAACCCTGCGGTTCTAGGCAATTCTGTGACAATGACAAAGTGTTCACTGCTGTGTATGGGTGTGAGAGAGAGGACGGATCTCAACATGCCCCGACATGGGAACAGTTAAAAAGGAAATGTGCTCAGTGAGGCTAACACAGTCTGAAATACTTTGGACACCCAAGAGGTCTTTGGACTCTTAAAGAATCTTTGGAACTCCTAAATACAAATGAGGGTTTTCTTTTGGGGGGATATGCTTAAGAAATCAACATCAGAAGTGGCATCCTGTCCTAAGACCCTTATTTGGAGGGGAAGACTGAAGTTTTGCATTTTAGTCAGAACTTACAACATAGATCATTCATTTAGTCTAAACGAGCTGCCGTATTTAGTTTCATAACATTGACCGTATCACGTGCAGAAGCAAAACACAAAAGTGACTATTTTCACATGCTACTGTCTTTTGCTTTCAATTCCTACTTGCCTTCAGTTCTAATACAAGGTCCATCCTCTTCTTTCCCAAAGGATTGATGTCATTAAGGATCAGGGCTGTGATGATGTCAATGCCATTGGATTCATGGGTGGCTATGCAGTTCTGAGGAAACACACACACACACACACACACACACACGCACACAGACATTTACACATATGCTGGTCATAAATCTGATGTCAAAAGCCAAGAGGCTGAACTGCTATTTCAACACAATGCTTGCCACTCCCAGTAATGTCTCTAGGGGCGAGCTGCAAATTTTCCGTGAGAAAGTGGTAAAAAATAAAAGACAGATGAAAATCGCTAGTTTCAGAATTAACAGTAAACAGCAGGAAAGTCCCCATGCACTGTAACTGATAAATTGGTCGTGTCTAATCCAAACAGTGCAGTAAAGTTGGCTTTTGTTCTTAAGGGAAAATACGGTGTGTGACTGATTCTGAGTTCTGAGACCTGTTTTCCCCTTCAAAGGTGTGTTCCATTCTCTCTACATCACTTGGTTTTCGTACTGCATACTTTTGCTTAAGGCTTAAGCCTGGAAAGCAAGTTTCCTGTTTAATTCACACAATACCAAAATTAATCATTTTCCCCCAGGTAAGGTCCCCACTGGCAGCAGAATCCATTCCAGTATGTGCCTTTTAACAGATCTCTGTTTGGCAGAAAAGCAAACTTGAGGTTATAAGGAAATTCACTTAGATGTTAGATAAAGCCTTTTCCCCCAAGCCTGTTTTAATTTTTTTATTCCTTTTCACTTCAACTTTGACTACACCATCTGTCTTATCAGTGAACCAAGGGAGGAAAGTGGATCCAACACATGCTAACCTCATATTTATAGCCAACTATGACCAGGTGTTTGATACACAGTGAATTGTCCCTTTTGTCAGCCATTCTTCTCCCCTGAGCGAAGGTCGTGGCCTTGCTCCCCAAGTAACACAGCATATCATACCTTCCCCGTCAAGTGAGTTTAGAACTGGCAATTTCAGTGGTAGTCTACCCCCTTCAGCCAGAATAGAGCCAAAATTCGAGTTTAAAATCATAATCATCCTAGTATCAATGCAAAAACTTACAAAGTCTGCAATATGCCACGGATAAGCAATGAACATTCTACTTAAGAAATGGTTGGGTTACCCTCTAAAAATCTACTTCTTGAGAGGCCAACATCAAGACTAATGGGCCTTTCTTTTCTCTGAATGTCTGTGGTGTTAAAATCTCAACTGAACATTTCCTCATGTTGTTCAAGCTATCTTGTGGGTGGCAAGGTTTCTCTCTCTAGCTAGCTTTAAACTTTTCCCCGTTAAGTAGCCACTGGTTGAGTCTTTCCCAGCATTTAAAATCGAGCCCAGTCTTCTGGTCTTCACTGAACTCCAACTTTATTATCTACCCCTAATCAAGTTAGTCAAATTTGGACATTTAAATTAAATCAAGCCAAGACATGTCACGCCACGCATGGAAACCAAGGACAAGCCTGCCAGTGCCTATGATTAGGTCAAGTCCTAAAGCATGATGAAGTGTCATAGCTCCTTCTTGACTGCTGGAAAAAAAGATCTCTAGTTCTAGTGACTTCCTAGGCCAACAGGCACATGTTTTGTGACTTCTGAACTAGTTCCTGTCAACAGCATTTCCCAAATAATGAACATTTTTTTCCCTACCCCCAAATAAAAATGGAAGTACCTGGTTCTCATGGCATGGTCCTTGACAGTATTCAGTCAGACTTTCCAGGGTTTGGTTGATGAGGGCTACGTTCTTTTCATTTATATAGAGCCCGAGAAGACCAAGACCTCCAGTAGTGCTTCCACAAATACAGTCCAGGAACTGCAGCGTCTCACACACCAAATTGTAGTTGGTCTTGTTATTTTGGCAACGAAGGAAGTTCTACAATTGGGCAGTGCCCAGAATGGGGGAGCAAAGTCAGAGAGAAGAGGGAAAAGGTCATTCATACTGCCATTTTGCTGGGGTCTAATTGGTTGATTCTCTGAATTGATTAGCAATTATGCAGAGAGACGGAGCACTGGAGAGAAGAGTCAGCCCCCATGATGGTCAACTGTGGACTTGGTCTATGGCAATGGCCACCAAACACTGTAGCTTGTTCTCCAAGGTGCTTTTCTATGTGAGGCTGTGGAGGAGGGCTCCTCTTTGACAGACGCCTAAAGGCTTTTTGAGTTCCCCTTTCTCTTTCTCCCACTCCAGCCCATGCCCTTCCCACCAGGTATTGGGTTCAGAAGCATTTGACATTTCAAAGGGCAATGTTTATGTTTAAAAGATGATGGTGTGGTCTGGACGCTGAATGCCTGGAGCCTAGTACTAGGGATGGTTCATAACAAAATAAGGTGTTTACAGGCTGACTTAAGCTCACTGCCATGGCAGAAACCTGGGTGTTTTCTTTGGCCATTTCCATTAATTATTAAAGGAAGGGGCAAGAATGAGTAAACGTTTGTGTGCTTGTGTGCATGTGCTTAAATTTATGTTCTCCAGCTAAACCTATAATGTTAACGAGACAGAAGAGTAGGTACTTCCTCAACAAAATCAAGCAAACCACATTCAACCACCTCACAAAGCAGAGTCTATTTTGATGAAGAGATTTTTTTCAGAGACTCTTCTTAAAATCTCTTTTTAAAAAGAAGCAAAAATTAACTGCGAAAAAATTTTAAAGCTGTTGTAAAAGTTACATATTTATCATAGAAGACAGTACTATAAAAAGATATAAGCAAAATATAAAAAAAATGTAACCTTTGACATGGTAATTCCACTTCTATAAGATACTCACTTCTATTCACAAAGTATATATTGGATGTTCATTATAGCACTGTTTGTAACAATGAAGAACTGGAAACAACCTAAATGTCCATCAACTGGGGAGTAAATATAGTATACCAACATCATTTAATGTTACAATTTAGAAACACTAAGGTAGGTCCATATGTGCCAATATGGAAAGATCTTTAGGGTATACTGTTAAAAGTTAAAAAAACCAAAAAGGCAAATAACGGATTAGTATGTATACACTAGTCTCATCCAAATACACAGAGGAATGACTGGAAAGATACCAGCCAACCAGTTAGTTTGTTGTCCAAACCAACAATAGTCCTCTCTGGGTAGAGAGGTAGGGAGGGGGAGAGGAATAATTCTTTTTAACTAACTTATCTTCATTTGAACTTTTATAGAAAGAATCTATTCACGTATTCCTTGTATAATTATTTATAAATGTACAGATTAAAAGCTGGTAACAAAGTTTAATGTTGGACTCATCAACTAACCATTTCCCTCTACTCTCCTAACTTAACTTTAGTTGTTCATGCTCAAGTCTTTCTAACTAGTCTAAAAATTGAACAATCACTTGGGTCAGGGAGGGTGGTGGAGGAAGGACGGATGATTTGGGACCATGTGGGCTTTCATAAGATGATTGTTTTTCTAAAGGCCATGCGAAGCCATGGTAGGTTTTCATAGCCATTCCTTGATTCTGTTCCTTAGGGAAGACGCTAACTATTTGAGGGCCAAGCTGAGCCCCTCATCATGTAGAGAGGGAGGGAGAAGTCTTCAGGAAGAGGATAGGAGAGGGCCTGGATGTCCAAGGCTGAAATTCATAGCATGGCTCTCCAGGCCATTTGCCTCTCAAACTCATGTGCCACAGCTCCCACCATGCCCCTACCCACTCAGTGACATCACTGCTCCCAACATACCTCCCCCCAGCCGCTCAGAAATCACTGCTCCCACCATGCTCCCCCCCCCCGCTCAGTGACATCCCTGCCCCCACCACGCTCCCCCCCTGCTCAGAGACATCACTGCTCCCACCATGCTCCCCCTCCCCGCTCAGAGACATCACTGCTCCCACCATGCTCCCCCCCTGCTCAGTGACATCACTGCTCCCACCATGCTCCCCCCCTGCTCAGTGACATCACTGCTCCCACCATGCTCCCCCTCCCCGCTCAGTGACATCACTGCTCCCACCATGACCCCCTCTCTGCCAGGAAGCAATGAACGAACTTCTTCCTACTCTTCAAGCACTCTTCATTCTCTTCCTCTGGGGCTTCAGGCACACTATTCCCTCTGCCTGTCATTCTCTCCCCATCTCTACCCCAATGAACTCATCCTTCTTCAGAATGGAATCTCAAGTCACTTGTCTCAGGAAGCCCTCCTGACTCCAGTGAGATCAGAGGATGGCACACAGCTCTCTCAGCCCTCCTTACACTTCATGATGTGCTTACAGAGATGTCTGTCAGCTCCGTCCAGGACCATGGTGATAGCACGGGGTGCCTGGCAGCTAGCACAGTGACTGGCACATGCCAGGTGCTTCATAAACACTGGCTAGAATAATCTGAATTAAATTGAATGGATGGAGGAAAGGGGACTTGTGAAGTCCTCAAGCCTGTTGTGTTTCAACTCCTCATGAAGGATAATTGGCTGCCCTTTCTTGAAAGCCTCTCCCACAGCTCATGGTTTTTGCAGTGTCAAGCCCGAATCTCCCCCTCCCTAGCTCAGATCCATTTCCTCTGTCCTCTACAAAAACAGAGGGATGCCACTCACTAGGAGGCTCACAGGGACTATTTCTATGTTCAGGGAATAGATTTCACCCTTAGCACACACACCACCCTGCCTTGTTTAGGCTAGAGAAATCCTGTTCTTTTTGTGGTTTTCCTTGGAGCGCCAGGGACCAAGTCAAGATGGGTGGATTGAGAAATGAAAAGATTTCAAGTCTGTTCTCATACAGATGTCAGTGGTAAGAGACCTGCATTCCTTAACCGAGCTGAAAAGCAAAGCCAACCCCTCAGGGGAAGGACAGAAAAGACAGGCAAAACGTCTCAAGAATAGTTCTTCCCAGTAAGTTTCTTACTACTGTGGACAAAGCTTGCTTAAGGCAGCAGCTGTCTGTTTGGCAAAGTCAAAAGCAGTGGCCTTATCTCTATTGAACATTTACCAACAGGAAAGTTAAGATGCTGGGCAACTTCAAAAGGCTGGATTCCTTCTCTCGTGGAGCTTGTTAGTACTTCTTTATACCGGGGCGGGGGGGGGGGGCAATAATTCTGTCCTCGTGAGAAAGTCTTTTCCCTTTGGTACACAAGCAAACTTTGACCCAGAGATCCACCGTCTGCTCTGGAACACTGCCAACAGGGTGGCACTCAGAGTAGGTGAATCCCACTCAAAGCCATCATTTTGAGAACCAGATTTCTACAAATATAATTTTATCAGAGCAATTTTATCAATACCTCAGTGTGTACGACATAGTGGGAACCTTTAAACATGATTCTAACCTTTATCCTTGTGAACCACTGGTTCAGATCATTGGTTTTCCACCTGGGCCCTGCAGGACCCAGGGGGATCCCTGGAATGCACCACCTCTCAGGGCTCTGGTAGTTACAGGAGGAAAGGAAAGTTCTTGTGCTCTGTAGTTTCTACTCTGAATAGAACAGCTTTGCTCTCATCTGCTTTACTTAGTACATTTCTGCATAAGATCTTAAACAAAGGATTCTGTGGCCAAAACCAAAAAAGTGTAAAGCCACTGACTTGGAAAATGTTTATGGTACTTTCAAAGATTAAGCTAGGACTTTTTTTTTTAAGCTGTAAGACTTTAAAAAAAATATATTAAAATATACTCTACATTCCCCTTTCCCCCAATACTGTTTTCCACAGAGCGATGTGTTGGAGAATCAAATTTTGGAAGGGCTCATTAAAAGGTGATTCTGCCCATGGGGTTCTTAGGGCCTTAGTTCAAAGGAGAGGTATGTGAAGAGCTAAGGTACAAAACTAACACTGTGAAGACTTCCACACAAGAACTGGCAAATTCGTGCAATGAAAGCCTTACTCTCCTTCCACAGTGGACTCTGGGTATGGGGCTAAAGAAGAGAAATCAAGGGGTACCGTGGAGGAGTCAGAACAGGTCCATGAAAGCTGACCAGGCTTGAGAGCAAGCATGTCAGCACTGCCCCTCCGACATTCGTGGAGGGATTCTATTTGAGGCAGTCTTGTGTTAGTTCAGAACTTGGCAGTTATTGGGTCCTCTGAGAAGTCTTCCTGGATCCAGCACAGTGGGTTGGTTTGCCTGCTGTGAACCCACAAAACCCCTAAGATGACACCACTATAGCATTTATCATGCTGCACAGCAATCTTGGGTTTCCCCAAGTGGCTCCTGCCCAAGACTCTCAGCTCTGTAAGGGAAGGGGTGAGGTCTCTGTCACCACCAATGCCGGGCATACAGCAGGTATTCACCCAGATGACATACAGGCATGGGCTCAACCCACTTCCCCTCGGAGCCCAAGGTCAGTGGAGATCAGTGACAGCAGCCTGGGGGGACAGTACAGGGCCCTGACCACCGAGCTTAAGCCTCAAAATAGCCCCAGCAGCAGGGAGGTCTCCCCATCCACAAAGATGCCACAATTGGCTTTGCCTTCCTGCTGGTGGGACAGCCTGGCTTTCCATGGTGTCATTCACACTCCCTTGGCCAGTCTCCCTCATGACTAATGGTGTACATATGGAAGGTGGAGAGGGCACAGTTGGCCTGCAGACAGAACACCAGCCAATGAGACCACAACCCATCCCTGGATCTTTGAGTCATGAATACTTTGTTCTACCCGGCTGAACTAGGCAGTCCCAGGCCAGTGGGTCTGGGGCCGACATGGTCTAAGTCCAAAGTAAGAGTATTTGAGCAATAGGCAAGAAAAGAAAAACTAACAGCCGGAATCCCACACGCAGACGTTGAGAGGGATCAAGCAGGGAAGTCAATGGAGGAAATGAATGAACAGCAATGTGGAAAAAGAGCCCAATGGGGCTTACAGGAAATGCTTTCATTTTTAAATATGGGCCAGATTTGGCTGATGGATGACCTTGGATATACCTGTCTTTTCAAAGCTCAGGCTCTTCAGACCAATTTGATTAAAAATAAATACCAGTATGGAAGTTGTTAATACTGCAGACTTCACCCAGTTCCATTTCATTGTTCTGTCTTACTGTTTAACAATGTAATTTCTTACTCAACTTTTCCAGGCATAGATTGTGTGGCAGGGTTGAAGTAGGAGTGATTTACGGTGGCAGCCCCAAGGGTTCTGGCCACAGGTGACGTGTGAAAGGCCATCAAATCACCTGATGGATAAAGTCAGCAAGGCAAATATTTTAAGAGTGCACCTTTTCCTTACCACTGTTTCCTTTTCCTACCATCATTATTCAAATAACTGAACTACCACTGCCAACTTGTTTATTTTAGGAGGCAAGATTCTATCTTAGTGGAGTTGTTCAAACACAATTTTCTTGTTAATCCTCAATCCCTTTTAGGCAGAGAGGGGTGTTTTTCCCAAAAGCCAGCAGCAAAATCAGGCAATGGCCAAGGTCTTGGTGCTCTAGCATGCTGCTCCTGGGCAGTGATTGGCTCCACAGAGCTATGCCCATTCAGTAGAAAGAAACATCTCTGAGGGCGCCTGGGTGGCTTAGTCGGTTAAGTGGCTGCCTTCAGTCAGGTCATGATCTCAGGGTCCTGGGATCGAGCCCCACATCGGGCTCACTGCTCAGCAGGGAGCCTGCTTCTCCTGCTCCCCCTACTTGTACACACACACACACACACACACACACACACTCTCTCTCTCTCTCTCTCTCTCTCTCTGTCAAATAAATAAATGAAATCTTAAAAAAAAAAAAGAAGGAAAGAGACATCTCTGGAATCCATCCTTAGTCCTTCCATATAGGCTTTGCTGGTGGGGAAATTTTTTAAGGGAGAAAATAAGCTCTGTCTTAACATGGTGGTTGACCACATGAGCTCTACCATCAGATGGCCTGGGTTCAAGTCCCGGTTCTCCACTCCCTAACTATGTCCCCTGAACCTCAGTTCCCTCATCTATAAAATGAATATAGTATCAGCAACACTTAGCATCCACGATATTCTAAGTGCCAAACCTCGGCCATTGTTATCATCCTGACATCAATAAAAAAGTAAACAAAAGGTTTCTGAAATAATCAGTTCAGTACATATATTTGAGCACCTATTTGTGTAAAACCCTGGAAGGCCACTTTTCATTCATTCAACCAACAAATATTTAATTGGAACTTTCTATGTATCAGATTTTGTAAGTCTAGTATATTTAATCATTCATCCGTCCATCCAAGTTTTACCTGTGCATCTATGGCAGCCTACCACATGCACACACACACAGGCACAACCCACATTTCACTATGTATGCGGCAGGCACCTGCATTGGTGAGCAAGAGACTTGATTCCTGTTCGTGTGGAGATGGGGGGGAAGACAGACAAACATGTCAGTTGCCCAGATTTCAGAACCATCCTGGGTCCTCGACTCAGGGAAGCTGGTGGCAGCAAGGGGAGCAGAGATGTCTGAGGAGCTGCAAGTCCCAGGGGCCAGCCCTCACCTGCAGGTCCCGGTTGTGGTTTTCGCACAAGAGCTGCAGGAACCGGAGAATGGGCTGCATGATGGTGATGACCGCGCTCATCTCCAGCTCGTCCTTGGTCTTGTCTGCCGTGGCCTGGGCACCTTCCCCGGACTGGTAGTGGTCGTCGGGGTCAGCCTCCCTCCTGAAGGTGCTGAAGGCTTTCCTGGTGGCAGCAGAGGCCTCGAGGAGCTGATCTCGGACCTCTTCCGTTATTTGTGTCGAGGGCTCTTTGGCTAGAATGCAAACAGAAGACACTCAATGCTGCTGAGTCCTCAGGAGTACGATTCACTGCAGGAAAGATAATGTTCAAAAATGTAGGTCCTGGTATTCACTAGAACTCTTTCAAGGTTGGCCAAACACTCCAAGAAGTCACTTCTCTTAGTCCTTAGGATTAAAACTGAGTCACGCCCTGCCAACTGGCTCACGGCTCTGACATTTCATCTAAGCTTGCACTGTTTCAGAGGAAAAGCCTTAGTATCGGCTCTGTCAACCTCACAAACCTATATGACTCTGGGCCTCAGTGCCCTCATCTGCAAAGCGGGGACAGCATCAGTGAATTCTACCTAGAGAAGCTTCTGAGAGGGCAACATAACAATGACCACAACTGTAATTACTGTTACTGTGGTGACAACAGGTTGAGTGCTTTCCACTAAGTACCCAGGCACTGTGTACTACCTCATCGAATCCCCTGAGTAACCCTGGGAGGTAACTAGGCATCAGAGTGAGGAGTTTGGTGCTCTGGAGCCAGACCACCTGGGTTCAAATCCTGGCTCTACTGCCCACTCACTGCATAGCCTTAACAAGGACAAGTTAATCTCCACTCCTCAATTTTCTCATCTGTAAAATGGGGATAACAATTCTATTTTACAGGGTTAATTTCAGTTCCAAATGAAGTAAAGGATGTAAAGGACTTTGAACAGTGCCTGATTCATAGAAAGTACTTAGTAAATGTTAGCCTTTCTTCTTCTCTTTACTCCCATTCTAGATCAGTGGTTATAAACTAGAGCTGATTTTGTGCCCACCCCTGCCCAGGGGACAATTAGCAAAATCTGAGGACACTTCCAGTAGGCTGCTGGGACAGGCTGATGGCATCTACGGGGTAGAGACCACATATGCTGTTAAACCTCCCGCAGCGCACAGGACAGCCCCTCCAGCAACTCATCCTCCAGATGCCATATGTACTGTGGCTGAGAAACCCTGTTCTAAGCTCAAAAAAAGAGGCCCGGAGTGGCTCATTAACCTGTTCACAGCCATTTGACTCGAACACTGGTGCATCTACGTACTTCCAAGTATGACCTCTCTTCAAGTGAGAGCATAAATGAACAACTTTAGACACTTTCAGATAATTTAGATAAATAAGGGAGAATTAGGTAACAAGTGATGGACACCCAGTTTTAAAGTGCTTGTCTTTTTTTTTTTTTTTTTTTAAAGATTTACTTACTTATTTTAAAGAGGGAGAGAGAAAGAGAGCTCTGGCATGAGCACTGGGGAGAGGGAGAGGAGAGAGAGAATCTCAAGTAGACTCCCCACTGAGTGTGGAGCCTGATGCGGGGGTCAATCCCACAACCCTGACATCATGACCTGAGCTGAAATTAAAAGTCAGACACTTAACCAACTGAGCCACTCAGGCGCCCCTAAAGTGTGTGTCTTCCTTAACTTTCCTTACCACTGAACAGAAAATTACAGGAAAATGTTACAAATGGATTTCCTGACAATAAAAGCTTGAGCCTGACCAAGAAGAAGGTATGTAAATTTTTTACAGGAGAAGAACTGCCAAAGCATGGCAGTTCAGCTCTGGTTACTTGGGGAGAATTACATTAAAACCAGACCGGTTTGCTTCTCCTGAAAGCCTCAGTCGGAATACAGTTTGGAGTCTGGAGGTCCAGCTGGTGGGAGGGCTGTACACAGGGGAACACTTACCTTTTTTCCGGGACGGGGCATCCCTGTCTATCTCATCATCTTTCTTTTTATTCCCCAAGTCACTGGTGTTCACGGTCACTGTTGCTTTGATTTCCTGCTGGGCCACCTTCATTCGGTCATAGAAGACTTTGAAGAATTTTTCTGACTTCTTATCTTCTGTTAACCGGCAGAAAAAGGAGTGCTGCCGAGGAAAACCCACAGATTTTCAACACTGAGACAGACTAGGGATCTAATCCCACTCAAGACACCAAAATCTCACGGAGATCAGAGCCAGTTGCAAAACCTCACAAACGGTCTAGGTTTGGACCAAAGTGGGTTCCACGCACTATCGTTCTCTGGATTGTATGGCCTGAGGTTTTCTATACAGAGACTTTAAAGCAGCCACCAGGGGATGTCCCCTGTCCCACCAGGGGAGCAGACACACAGGCTTGAGACACATGCTAAAGGGTGGTGGGGAGATTCCAGGCTACTAAGAACAAGGGCCTACACACACCCAAAGCAACTCCATCAACAATGGAAATGACGTAGTTTTGGTAATTATTGCAGGTCCTGTCATGTGTTTAAGGACTTCTATGAGCCTCTCCACTTTGCACAGCCCTGTGAATATATACAGATCAGTAAGATGGGCTGCCTGCCCCTATAGGGCTCCATAGCAAGTTAGGATGACAAGTCCGTAAGTAAAACAAAAATGTGTCAGTAAAAAGTACTCCAGAAGCTACACAGACAGTTATATACTAGAAGCTCAGAGCTTGGCAAGGATGACAGTGGGCCGGAGTGATCCCAAAATCTCTGTGGAAAAGGTGATTTTCAAATCAGGTCTTGAAGGACAGGTAAAGAGTGGTTAAATGAAGAAGCTCAAAGTTAACAGGTAGTTTGCCTCTTGGATACACATTTGTTTTTGGGCCCACTGCAAGCAACAGTATACAATGTTGATGTGAAAACACAATATGGTGTCTCAACTTCATTTATGAGTATTCTCTTTTCACCCCTTTTGCAAACACCACGCTGTTGCGAATTATTTACATAAAAATACAATACGGTCATTTCCAGAGGAATAAAACAAAGCTCCAAACAATATATTTGCTTCTCCCAGTTGGATCTTTCTGCCGATTTCACATCCTCCCCCATTTGGAAAGATGGCATTTCCCTACCAAAGGTGGCCTTAGGCTTGCAATCCTAGAAGGAAGTAAAACCTTACCAGCCACTGTGGCCCCTTAACTCCTCAATCCCTCACCCCGCCCCACCTCCCCCACCCCCAACACCTGCTGCCAGGTTCAGCAAGCCCCGGGAAAGCCACCACGTGTCCATCTGCCAAAAGGCAACTGCAATCGCTATGACCCTTCTTCTAGCCACACTAGCCCCTATGCTGCTTTGACAAATGTCAGTCTCTTTGGCTGACAAAGCACTTCTTGATTGTGCTCTTTCCTCCCCTTCTCACTGTTCCTCCTTACTTCTGGTTGTTTTCAACATACAGCACAAGAGCTATCCTTCCTATTTGTGCTCCCTGGTTCTATCTTTTCCCCTCCAACAGCTCCCAGTGGCAGTACAAGTCATCGCCTACCTACTGCTTGGCCTTATTCTGTGTGTCACTGAGTCCTCCCAGACTCCCACACTCTTTGAACCAAGCTCAAGTCTTCCGTGTCCTCCATTGCCCTCTACCACCTTGTATCTTCTTTTAGGTTTCTTACCATTTCATCTATCCACTCATCATTCCATCCATTTTCTTATTCATTCATGCGCCTGTGCATCTATCTATCTGTTTATCCATCCATCTAGTATTTACTGTGCACCTGTCATGTGTTGGGCACTACGCCCATCATAGGAGATACAACTGTGAGCAAAAAGAGGCCTGGACCCTGCCCCCCTTGAAACTGGTAGCCTGGTAAGGAAAAGACACAGTGATTCAATAATCACCCCAAGGATGTTTTACTAGAATAGCCATTTATATCCTTATGAAACTGACCCAAGAGAAGGCTGGCAAAAGAATACTGTATCAGACACTCAGGGCCATTGCCTTGCTCTTCCTCACTTTTCCTGGCTCTTTTCCATGGCTAGGGTCCCCTCATCTGCACTAACATCACCTCCTCAGTGAGGCCATCCCTGATCATCCTGCCTGAAGCAGCAATCTGGCCAACTGCTTATTCTCCTCTGCCCTATTCTCTTCATAGCAACGGGTCTCTGTTGTATTTGTCATTCACCTGCTTACTGTATGTCTTATGCAGAGTGTTAAGTTCCAAGGGGGCAGGTGCCTCACCTGTATGCTTTACAGCTGTCTCCAGAGCACCAACACATAGGAGTTTCCTAATCATTTGATGAAAGAATGAATACAACCCAATACTTCATGGCTCCTTTTAACTACAGCCTCTCAATCAGATCCTGCTTATATTCAGTGGCTGTGCCAGAAGTAAATCCCCAACATAGATTAATTCTGGAAAACTGCTCAAATATGAAAAAGCAAGTTCTAACTGTTCACTTCTTTGAGAGCTGAAGCATCTACAAACAAAAGGAGAGATGTGGGGACTAAGAACTCAACCTCTACCCACCTAATTATGGTGACTACATATTTTACCAAGATAAGCCATACAATATTTCACCCAAAGGGGGTCACGGGGAGACTGCACCAGAAGGGGGCCACTTGGAAATTAACTTTAGTTGCTACCCCATTAGTCTTCTCGTTGCATGGAGGCAACTTAAAAAGCATCCTTTGGACAATCTGGTCACTCAAAAACAAACAAAACAACAACAAAATGCACTTTAAGTAGGTAAGCAAATAAATAACTAAAGCGCACCATCTGTCATTGGTAACAGCGCAACCCGGTGCAGAGCAATCACCAGCTACAAACCGCACTGCTTAACGTCTAGCTGGTTAACCCAACAGATGTCAACTGATAGGGGTCAGGGGAAGGGAACCTCTTATGAAATGGGAGAAGGGCAAGTGACTGAGGATTACGCACTTCTATATATGTTTTGCAAAAGCCACTATATTTATTGTGCATTATTTATATCAGTCCTTAGTCCTTCAAGGATCTGAAGCTGCTCTATAAACAGAATGTGGTCAAGAAAATAAGAAAGTAGACCCTAGGGTACAGAGACATGAATAAGCACAGAGGACCAAGATTAAACAAAGCCGGAGGCTGGAAGGTGGAAGAGATGATTCAGGGCAGTCCAAAGTCCCTGGAATACCCAGCCATCAAGCTGAAATGGGAGGCATGCTCCATCGTGGTTATTAGTAAGTATCAAAAGGAGAAATACTGCCAATGCCTCGAAGGAAGGAAAACTGTCCTGAATGAAGGGGTTAGAAGGCAGGGTTTCCAGTCAGAAGCCCCTGGGTCCCTCTCTCACTAGCTCTGTCACCCGAGGCAAGTTAGCCTCTTTGAACCCATGTGAAGGGCTGCCGCAGTGCCCACAAAGCACTTAGCACAGGGCCTGCTGAGCACTGTTTTTAGTTTTTTTTTTTTTTTGTACCACCATCACATTAGTATAATGTGAAAACCCCACAGCAAAGGGGTCCCCCTAAGTGGCTAGGACAGGGTAGTGAAGTGTGAGAATTCTGTCTCTGGAGTCAGAGACCCCAGGGTTTCAGCTCTGCCACTTGTGAGCTGATATCACCTTAGAAAGTGACGATATCTCTGAAACCTAAATTTTCTCATCTGTAAAATGGGCATGGTAACAGTACTGCACGGTGGTTATGAAGATCTAATGAGAAAAATCACAGTAATACGCACAATGACCGACACTTCCTGACTGCTTATAAGGTGCGAGGAACCCAGAGTAAACCTTCATGTGCGTTTTCTCACACAAAAATTATTCTATAGGGGAAGTTATTACTCATGTCTGAGAGATCAGGGGACCTCAAAAGATAATGGACATCAAGTAGTTGGCATACCCCCGAGATGCCCACACTGTGACAAATGTAACCTCACCAAGATGCTGTGAGAGTCAAGAGCTGTCGCCTCAAGTCTCCCACCTGAGAATCTAATTAAAGATACTATGGAAGGAAGAAGCCTGGTCTCCGGAAGGGAAGCAGTACTAGCTTGTGTAAGAGGAGAAGTGAAAAGCGACAGCAGTGCAGAAGAGCTAAGATACCTGCCCCAGATGTGCCATGGGGAGAAACGGGGGGGCTCAGGAACGGGGGCCCTCAGTTAGAGGCTCCTGGAGGCAGTTACCACCCCTCTCTGGTGCCCAGTGTGGTCTGTACTCAGCCAGACCAGGGCTCTGCACGTAGTTCAAAAGCCTGTTTGTTAAACCTCTTTCTGTGATACTGTATTTGGAGGACTTGGGAGGGGAAAGGGAACACCCTCCCCAGGACTGTTTTCCCAGATGCAGGTGGGACCTCAGACCAGAGCAGGTGGGTACTTGGCCTCCCAGGCCTCAGGCTCTTGAAGCAGGGCCTTTTCTTTTCTTTTTGTTTTATTTACTTACGTTTTTAAATTTAAATTCAATTAACATACAAAATATTATTGGTTTCAGAGGTAGCAGTGATTCATCAGTCTTATATAACACTCAGTGTCCATTACATCATGTGCCCTCCTTAATGCCCATCATCCCTTTACCCTCTCCAGCAACCCTCAGTTTGTTTCCTATGATTAAGAGTCTCTTATGGTTTGTCTCCCTCTCTGATTTCATCTTGTTTTATTTTTTCCTCTCTTCCCCTATGATCCTCTGTTTTGTAAATGGCAAGATCTCATTCCTTTTGATGGCTGCATAATATTCCATTATATATATAAATATATATATATATACACATACATACACACACATACATACACATACCACATCTTCTTTATCCATTCATCTGTCGATGGGCATCTTGGCTCTTTCCACAGTTTGGCTATTGTGGACATTGCTGCTATAAACATTGGGGTGCATGTACCCCTTCAGATCACTACATTTGTATCTTTGGGCTAAACACCCAGTCATGAAACTGCTGGGTCACAGGGTAGCTCTATATTCAATTATTTGAGGAACCTCCAAACTGTTTTCCAGAGTCGCTGCACCAGCTTGCATTCCCACCAACAGTGTTAGAGGGTTTCTCTTTCTTGGCATCCTTGTCAACATCTTGTCATTTCTGAAGCAGGGCCTTTTCCACAAGCTACTTGTTTACTTTCCTCCCTGAATCTATGAATCGCCCCTTTCTCCAACTAAGAGCCAGTAGTGCCAAGTAGAGATTGTTTTGCTTTACCAAAGGTTTCACTGCACCCCACCTAGCAAGTTTGAGGTAACCATTCAAAATTCACCTGGTCTAGAGCAGGCAACATTACATGGTGGTTAGAGAACTCAGGACAGTGGATGCCCCTGGGGAGTGTGAGTGGGGAGCCTGAAGGGAAACAAGAGAAACTTCTGGACTGAAGGAAATACCCTGATTAGGCTGGTGGTAAACAGCCTAGGTGTGGTAGGTGGTAGAAATAAAGGTGTGGTAGAAATAACTACAACAATAATAAAACCTGGAACCTAGAAGGGAAACAAAGCTGCTGACCTTAAAAGAGGGAGAATATCCTAGATTATTCAGGGGAGGGACAATGATCACAAAGGTCCTAAGAGTGGAAGAGGGAGACAGAAGAAGAGCTCACAGTGAGGAAGATGGGAAGAAGCTGGGAAGATGGAGGAAGGGGCTGTGACCCAAGGAACACAGGCAGCCTCTACTGGAAAAGAAAAGGAAATGGATTCTCCCCTGGAGACTCCAGAAAGGAACGCAGCCCTACCAACACCTGGATGTGAGCCTAGTTAAGACTCATGTCAAACTTGTGAGATAGAAAGTCTGGTTGTTTTAAGTCACTGGGGTTGTAGTAATTTGTTACAGCAGCCAAATACAGGTATGCACATTTGTCAAATCTGATCAAACTGTACACTTAAAATCTATGCATATTATAGTATAAGAATTATGTCACGATGAAAAGGGAGAGAGGAAAAGAAGATTGGCTTTGTTCCCAGAAAGCTAGAGAACTACATAAAGTTGTCCAGAGAAGGGCTACCCTCTGAGGCCATCTCTGCCAGCAGAAGGACCTGTGTTGCTACCCTCACAGCTGACTTTTCTTCACCCTCCATGCATCTCCAAAACACATGTGGTTTCAAAGCCCCTTCCACATGAGCTGTCTTGTCAGCATCTAAGGAGACTGCCAAGACAGATATCGTCATTCATCAATCCTGTTATAGATGAGAGAGCTGGGCTGGGGGAGGTGCAGTGCTTCTTGCTCCCCCCATCCCAGGCCCTTGCTACCATCCTGCCTTTTTGAGAACACACAGAAGACCAGCCCCAGTGGTCGGACAGGGAACTCAAAGGAAATGAAGGCTGGTCTGGGGGCAGACACACAGCACCAACCCCAACATCACAGACAACCGGTGTGCTTGGCATGGCTTTAAGGAAATCAGGGGTGGGAGCAGGTGAGCAAGTGAGCATGGGCAGCGGCCACCTCTGTGGCAGCTCTGGAGGGCCGTAGTGGGAGGGGACCTAGGCATGGCTGTTGTAAGCCAAGCTGAAAAAACCAGAACCACAAAAAATAAAATACAGATCACAAAATGTGAAAGCGGGAAGCACTCTATTCCAGCAGTTTCCAATGTTCCCAGCAGAGAAACCCATTCTTCTCTTCTCCCCAAACACCACCTTAGGGAAAGACCCCATGTTTGAGAGATACGGGCGGAACTGTTTGGTTGGAAACAGAGTGGGAAGGACCCTCTGTCACTGGAACTCCTCCTTGGAGCTGCAGAGCTACAAAGAACATAGTTTGGAAACCTACCACTTTAGTCCGGCCCTCCACATTTTACAGAGGAGGAAACTGAGGCCTAAAGCGGGGGAAGAGACTTGCCAAGGCCACACAGAGTCTTTGTCTCCGACTGTGCAAGCCACTCACTTCTGACCATGCTGGGTTGTGGCTGGTTGACACAATGGCCTGAAGGCATGTTCTCACCCTTGGTAACTGTCAAGTGGACACAATTCGCCCTCCTTGGGCTGCTTATGCTGTAGAGAAACTCAAGAACTGAGGTCTTAGTTTAAAATAATAATGAAAACATCCTTTCAGATCACTCGAAAATACTAAGGTATTGCTTAATTAGCCTGGCAGCCACCCACTATGGCCATTCAAGTCCTTGCAAAGAAGTGGAGCATGGTTGATGACAAGCCCACCTGGCTTCTGAAATAAGAGGCAGCCTGAAGTTAGAGACTAGCAGACAGTTTGCAGCTATTCTAGTGACAGGCAGGCAGTGGGTGGACACTCCTTTTTTTTTTTTTTTAAAGATTTTATTTATTTATTTGAGAGAGCGAGAATGAGAAAGAGAGCACGTGAGGGGGGGAGGGTCAGAGGGAGAAGCAGACTCCCCGCTGAGCAGGGAGCCCGATGCGGGACTCGATCCCAGGACTCCAGGATCATGACCTGAGCAAAGGCAGTTGCTCAACCAACTGAGCCACCCAGGCACCCTGGACACTCCTTTCTTTAGGGGCAAGAGGTCACAGTCTCAATTACCCTGCATGCAAGAGGTCCCAGGAGAAGAATGGGAGACAGAAACCTGCTCCATGCACTGGACACACACCAGGGAAGGTCAGCACATGAGCACCTTCCTGAAAAACCATCTTCCTCAGAGTTCAGAGACTTGGGGGGCAAAGACAGACTATGTACCCCAGAACACAGAGCCAGCCAACCGGCACCTACAGGCACACATGGCCTTTCTGAAGGGAGAAGCCCTTGATGGGCATCTTAAAAGAATGGGGAGTGGCAGGCAGCAGGGGTATACAGGATCCAGGATGGAGCATGACAGGAGCAGGGACGGCCTGGGGGCAGTAGTCCACAGTGCCAGTGGGACAGCTTCGAGGCTTTGATCCTGCCCCACAGGAAAGCATTTCCACACTGAGACTGGCCCACCCTCTCGAAGCCCTTGTGCTGGGCCTGGAGGGAATCCAGAGAATGAGCTTTTCCATTTCACTGCCTAGTACGACATGACCCGACCACCACGGCCCATGACATTCACTCTGGTCGCTTATCTGCTGCAAAATGAATTAAGTTCTCAGACTGAGTCCAAGAATTTGAAAAATGTGACTGCTGAACAGTGCTCAAAGCTTGAACTTCCAGGGGCTGACGGAAATTCTTCCCTGGAGTCTGATTTTTCTCTTTTCACCCTGCGTCTGAAACACAAGGACCTCAGACTTGGCCCTGGGAGTCTTGGGGACTTGAGGGGACATCTCCAACCAGACCTTCCGAGCTTGAACAGATGCTCTGCAGGTGTCAGAGGGACGGCAATGGCTACCAGGGCTACCAATGGCTACCTGTGGGGTTTCTTACTGTACCTGGGGTTAACTGAGCAGTCACCGTTTCCTGCGGCCCTCCTTTCTATAAATTATGTTACAGTGAATGGTCACTGAACCTTTCCTACTTTCCAGGTGCTGCCGAAATGCTTTATAGCTATTACCTCATTTAATCCTTGTAACTACCCCGTGAGGTATGTACGATTATTAACCCCACTTTACAGATAAGGAAACGGAGGCTCAGAGAGGTTAAATAACTTGCCAAGTCACACAGCTAGGAAACGGTGGCGGTGCCCCAGGACTCAGGCCCCACTTGTCTGCCGCATCAGCCCATGCTTGCGACCTCTCTGCTTTGTTAAACACCTCTCACCTGAGCAAGAGTTTGTCAACCTCTAAACACCTCCTGGCTTTTTATAATCCACACCCCACCACCATGCCAAGTCTCTCAGCTGCACAAACACAGACTATTCTCACAGTAAAGAATAGCTGTGGTAGGTACACATGTGAACACCCCAACTTTCCTGTGAGGCCCGATGCGCTTGTTCAGATGGGCTCCCAAGCAAGACCCTTTTGCCAGTTGAAGATTGACCAGGGCTGGGGGTTACACATTAACAAAACCACTGTCACACAGTGATGGCTATAGGTCTTGAGTCCTTGCCTTAGAAACCAAGGACAACAATCAAAACCCAGGATCAGGGACCATGAACTAGGTGATAAAGCACACGTGGTTAGGCACTGCCGCCTGGAGAACTGGACGTCTGGAAACCACAATTTCAGCCTTCGCTCCGCACTAAGCAGCCACGTGATCTTGGGCAATTTACTTAACAGCATTTATGCCCTGGGTTCCTTATCTGAAAAACGAGACTCTTACCACCTGCCTTGTCTGCATCACATGGAAGCCAGGGGCCCATCAAGGTTGCAGTTATGAAACATTATGTGTGAGAAACACTTTGATTACTATGGGAACCTATTCAAATGTAAGGTGCTGCTGTGATCTATCAATTCCCCTTTCAAAGGAAAGTACTAGGAAGTAGGATACGTGGCTCAACCTGTGTGCTGGGTGTTCCATGATGACCAAAGTCTAGTGTCCACAAACCATCCAACGATAAACAATTCTAGCTGATACTGATAGGTCAAGATGGTCTCTAAATGGACAGCAAACACCCAGTGAATAGCAGTTCTCAGTAACTGTCACGACAAAGGAAGCTAAAAAAAAAAAAAAAAGAAAAAATCCAGCTGGAATTTCACTATAGAAGCTATTCAGATTCCCTTAGACATAAAAATAAACAATTTTGCTTCCGTTTCTCAAAGTTTGTTTTTTTTAAGATTTTATTTATTTATTTATTTGCCAGAGAGAGAGAGAGAGAGAGAGAGAGAGAGAGCACAAGCGGGGGAGCGGCAGGCAGAGGGAGAGGCATGCTTCCCGCTGAGCAGGGAGCTCGTACACGGGGCTCGATCCCAGGACCCTGGGATCATAACCTGAGCCGAAGGCAGACGCTTAACCATCTGAGCCACCTGGGTGCCCCCGTTTCTCAAAGTTTAATGTAAGGCAGAATATAAGCTTGGTGTCAGACCCTCCTCACAGATAGTCCCTAAACATTCAACATGAACTATTTTTCCATTATCATTATCATTTACCATTCTTCAGGAAAAGTACGATGTAATAAGAGTCTAATAATTAATAAATTGGGCATTAAGAATCAAACATTCCCCTGGTATCAATTATCACAAGAAGGAAATTTTTTTGCAAGGTTTGATGGGTTTTAACCAGTAAACATCTGGAATTTTCCACTCACCAAGTTCTGTGAGGATGTCTCTAGCTTCAGTGAGTTCAGAGGTAAAATAAACTTCAAAGCAGAAAAGAAAGAAGGGACGAAGCAAACCAAGTCTAGGTGAGAAAGATATCCACATTTCAAGTTCATTTTTCTCAGTGAGAAAGTTCTCCCTGGTCTACACTGTATAGCTGTCTCTGGAGGACTTAGACACAAACGCCCTATTTCAATGACTCTGCCGTGCCAGGGCTGATGGAGGCCACCTTCTGGGTTACTGCAGCCTGAGAGAAGAGGTGGAGGACATGGAGATCCTTACTCAAATTAGTCTGGTCACTGAGCTCCAAGTAAGTGCCTGAGCTCCAAGGTCAAGGCCAAAGCAGTGGCTCTTCATGACCCTTTGCAGGGTGAATTAATTTGAGTATTAGCAATCAGTAAATTCCAACCTGTTCTGTAAGAACCACTTTTCTCCTAGGATGGAAGGCATATCACCTCTCCTTTTTCGTCTCCCAGTGCCCATAGGAATCAGCAGCTGTGGAGAAAGTCTGCCCTATTTGGTAAGCAGGCTGGTTCCCCCTCAATGTGGATCAAAACACTAACAGTTTTTCACATATTCATCAACAACAACAACAAACTGTACTTGCTAAAAAAATTTTTTTTTCAAGTTGTTATCTTACAAAGTCCCCGTATATGTAGGTAAACTATAAGCAAACATCTCTAGCCATATTTAACAACAAATCAGATTTCAGAAAGGCAGGTCAGGCATCCTTCTGGAGGACCCTGGACCCAGGGATAAGACCTTAAGGAGACTCCCAACTTTCTCTGGGTTCAATTCTCAAACCTCTTTATGGATGCCAAAAGCCAGCATCTTTTGTTGTGTGTACTGGCAGCTGTCTCTTCCAGCCAAAGATGGAAGAGAAAAACACACAGCCTCCAGAGAAAAGAAAAGATGACCAGTGGAATATGAATTAGTTCCAGCCCCCAACTTTGCCTGGTGTTGCAGGGGACTATGGGAGGGACCTCCTTGGGGATCTTCAAGTGCAAGGCAGCACTGTGGTTGCTCGTCATGTCAGCATGAGGCTTAGAAAAAGGAAAGGTGGTAGACAGCAAAGGAGACTTGGACTGGACCTCAGGAAGGACTTTTGTTGAAGCACTCAGGGAGGTTTGAGAATCTTGGTCCATGGACATCTACTCAACTAAGGAAGAGGATGCAGGACAATCTCATGTGCACCTAGGGCTGCAGGAGGTGCACGCCAGCCTCTGAGGGTGCCCTCCAGAGCTGATTCTATGACTCAGTGAAAAGTAACTTCTGGTGGTTAGGGTGAAACTCTCAGGTCCCATGTCGCCTGCCCACAGACTTGCCATGGGAGACGCGGAAGCCTTCTCAGTGAGCCTCTGCACAAGGCCTGAAAAGAGGTGTGTGGAAAACAGTATCATGAAAAATTTCAGCCATGCATCCACACGAGACAGCACAGGGGGCCGAGGTCGAGTTTGCCTGTTCCTTCCTACTTCACTTGGGGGTTCAATCTGTGCTACGGAGAAAGAAGACTAACACAGGAGTTGGAGGGGAAGAACTCTGATCTTTGGTCTTACTTCCATTCTGTGTTTTGAGGGCAATTAATCAACAGTGACCAACTTTTCCTGCCCTAAAAGTTACAAGGTTCCACAGGGCATCCAACTTGAGTTCTGCATCGATGTCAAGAACAATCCTTTGCACACCCATTTCCTGTGTTTGCTTAGACAGTGGCAGGGGCTCAGAGAAAGGGCTCTGTATCCTTCAGGCTTAGCAAGGTAGAAGTGGAAGGGCAGGGGGCACTGAGGAGCTGGGTGGGTTTGGATAGGGCATTTATTAACAGGCAGCCACCCTTTCCTCACCTGTAATGGAGGAGGGGGGAAGGTAAGTGCCACCGGAGAGGCCTGTATGATGGAGTAAAGAAAGTAACACAGGGGAAAGCCCAACAGAGGCCTGGCACCTGGTAGGTATTTTATACCAGCCACTTTTCCTTCCCTGCTCTCAGCAAACCTATGACAAATCCACTTGACCATAAAATCCAAAGAAAAATAAATATACTCTGGCCTGCCGGGGGCAAGAACACTGGCTGGCAAAGAGCAAAATGTCAACCAAAGCGAGTGCCTTCCTGATGGAGGTCCCACAGTCACCCTCAGTCCTCTGCTCAATTCCACAAACTCTGGGGGGACAGCCCCCCTGTGGACCCCAAAGGAAAAGCTCCAGGACTTGCATCTCCCAACCCCATAGGCCCATTTGCCTCGGTATTGGCCCATCAGGTAGCTTCCCTGTGGCTGCAGAGAACATTCTTGGGATTGGGCAGTAAAATGTAGAGATGGCCAAACGGATGGAGATGGCGGGATGAAATTACACAGCACTCATCTGTGTAAGTGCTGCTTAATATATTATGGCTCTAGCATCAGTAATGTGTATGCAAGCAGGTGATGGCCCGAGCCAACTTGGTGCCCTTTAGAAGCACTGACTAGGGGTTGGCAGTCAGGTTGCCTGATGACAAGTGTATTACTGGGGTCCAGCCATCATTTCATTCTTGCTCCCCCCATCGCTATGCTTTCACCACCTTGGCCTCCCTCAGCTCTGGCAAGAGGCCAAGCCCATGCCAGCCTGTCTGAACACTCTTTCCCTATGCTCTTCTCATGGCTGGTTCTCTTCTCATCTGTTAGGTTTGGGCTTAAATGGCACCTCCTTAGAGAAGCTTTTCCTGACCATCCTAAGTGGGTTCTCCTTGACACTCTGTGCCCTGCTTATTTCCTTCCTCATGCTTCTCCCAGGGTGTTAATTATTTAACTAGTGTGCTAGCCATCTCTCCCACTAGACTGTAAGCTCCTAGAGGGCAGGACCCGGACTGATCTCATCCCTGACTATATCATGGCCAATTCATGCAATGCCTGGCACCCACCAGGTACTCAGGATGTGTTTGCTGTCTTGATGAATGCACAGTAATCCTGAAGGAGGTTTATTTCCAAAAACCTTAAGTCGAATTGAGATTTGCGTCACGGCAGCTAAAGTTTAACTCGATAACCCAAAGATCCTCGTCTGTGAAAGCCCCACATCCTGCCAAATGGAGACAATGAAACATGCCAAGGACCAGGTGAAGGTGGCCGATGTGGCCTTCTCGCCTCTCAGAGGCTTATCGGGTTTGTACATATGTCTCTGTGATGGGCTCAGACTGGCTGGAGATCCTTAATCCATCTAGTTAACTGTTAACTACTCTGGCCTCACTGACACTTGCATTATTAACTATGGAGCAGGAAGGACAACCATTTGTGAGCCTAACACCTCAGAACCTGGCTCAATCCTGGATATGGTAACTACCCAGGCTCTGGGCTGAACAGTTTGTGGGCTTATGTTGCAAGGAGGCTAATAAAAACACATTTCTCAAACACCGTATGGTGAGGGCAACTGAAATATATCCTCCTCAAATGCAATATACTTTTTTTTTTTTTAGGTCCCGAATGCAAATGGAAACAAAGGGCTTGAAGATGTTAGATGGTTTATAGGACTAGCCTCGTCAGTGTCTGGGTTATCTCGATGGATAGTTTAAAAACCAGCCATGGGAAAATGATAGAAAGAGCAAGAGAGCCTCTGCCAGTCTCAAAAAGGAGCTTAGGGGACCCTTAGGAAATTTAAGTGGGTATAGATTTCCCAGTGAAAAGAAGGGTTGTGGCAGAAGTCTCAAAGTCAGTTGTGAATGTCAATTAGGTTTGGGGCTCAGGCTCTGTGCTCATGGACGAGGTGTCTTTCCTATCCCCACATCAGGATTCAAAAGGCTGGCAGTTTCTAATGAGAAAATATTTTCAACCATGAAGTTAACTCTGCTGGAAGAGCTCCAAAGGGAAAGTCCCTCCAGTTACTAGGAGGGAAAAAAAAAAAATTACCTTCTTGGTCTGGAATCTGGGGATATTTTATGCAGATGCTTCTAACAGAAGTTAATAAGGGGAAGTCAGTTTGCCTTTGATTATTCAAACAGGCTACTGCTATTAAGAGTTGCACAACTCTTGGGCAAGGCAGGGGTGGGTTTTGGCTTTTTTTTTTTTTTTTAATAAAGTCTGTCCTCATGGGAACTGCTTTTTCTTTTCTAAGAATAGTTCATTAAAACTTCCCTACTCATATCTTTTCAATACCTCTGCTCTGGCGGGAATGTGGACAGTAACGCAGGCCCATCTCAGAAGGCTCTGTGGTGGGCACTCCTGGGGGCTGCCACAATGACTTCTCAGAATGGCAGTCCTACTTCCCTGCTGAGAACTGGGTGGAGGAGCCACAACCCACGCCCCCACCACTTTTTTTTTTTTCTTTGGTGCAGGCTAAATAATTTCAACCTGCAGCCTGCAGGTAACAGAAATTGCCTAAGCTCCTGGAATTATCACTGTGGGACAAACACATTCTCTTGTTTTCATGTGGTTCTGTTTTATACCGTCCTAGGTGAGCCAGGAGACATCCACCGGCCCAGGGCAAGAGCACACAGGAGGATGTAGGGAAATACAAATAGCCCTTCTCCTTTGGGGCAGAGCAACTGTTCGTGCGATTAACAATGGAATCCACCCGGTTTGGGGGCAATCCAATAGGGAAGAGTAAGCTGCTATTGGGTGAGATTAAAGACTTCTGGGATTGGTCCCTATAATGGAGGGGCTGGGTAATAAAAAAAAAAAATCATGGGAAAAGAAACAGGGGAGGGTGAACACAATATACCTTAGCAGAAACTCTTCTGATGTCCTGGAGCCACACAATGGAGAGCTCTTAGGGTGGGGGGGGGCGTGGAGTAGGGGGTGAGGAAAAATATTCTGTTTCCGGAGACAGCTCCAAGAATCATGAGTAGGTGTGAGAAACAAGGAAGCTTATAGATTAAAAAAAAAAAGAAAGAAAGAAAGAAAAGGGGGGGAAAGGAAGGAGTCAGGGAAGGGGGGAGTGAGATCTCTGAGAGACAGGGGAATTAAAGAACACCATGGCAACAAGTCCGTCCACCTACCCCGGCCGCCCACCCACAGCCAGATTCTTTGCTGACGCACTTGAGAACAAGCTGGTTCCTACCAGCTCAGGAAGGTGAGCAAACCCAGAGAGCTCATTAAATTCCTTCTCAGCGACTCTTGTCTGCCTGCAGATAGTGAGCAAGGAGGATATAAATAGAAGTTATATAACATCTCTTTGTTGATTCCTGTGCTTACCAAAAAAATGCAGCATGACCTTGTTTTTTCTGAAGCATTTTCCTCGGCCTACTGGGTTGAGGACTTTAATCAAGTTAGGGATCATCTTAAAGTTTAAACAGCAGGATATGTATTTCCAAGTTAAGGGTGCTCAGGACAATCAGCCAAGCTTGGAAGCCTCAGGGTCAGGTCTTGCTCAGGTATACAAAATATCCAATAGCTATAAAAAAAAAAAATCTTGAGGAATTGTATAGCTTCTTCTTAGAACACTTCCTGATCATGCTAGAGCCAAGAACCATTAATAAAATGGCTTCTCAGATTTTTTAAAGAGGATCAGAGCACTTAAAAAAAATATACATATATATATTTAAAGCTAACTGAGGCTCCTAAATGCCTCCAGGCATAATCAGTGCTCCTTTTCTCTCTTAAAAGCAAGACATTAAGAGTCCAGTGGACTAAAAAGGCCTCCTCCTCAGAGATGCCTTCAAAAATGAGCACTGCAGGGAGACACGAATGTGCCCTGAACTGCAGCCCAACCTGGCCAGCTCTCCAGTGCTTCCTGGGGCTTCTGAACAGACTGCCCCTTGGCGCCTTGGCGTGGAGGAACTGAACAGGAGACGTGCTTGCAGGAGGCGCTGCAGAGCCCTGTGACTCTGATACCTCGCCTAACCTGTTGATGCCACAAAACTCTTTTAGAAACTGTTGCCATGGGAACTTGCCCCTCTCAGGCATTTGTCAAGAAATGTCACAGGTGCTAGAGAATTCAACGCCCTTGGTCTCAGTGAACTTTCTAGGAGTCTCGGAAAGCGTGGCTTCAACCAAGAGGACTTTCAAACTTGTGATGCAAGGGTTTTGAACACAAACATCTTGGAAGGGGTTCATCACATAGGGCGTCGGGGGGCATGTTTGTGCTAGGAGAGCCCGAGAGTATATACAGGCCCGCTAAGCATTTAAATTCTATACACAGTGTTTTTAATGCAGCAGCTCAGCTAAACAAAGACACTGTAGGGCTCTAAGTAGCTCAGACAGTGACCCCAGCAAGAGATGCTATGGCTGTCATCCCTACTAGGGGATTTCTTTTCCCATTGGAACTGGTGGGTGGGCAACAACACAGTAATGCATAAATTCAGGATGTAGACAAGAGTCTACATCCCCTGCCGAACCCCTCGTCTGTGGACAGTCACTGCCTCAGCCTATCTCTCAGTTGAATTCCATTAGCCTCCTGCCTTCTCCTCTTGTAAATTCCTGCCAGAAAAACAGGCTCTACCTTCTACAATATGAACAGTGCAGATCTGGTAGGAACCAACACATCTCCATGTCCCGACGCAGCAATGTTGCCAGGTAACAAATGTAGAAATATACTCAGAAAACTGTATGTGACAATATACAACCTCCGCGCTGCAGCTGATAACCGAGGGAGTGTTAAAACACCATGTTCTCTTAACACTTGGGCTTTTGGTGTGAAAATAAAATTAAACGGGATACTTCCTCTTGTAAATATAAGACAGGCATACAACTCACACATGCATCCACTAATTGGAAATAGTAGAGGGGTTTGCGACAGCCATCTGCAATGCACTCTGGCTTTCACTCCCCACTCTCCCCGCCAACATGAATTCCAGAAAACTCAAAGAAACATAACTGAGCAAGAGCCCTTCTTATGTCAGGGACAAGTTCACCTCTGACCAGACAAAGCTACTCAATAAAGGACACCAGTGGAAACTAAAGAAAAAGCTCATACATTATTATAAAACTCATCATTGTGTGGATTGGTAGGATGACTTTGAAAATTCATGGTATAACCAAGCAGGGATTCCTTGCCTCTTGGATGAAATAACCAATGCTTCATAGCCCCAGCCCCAACGGTAACAAGACAGACACTGCTCTCCAGTGTGCGTAGCCCCTCAGTGAAAATGGAGCACTAAGTTAACTCCCTGGCATTGGACCCTTCCATCTTCAAGGCTTTCTAGCATGGTAGGAGGTGAGAGATGTTTGAGAGGCAGACTTGGGTTCAAATCTCAGCTTTGTTAATTGGGTGACTTTGGGTAAGAGCTTTGGCTCTTGGGACTCCTGCGTGGCTCAGCTGGTTAAGTGTCTGCCCTGGGCTCAGGTCATGATCCCAGGGTGTTGGGACTGAGTCCCGCATCAGGCTCCTTGTTCAGCGTGGAGCCTGCTTCTCCCCTTGATTGTATGCACTCTCTCATAAATAAAAAAAATCTTAAACGATTTTTTAAAAATTTGTCTGAGAGAGAGAGCACGCACAAGCCAGGGGAGTGGCCGGGAACCTGACATGGGGCTCTATCCCAGGACCGGAGATTATGACCTGAGCTGAACGCAGACGCTTAACTGACTGGGCCACCCAGGTGCCGAAGCTCTGGCTCTTTTGAGACTCACCTTCCTTCTCTGTCACTGGAGCTATCCGACCTACCCAGATAAAGTACATAACGGCACCATGTACAGCTCCTGCCCTAGAATGGGCACTCTTCCTTTTTCTTTCTCTCAAAATGAGTATTCTTCAACCAACCAAAGACTGAACAATGAGGAGAATCCAATGCGCTGGGCCTCTTTGTGCAAAATGAGTAAAAGCTGAGCTCTAACACTTCTCACATTATGCCAGAGCACATGTGCTTCCTTCGATGCAAGTAAAACCCCAAAATTGTTACTAATGTCATTTAACCTTTCATAGAAGCCCTAATTAAATGAGCCGCCTCTGTCTTCACAGAGAGGAAGTTATGCAAGAGAGTTTCCTCATCAACTTTGATAGACCTGGGAACTTGGAACTTGCTAAAGGTGAGGCGGCATGTATAGCACTTAAGAGTTTTTATTTGGCAAACAAGACAGCAAGCCTAAAAGAGAAAGACTTTCACGGTTTCCTTCTCTGTCATTCACAGGACAATATTATAACCAAAGCACAGACACCAGCCACACAAACTGTCTTCTGCTGTATTCGGAAGGCACGGCACCCTCCACAGAGTCCATCCACCAAAAGACCAACTGAAGGTGAAATCACAAATCCCACTTTGCCTGATCAATAGAGCCAAGGTCCTCGAAAGGGGTCCACAACCCCTTTCCTTGGTCCCCAGCCAGGGAGTGGGATGTGGGCCACGTCTGTGCCAAGGAAATTAATGGAGGCTTCTCATACAGGGAGGCAGCAACACAGAGAGCTGAGACCTCAGGCTGTGGCAGGAAATAAACCCGGACACAATTACCAGCTAGCTCGGTGACCCTGAGCAAGTAACTTGACCTCTTGGGTCCTTTATTTCCCCTTTAGCAAAAACGGGTCATGGCAGCACCTACCCACACAGGATCACCATAAAGAGTAAATGAGATCATGCAGAGAAGGCATGTGGCCTAGCTCTTGGAACATGAACATTCAGATTCTGGTCCTCATTATTATTACTACTATCTGTAGTTATTAAGAAGAAAAAAAAATAGACCCTGAGCATTCCTGGCACCATAAGGATATTCCTCCAAATTCACATTATGTATTTCCCTTGGACTCAGCTAAACTTAACTTCCTTCCGTCCCTAAAGAAGGTGCCCCTTTATAGTTGTTACAACCACTAACCACAAATTTTCACATCCTAATGCTTATATTCAAAAAAGGATAATAAGGCTAAAGTATTATGGTGGCCACAGATGGTCAGAACTTGTATCCATTCAGTGAACATTTAGAACATTTAATGAACACCCACCACGGTCCAGGTGCTGGGGAGTCAGATAGAGGCTCCATCCTGGAAGAAATTACATTCCCGGGTGGGTGAGTAGAGAGAAAAATGTATAACCAAAAAGTAACCATGAGCAATTACTATGTGTTAAGCAGCATGCCAAGCTGAGCATTTTCCATACATCTCATCTAGTTCTCAGAATGACCCTACAAAGTAGGATTCTCTCCACTGATATGTTACGTACAGACTGAGTTCCCTTCATCTCACACACACAGGAACTTATTTCTACGGAACTTGGGGGTGAAGACAAACTTGGTTTCTGTTCCCTCGGGTCTTAAAATGGACTTCCACTTAAAGTGTGGTGACTGCTAGAGTGAATGAACAGCCCAGAGGAAGAGACCACTACATCTCTGCCTCAGGGGATCAAGAGGAAGTTTCCAGAGCAGGAGATATTTCAGACAGGGCTTTGGAAGTATTCTGGGCAGAGGGAAACAGAGCCCGTCCCATGTGGAGCAGAGGCATCTGAGGACACAGAAGCGCCTGGCAAATGAACAGGACACAGAGAGTCGGGGCGTGGGTAGAGAAACCCAGGCAGGGCCAGACCATGCAGGGTGCCACTGGATTTCATCATGGCGGCAGTGAACTCCAGCATCTGCGGAAGACTGTTAAGACAGGAAATGAAGTGGTCAAGCTTCTGTTTGGGGGACTGACAGTAGCATGCATGAGAGAAATGCCCAGAGGTAGGGAGGCCTTTCTCACCAGTTATCCAGGTGAGAAACAATCAGGCTCAGAACTCAGACAGCCCAATACTGGCAGGCGGTAGGTATAACAGGGTGGTCAGTAGCAGGAATTCTGAAGCCAGAGTGCCTCATTTCAAATCCCTGCTCTTCCGACCCCAGCTGGGCCAATATGGTCAGGTCATTTAATCTCAAGGTGCCAACTGTCTGGCTCATTATACGTCCTAACTGAATGCTGACCATTACACTACTGGGAGGTGGAGTGGATACAGAATGAGCTCCTGACAAAAAGCAAGAGAGGAAAGAGACCAGAGACATCCAGGTTATCTCCCCTGGGCAACAGGAGGGTTGCTGGTGAGCCCACTGACCAGCACATGGAATATAAGAGGGCAAATGGGGCAGAGGAGGGGAGGTGACAGGTGCACTTGAGGTCATACTAACCTAGAATTAACACAGGTAGAGATGCCCAACAGAGATTTGAACAGAAATCTAGAAATCAGCAAAGAGGTGAGAGTCGGGAGCTACACCTTTGGTAGTTGTTGGCATGAACGGTAGCTGGAAGCCATGGGAGTAGATGAGATCACCCAGGGAGTTTGGAGAAAAAGAAGACAAACAGGCTGGAGCCCAGGCTCCCACTTTTCATTTATTTTAAGGTTAACTAAATGCCCCGAGACCAGTAGGAAACCTTTGGAGGTACAGAAATAGCAGAGCACTGGGCCATAAAGAAGTGACCAATTTAAAATGTGGTGGTCTGGGGTAGGATCATCAGAGAGGGCTTACAGATGAAAAACCTGCAATCCCAGGTATCTGGACCCTTGAGCCACATGGCCAGCTCCCCACAGGAAAGAGCTGCTTTAGTCTGCCTTCCAAATCTGTGTTGAAAGGTGATAAACAGGGGTAATGGAATATATCTGAGTAGAGACGGTGAAGGAAAGGAAAGATCACCTCTAGGAAAAAAAGAAGTCTTCTAAAACACAATCCCACTGCCCCTGCACACCATTACCCGCCCCCCCTGGAAAAAAAAGAAAGGAAAGAAAAAGTTAGAAACCTCTCTTTCCTTGAATTCCTGTTTATTAGGTGAATGAGTGGCCAAAATATCTTGGGACTTAGGATATTGGTCATCTGGTCAATATTTACTAAAAATCCATTGTTGCAGACCAGGGGATGAAGAGCACAGAACAAAGAGGAAAAGACATGGTTCTTTCCCTTCAAGAGATTAATATTTAGACAGCAAAGATTCAATAAGCACAGGGGTTGGCAGAGATTTCTGTAAAGGGCCAAATGGTAAATATTCTAGGCTTTGCAGGCTATATGGTCTCTGTTGCAACTATTCAACTCTGTCCTCATAGCATGAAAGCAGCCAGAGATAATACTAAAGGGGTAAGCATGGCTGTGTTCCAATAAAACTTTATTTGCAAAAGCAGGCTGTGGACTGGATTTGACCTACTGGCCATAATTTGCCGAGCCCTGGACTAACACATCACAAGCCAACAGAGGTCAATGTGGTGTCAGCCTGGAAGTTCGTAAGGAGCAGTCCCTCCTTGGAAGTCATTAAGGAAAGTTAGGAAGAGCACAGACCTCTTGCTAGACCTAAAGCAAGAGAAAGAAAGAAGGAAAATCTGGGCTTGTTGCGGATTTAAGAGGATAAAATGAAATGATGGTTCAAAATGAAATGATGGTTCAATATATAACCTTTTTCAAGTCTTCTCTGACATTTTTTCTGCTCTTCAGTTAAATTTTGAAGACCATGAAAAACCCGAGAACTCCTCTGGACACCTCTTAGAAACCAATTCCTGCTTTTTGCACAAGGGAAAGAGATTAACATTCTGCTTCCAAAGATCTCTCCATAAACCCCAATAAATGCAGTCCTCTAGTGGAAAGGCCAGAGAAGCAGATACATGGGCTTGCCCACTTCTGCCTAAATTGTTGGCTTCACTATTCAGAAAAAAAGAAAAAATAATACTGGGTCTCCAATTCCTCTAAAAACATGAGCCAGGGTGCACACTTTGCCCTAGGAGCACCTCAACAGGATGGTGCTTCTTATACCCAAGTGAGGATGAGCCACAAACATATGTGCTGACAAGCCTTGCAGTCATTTCTTGCCCCAAACTACAAAAAGAAGCCAACAGGCCCATGCTTTCTCTAGTGCCCACCATCACTTGGAAAGATGCCACGACCAGGATTGTGCTGTGCAAGGGGTCAGTTTCCTTTTTTAGGAGAGTCACTCATGTCTTATGTTTCCAAGAATGGTAACCACCTTTGAGTGTTGAGTTTCTATCAAACCCTGAATTTTGAGACCAAAAATCTTAAAAGACCTTCGTTCAGTGACACACTAGTTTCCCGGGAATGGAGAAGAAGGAAGAAAAAAGGGAAAGGAAAGTAAAGACCTGAGGCAGGGAGCACTTAAAACCACAGAGTGACTGGACTGCCCTTCACCTTCCGCTTCATCCAGAATGTCTGTCATTACAGGTAACCAGTACCCAAGGCACAGAAGTGTCCTGACCTTCTGGACCGCTAACATCATTTCAAATATACAGTCAGAGGGACTTAGGTAAACTGAGGATGAAAACAAGGTAAAACATAGCACCCCTTCTAGGCCTATTAGATGATTAACCACTAGACAGAAGCAAAAGCTCAGAAGTCAACTTTTTGAGAAGAAACCTATTTAAAAAAACGAAGCTCATTTTTTGAAAAGATTCATTTATTATCTGAGAGAGAGCATGAGCCCGAGGAGTGCGGGGGTGGGGAGGGACGGTGGGAGAAGGAGAGACTGAACCTCATGGAGACTCCCCGCTGTGCGTGAAGCCGGGATCTCATGACCCTGAGATCATGACCTGAGCCAAAATCAAGAGTCAGGAGCTTAACCAAATGAGCCACTCAGGCGCCCCTGAAGTCCATTTTTTAAATAAAAAAAATTTATTAATAAAAATAATCAGCCAATTTTGAGATTTTTCTACGACCTGGCAACTGCATGAGGCACTTTCTGTGGCCCACCTTGTCTAACTGTCCCAGGAGCCCTGTGAGGGGGACACTGTCACCATCTTGCTCTTCAGTTGGCAACCACACTGACAGAAGTCAAGGACTTTGCCCCAGGTCCTCAAGAAGGACGTAGTCAGAAGCAGGGCTCGAACTCGGATCTTCCTCATTCCACTGACAGTCCCCAAGGCAGCAGCTCACAGGTGTGCAATGTCTGCCAGGGAAGGCACTTTACCCCCTTTTTACGATGTTTTATCCTCTCAATAGCTCCATGAGGAAGGGACTTAGTTTTTCTAACTCTTACTTTACAGATGAGAAAGCTGAGTGAGTTTCAAAGTATCCTGAGAAAGTCCAAGGTCACCCCAGTTGCCAAGGGCAGGGCTGGGATTCCAACACAGGTGTTTCCACTCTAGAGGCCAAGTTCCTTCCCACGCCATAGGCTTCCCTTCTAGGCAGTGTCCCTGAAGTCTCTGACCCTTTGCCACCAAACTCTCGAAGGCAGCTGTTGAGACCCTTTCCAGCTTTAGCTGAAGGGCAGAGTGTCCAGGGAAGCCTGCTGGGGACAAGCCACCTGCCTCCCTCTTATTTCAATTCCAATGGCTCCCAAACCCCCAAAGCTGGGGCAGGGGGGAAGCAGCCTTCTGACTGTGGCAAGCCACGCTCATTTCCCACATGGATAAAACTTGAGGTCAGAAAACACCACTCAGAAATGACTCATTTCTGACTTCCCTGCCAAAAACAACACACTTTTACGTAACTTGCTCACACACCAATCTCCTGCTCCTTCAAAGGGTGAGTGTCCTGTCAAACCGAGGCTCTTCCTCACAAACTGGCCTTCCATTTCCAGCAGAGGCAAATCAAATCACCCTTTCTGGCTTCATCTCTCTGCTAACTGGGGTCAGAGGGAGCCAGACCAACATGCTTCTCCAACATGCTCTTCTGGTGACTTCTTCTGGAAGGGGTGGGAGAATGCTTATCTAATATTGGCTCTTGGGCTGATTTCTTAAGCCAACCACAAAAAATAAGTGTGTGGTGGGGAAAAGGCCCCAAGGGCTAAGGATCTCTCTCAGATGAATATGCAAGCCAGTTTCCTGATGGAGCACTTCTCACATTTTCCATCTCCAGCTGCGTACGTGCAGAAAAGAAAGTCCTTTTTGGGTGTGTCTGTAGGCTAGACTTGGCATAGGAATAGCTGGGCAGCCATTTGATACATAAAATTCACTGTGCTTCTGCAACCGGAAGCAATTAGTCCAAAAATTTTTTTGTGTTATGTCTGTCCCCTTAATTTGCTATGAGGCTCTCCTTGGTCATGTCAGCACATATATCTCTGAACATCTATATTTGCTTAAAAAAAAAAAAACCAAACCCAAAACACAAGATAATGTTCAAAGAGATACCTTACTCCCCCTCTTTTCCAGGTGAGGACAGCCTCTACCCTCCTGCAGGGAAGAGGAAGCAGAGGGAACTTCCCCCGGGTGCTGGTGGGAACGTCTCAGGAGGAAGGAACACAGAAATTGGCAAGGACTTGAAGGACGGATATGCAAGTGCCGTAAGGCTTGCTGAGCCCTGAGTGTGCCAAAAATTAATTCATAAGCAAATGCTTATTTTATAGTTTCCCACTTGCTACAAAACACCAAGCAGAAAGGAAAGATTCCTTCTGAGGGCTGGCAGGATGGGGGTGAAACCAGAGTGGGGAGAAAAAGCAGGGGTTGTTCAAAGCGAAGCTTGATTCCATGGCGGGGCAATGTGTCACTCCCCCTTTTGTGGAGCCCAAGGGCGGTGGTACCACCTCATTGTTCGTATAAGCAGAGGGTTCATTCACCATGAAGTCTGAGCTACTCTGATGGCACCCAGGTAGGAGGAGTTTTGGAGATTAGATCTACCCTCAGATAAGCCAGGGCACAGACGGGAGATGCTAGAAGACTTGAATCGCTAGGAATCCATTATGCCAGGCTAGGAAATATCCTAAATTTGGCTTCCTGTCATTTCAGGGCTTTAGGTGATGATGTGACAGATAACAAGGTTTCAGAGTAAGGGAACAAACTCTTTCTGTTAGGGTTCCTAGCAAGCACTATGTGTCTTTATTTTTGGATTCCCATAATTGAATCCTCCAAGGTCTGGGCAGTGAAATCCAGAACTTTTGGAGAGCTACAGGCCCCAGTGACTTTATCCTCAGGACTGGGTTGAATATTCACAGATCACTCTGAAGGAGAACAACATGAGTTGTAACTTCTGCAAGATAGGACTGAACTTCCTGGGAGAACAAACTCCTCTATGGCAGACAATGGTGTCTCCCTCTTTTTGAAACTTTAGCACTCAGGAGGGAGACTGGCCCATGATAGGTGCTCAATCAGTTATAATGGGGGGGCGGAGTCAGTCTCCACACGTGCCCACCCAATTCCCTCCTTGATGCATATGCCCTCCTCTCAACCAGAGGTGGTTTTTCTCCCCTCCCTCTGAAGTTGGGCTGACCTTATGACTGCCTTTGACCAAAATGTGGCAGAAGTGACATTCTAGGAATCCCCCCGAGCCCAGGACTTGAAAGGATTTGTAGCTTCCACTTTCTGCTTCTCGAAACACTACTTAGAACCCAGCCACCATGCTCTAAGAATTCTGAATGACATGGAAAGTCCACATGGAGGAGAACCGTGGCAATCCGGGTGACTGAGGCAACTAGGAGTGAGCTCCAGCTGGGAGCCAGCACCAAGTGCCACAGCCACACAGGCGGCCACCATAGCTGATGACCCAACTGAGTCCGTGCCAAGATCCCATGGAGTGGAAGAACTGCCCAGCTGAGCCCAAGCCCCCAGAATTGTGACAGGTGTCAGAATGGCCATTGCTTCAAGCCACTCCATTTTGAGGGTGCTGCTAAGCGACAGAACTAGAACAGAGGGGCGGGAGGAGACAAGAGGCACATGCTATTTGATCTAGTTCTGTAGCTCTGAGTGTGTCAGAAACCCTACGGGGCTTTAGTTTCCTCACTGCTATGATGGGGGCCGTACGTGCCTGGAACAGCTCCCAGCACAACTGGGGACTCAAATGAGACAGCCTGAGTGGAAGGACTTCTTCATTAACACTAAGTGCCCGAGCCCAGGTAGAACGGATGCTAGTCCTGCTGTCTTCTCTACTGAGCTCGGGAGCCGTGGACCCATCCCTGGCCCACCTAGGCCTCTGTCTCTGAAGATGACAAGGGCTGACCTTGTAGGAAGGAGCAAGTCATCTTTCTTTATAAAGCACCTATTATTCTTCCTCGGATCTTTACCATCATCCCACAGAATGAAGCCATCACAGGCAAGGAGGTGTTTGCAGAGCCAAGCTGCGCTGGTTCCACTCTAGGCTTTGCTGTTTACTGACTGTATGATCTGGGGCAAGTTCCTTAATGATTTTTCATGTTGGTTTCCTCCTTTGTAAAGAGCAGTAATTATGGCACCTGCTTCCTATAGAGAGTGTGGGGGTTAAATGAGAGGATACGTGACAGACACTGAAGCACAGTTCCTGGCTCACAGTAAGCACTTAATTGGCCACTATCGTCATCATTATGGTTTTTACTTTTGTTAATTTTTATAATGACCATACAGTAAAACCAACTTTTTTTTGGTATACAGTTCCACAGACTTTCGCAGATGGATAGACTCATGTGGTCACCACCAAAAGCAGGATGCACAACAGCACCATCACACAAAAAACTCCCTTGTGCTCTTTCTCTATAGTCAAATTGTCCCCTCACCCCTGATCCTAGCAAACACGGGTCTGTCCTTTATCGCTACAGTCTTGTCCTTAGAGAATGTCATATAATTATAACTACCTGGTATGTCTCCTTTTGAGCTTGGCTCCTTTTGTTGAGCATAATGCCTTTGAGATACACCCAAGTCATTGCATTTATCAATACTTTGTTCCCTTTTTTTGGTGAATAGTATTCTATTGTATGGCTCATCTGGAGTTTGTCTAATCATCATAGTTTTAATAATTATTTTTATAAGCCAAGGAAAACTTCAGAAATAGAGCCAGCCAACCATCACTACCAGGTCCTAGGAATTCCTGGGAAAATATCTAGTAACTGCTTAAAAGTTCTGACTCATAGTGACAAGGATCCCAGAGGTCCACACTTGACAGACACTGGAACAGAAACCCAGGAATAACTTCCTTAATCCTACACAGGACGAGACTGGAGGGTGGGTCTCATTCTCCTTCTTTGTGTGAAACACATCCCAGATCCTGGGAAGAGGTGCTTATAAGCAGAAGGGTCCTTCTGCAGCCCTCTTCCTGGATAGGCAATATCCAGTTCTGGAGCCCTGGAGCCCTCCATGCTTCCCTGTGATTGCCCTTTCTACTGCCTGTCACTGTGCAACATTTATCCATGGAAGCCCACTTGACCTCAGCCCAATTTCCCTTCCTGAGACCGTAACACGGCAATCTGACCAGGAAGTGATAGTGGGCGTGGAGTTCTGGCTGGAACTGACCCTGCCTTTAATGGATTACAGCATTTCAGCAATCATTAATAGTCACAATGGCAGCTTTAACCCAACTCAGACTCACTTCCCAGCTGGTCATGTACTACTTCAAACCAGCTTCTCTAAAGCAGGATGAAATTTTACATCGCTCCCCTCTGGGGCTTCAAGGCTCCTGTCCTTAACCGGCTCCACACACAAGCCGAGTTCCTGTCACATTCTCCACAGAAAGAGAAGCTCAGGGCCAAGGGAGATCTCACCAGTCAACTCTGGGCTAGAATGCATTTTCCTGGAACCACAGGTCTCTATTGAAGCGGTGGGCTAGATTCTCCCCTCCACCCTCTGAGGTCACTGAAGGCGGGGTAGGGTGGGAGAGGACAGGGAGAGGGAGAAAGAAAAGAGTGAGCACGAGTGCCCTCGGTGCTATGCCCTCCCACCCCGGCTCACCCGCTCAGGAGGACGCTGGCTGCCTTAAGTGAAGACCTCTCCGCTCCCTATGGGGCTGAACTACTGGAACCCTATTGTGGCATTTCATCTGGAGCCTGAGCATATGAGTAATAAATGTGTGAAAACATGAAACTAATATTCATAATTACTTTACAAGATAAAGAACTTGAAGGAAAAACAGCTTCTGTGTGCCTTGCCATTGCCATCGGGGGTACACTGTGAAAAACACGGCATCCTGCCAGAACCTCAGACTTCATCTCGCCAGCCAGCCTTAGTGCCGGCGGCCCTCAGCCCCCGCGAGCCCTTTCCATGCTTCATTATTCCTTAATTAATGGTGCCTTCACGCATCTCATCATCCAGACTTTTTAAAGCCTCAAAGAGCCAACGGGGACCTCTGACCTTCTCATCTCCAATGTCCGTTTAGGTGCCATTTTGGCCAGCATTTATGAACTACCAACGGGTGTAGGCTCCAGCCTCCAGGAGGGAGGGTTAGAGAGTCTGCACTCATGATATTCTGTCCCTGACCCTCTTGGCCCCCTAGGTTCAGTATCTCTTTTTCTCCCCATTTTTTCTTTTCTACTGAGGTATAACTTATGTACAATAAAGTATACCAATTTTAACTGTATGCGTCACTGAGTTTGAAACAGGTATGTACCCACGTAACCATAAATATCTCCAGCACCCCAAAAGTTTCCCCTAGGCCCCTCCTAAGAACATATCCTCTCCCAAGTTATGACCAGTTTTATCACAGAATTATTTTCAGTTTAGGTTCTCATTAGCTCTCCCCTAAATTACTGCTAATTAGCTTTTTAATTATTGGGCTGCCTTCTTCTGGACCTTGCTTTCCTCAACTCATCTGTCCTATACTGCCAGATTTATAGTCCTAAATTACAGCTCCACGGCCCTTTGAAGGGCTGCCCTGTTATTGCGTACAAACTCTCCCACTGCCAGTCCCCGTCCACCACCCTATGCCGGCTCTGCTCAGTCCGAGGGACCCAATTCCTGTTCTGCCAGCACCCCTACTGCTCCTACACTCTGGGCCTCCTCTTCTCTCCCACGCAGCACGACACAGCCAGCCCATGCCACAGATCCACACCCAACTTCCATCTTTCAGACCCGAAGCCATCTTTCAAAGCCATTCTCATCAAAAAACCTTTCACTGACTCCTCACACAAAAGTTGTCACTTCTTCCTTGGAGGATCCATATTACCATTCTTATCTTTTCGATGGCATTACCATTATCCTTGAGACAGAGCTTCCTATGTGCATGTGTTTACATTCTTATATCCGTGCTAGATTTTTCAATTTCTTGAAGACCAGCTTCTAGGATTCTAGGATTTCTCTAATTACTAAAGCTTTAAAAGAAAACTGGGAAGGAGAAGGAATAACCTAGGGTTCCCAACTTCTTTAATAAACAGAGAAGAAAAAAACCGTCATCCACTCTCAAAATCTTTTCAAGAAAGCAGAGACACTGGAGAGGACATAATATCAGAAATAAAATGGTAAGATGGTTCTTCAAATTGAATACACGTGATTTATGAAAAACTCACTACACTGCCTTCATTTTTCATACTTGGCTATGCCTGAAGAAAATTCTCATAGACCAACTGGCTTCTGTTTCTAGAAACCACTGCCTTGTAGTTCCTACTAAAGCTCTGTGTACCCACAAAGTGCTCAATAAATGTTTAGTTCAAACGTCTAGTCACTGGAAATCCTGTGGTTGGAAGACAAGGAGTGTTTGAGCACTGCTTCTGTTCCAAAATGGCAGTGGGTTGTCCAAATCCTAATGATGAGAAGGACCACAGGATCTATCCACGCTCACGGTCAGACCCACATGTGACAAAGTCAAACAGCCATTCCAGTGTGTCACAATTCCAGCACCCAAGTGATGACTCAGGCAGGCAGTGGACTCTGCCACCGGCACAAATCTCCACTTAGGGCATCGCCTAATAATGAACTTCTGAAGTGTGTGTTAGGGAGAGCTGGGATTGGAGCGCGAGGAGACAGGACCACCACAGATGGCTCCGCAGCTCGTGCAAGGGGTAGGGTGCCTGGGAGAGTAAGCACTGAGAAATGCAACCTGGCCCGGGGTGAATCTACCCACAGCAACCCATTCTCTTCTAGTTTGCACTAAGATCCAAGACTCCATTAATTCAGACTCTGATTTAAGTTCGGGCCCAAGAATTTATTGTCAAGTCAGATATACACATCAGGGTGAATGAAGTTTATGATGTGTTAATTATATCTCAATAAAGCTGTTACCCAAATGTAGGTGTACAAACACACGCAGCTAAGTAAACACTTATTCAAGAGCCAACAAAGAAGGAAGATTGCATGAAGAAGGGGATGATAAAATATTTAAAGAAATAATTTTAATTGCCATTTCGACATGAAAATTAAAAAAATATTATGAAATTCATTAAAATTGCTTCATTAAGGACTTCTATCAAGAATTCTTTCAAGTTTTTATTACTGTTTTAAAATATATATTCTATCCAGCTATCAAAAAATTATCCTACACATCTTTGACTAACCTAGCCTGACTTTTTCCTATTAGTTCAAATTGGTGTTATTAGTTCAAATGGTTCTCTTGAACTTTTCACTTGAAAGGTAGAGAAATTTATAGCCAGCAATAACTGCAGTGTCTATAGATACAAAAATTAAATCTAAACAGCACACACAGCCCAAACTCCTTTTTGGTCATCCTCTGATGGGACTGTCTATGATCTGGGATAAAAACTGTAAATATACTTCATTCAATCACTCATTGAACAAAGATTTATGGACTTCCTACCATGCCCCACATCTTGGATCAATTTTCTTTGCACATCCTCAGCATTTTATAAGTTTTCAGATGTAACTCATGTTTTGAAACCAACTCTGAATTATGACTGAATGACCGAGGAAGATACTGGTAGAATTTGCTTTTCATAAGAACAGAATTTTGTGCTCTAGGAATGAGCTGTCCATCATAGAAGACCATGGTACCATGCAGGTGCCTGGCTCTCAGAACAGATTCTCTTCCTGCTCAGCAGGGATGCCACACAGCAGCAAGCTGTCTCCTTACCTGTATGGTAGTGTTGCCTCCTTCCAGGAGGGCAATGGCCAGGAGAATGCTTTCATGAAACACTCGGTCACTGGACGCATTCATTATGAGGTCGATGACCAGATTGGAGGCACCCTCCTTGTCGAGGTGGCACTGAACTTCAGCCAGGCTCATCTCACCCCTACTCGTGGAGCTGGACCCAGAGCCTCCCCCTGGGAAGATGGAATATTGCTCTTATTAACCACAATCAGAGTCTGTATTGCATACTTACTATGCACCAGCACTTAATGCACTAAATGTTTTAACAGTATGAGCTCTTTTAACCTTCTTAAAGACCCCACAAGGAAGGTACTAATTATTAGCACAGAGATGAAGTCACTTGTCTTTGAGGAGGACACCCAGCTTGTAACAGAGATGGTATTTGAATGCAGGCAGGTAGGTAAGATGAAAAACAACGTATTTCCAGCAAGAGACCTACAGCCATCGAGCCAAGACTCTCCCTGGTATTAAAATACAATGACTTGGTGCAGAATTATTAAGAAACTTTTGAGTTCAAGAGACAAACTGAACTTATACATGTCTTAGAACACTCTTAAGAAAATATAGCCTATAACAATCACTTTAGCCCTGTTTCTAACAAACCCACTCTAGCCCCAAACTCAACACTTCACATAATTTATCTGTTCATTCATTCATTCAATAGTTACTCAGTGCTTGGCATGGAGCCAAGAGCTGGGGCTAGAGATCAAATTCCCACCCCCACTGAGCTTGAGATAATATGAATAAACTTAAGAAGACAGGGCCTATGCCGTTTAGTGGAATGGATTCCAACTGTGTTTAGAATGTGCCTACATAAGAACTTGCCTTGCATTATTATTGGCAATAACTGAAATGTTAATGTACACGGGGACACGGGCTGATCAATTTCAGAGAGAAGAAAATCATCTGCCAGTCCTTCCCTGCAGACCTCAATTCAAATGCCACCTCCTTTGCACTGCTTGTCTTAACTACCTAGATCCATTATATCCATAGTGCAGAGTAGAAATTGGGTTGCGTCTCTTCTCTCTTACAACTTTTTTAAAGCAGAAACGGTCTCTGATGCATTTCTAAAACACCCTCAGAAGGCCTCCCCAGGGCCTCCCATATTTGTGGAATGACTCCACTACAGAAAGTAAAGAGAAATAGTTTTGAGATGTTATGTGAGGAACTTCTGCTTGAGAATCCCTGGGATCTTGCAGATGGAATGCTAAGGTCCTGTTCCTGGGACACTCTAAGAGCTCTATCTTCACTGAAGCTGTACAGCCCCATGAAGTGAGTAGATAGGCTTCAAGTTTTCATTTGGTGAGAAATTCAAGACCCCTTCCCAGATATTGCTAGAATAACTTTATTCATCACCAAGTATTTTGGTGCTACCTACAGAATGCCCCCAAAACCTATAGTGCATAACAGTCATCATTATAGACAAGGAATCAGACAACTCACATTTGTGCTTCCAGCGAGCACTGAACTCCTGCCCTCCCCACTTTAAAACCCAAACCAGTACCCACAGTTGAGTTCAACGTTCTTGCAACTTTTGCTGTAACTGTGCTTACAATGTTTTGCAACCTCTTTGAGGATTTTTTTTTTAAGCAATTCTATAGAGGCTTTCCTTTTCTTTCTTTTTTCTTTTCAGTAAACTCCCTTCAGAGTTTGGGAGGAACACAGCATAGGCATTAGAATTAGACATATCGAGGTTCAAATTATAGACCAGTCACTAACAAGCTTCCATTTTTCTTCTGTTAAAAAGGGATAACAACAGTACCTGCCATACAATGGGATACTTGGAGGAGCAAACAAGAAGGTCAAATGCTTGGGAGAGCCCCTGGCACTCAGTAGGTGTACAATAAATGGTAGTTTTCACCATCTTCACTGCTAACACCATTGTTATTTAATGGGAAGAATGAATCCTCACAAGCACAAGAAAATGGGGAGTAAAATCAAGTTCCTTGTGTCATTCAAAAATCACCCAGAGGGTTGCTGTACTGGAAAGAGGGGCAAAATACTTAGCCAATATCTAACTGCAGGGAAATATTTTTAGATATCATTTTGATGGTAGACCAAAGACAAAACAAGTTGCTAGAAAACACACTTGCCACCCAAATTCATCTGTTAGTTTCAACCTGTTAAGGAGAAACATGTAGCTCTCATGTGGCACACTCGATTCACACGTGCAGCTAATTAGCACACCACACAGCCTACCTCCTCCCCCAGGCTTGCTGGGTCCTCCTGGTGACAGCGGGCCATTGCCAAAGCTGGTGAGGCTTTCTCTTCTTCCTGAAGGTCTGATGTTTCCATAGTAACGGTTGACCAAAATTTGCCTGAGCGCCTCACCCTTAATTCAAACAGGATAATGAAATCAGGTTCTGAATTTAATGCATAACTGAGCTACTAATACTCAAAAAACATGGAGGTACTCAGTTATAATTGGCTCAGTTTCACTCGGTGAAAAAACAAATTATTAATAAAAGCACTTGGAAACTCTGAAGTTAACTTCTTCAATATTTTCTCAGGAAAGCACATCATTAAAAAAAAAAGCAGCAATCTAGAATATTAAATATCTCAAGTTCTCTCTCTCACAGTGATAAACACAGAACATTAATTCTGAAGGGCAACTAACAATAACAAAAACGAAAAAGTCCCTTTGGGGTAAGCCAATAAAACTCAGACAAAATGAGAATTTTACAGGTCACCTTTCACATAGCAAAATAAAAATGTTACCCCAAGCATAGGGTCTATTCCCAATATTGTAAGAAAATATTAAGATATAAAAGTAATACTGCACAATGATATAATGAGCTGAAAGTAAGCTTTTCTTATAGAAACAGTCAGTGGGTTGAGTGGTGAAGAAAAAATAATGCTATAGAAAATAAAGTAGGGGCAGATATCAGACATACCAATCAAAAAATAAGCACCATGAATGAAATGAGTTTGACATTTGCTTTGAAATAATAAGGGAGGGGAATAGGTAAGGGATATAGATATGAGCAGCCAGTTGATAGTTGCTGAAGCTGAGTTAGGAATGTGGGTTCTCAAAACTCTTCTAGTTCTTCTTGTATGTATTTGAACCTCTCCGTAATACAATGTTTTAAAAATGTAACTATCAAAGGAATCTTGGACAGAAGACGTAACAACTCTTCCCCACAACTCCAACCAAAAAAATAAATAAAACCGCGATTTGTTCTCTAATACTAGGGGACGTTAGCAAAGCAGCACAAAGCAGCGAGATTTATTCTCAGCTCTATTCTACGTTCAGTCCTGCTAAGTGTCTCCCAGACCACCTCCCGGTCTGGAAGTTTCTAAAAGTCAGAGGCTGTATGGTTCTCCCCCAGAGTCTTTCCCAGGGACAAAGTAGTAAGGCACGGAGTTCCTCTGGCATATCATCAGGAGAGGTGAGTGAGAAGTCTAGCAGAGGGAAGGGGTGCTAAGATATAGCAGGTGTCTAAAATAGAGGCTCAAAAGTTCTTCTGAAGAGACCTGCAATGGTAACATGAGTCAGTAGAATTTAAAGTGATTTGTTAATAAGCTCCAAGAATAGGTCTGGAGACTTCAAGTGGGGTGTCTGCAAAACAAGATGGGAGGGAGCAGACGGGAGGGCGAGAAGGGCCCTGAGAGGGGCAAGGAGGCTGGGGTGCCAGGGGAACACGGCACCAGGGAACAAAGGAGAAAGGCAGAAAACTCCTTAGTTTGGCGTCAAAATCACGTAAGGTCCCAGGGCTACACTGTCAAGTTTTTCTTCTTTCTTAATTCATGCTGCTGGTCAAAGACTCGAGGAACAAACTGGGATGGGATAAATCGGGGGGGGCAGTACTGATTTTTAATTCAAAGTTCAGGAAATGGAAAAAATCTCTATTTTCTTCTCTACATTCCATCCACAAATATGTCTCTCATTGTAGTTCAGCAAAGGAGGGTGCTTCTATTAGCTCATGAGATTTGTTACCCACCTTGACTAACTGTAAATACAAAATTCCGAGAGTGCTTCCAAAGGGGAAGCTATTTATGAGGTTTTCACGTACTTTTTAAATAGACTGCAATTGGCACAATATTCTTTAATGGCTTAGAAAACCACATTTTGTTATAAAGATATAGCTTTGCTGGCGTTTTCGTCTCCAGCACCAAAACAAACACATCGATGGTCTCCAAAGCAGTCAGTGAGAGCATGGTGATCTAAAGGCTGACTTCATAAGATGAGAGAAATACAAATTTCAAAGGATCATTCACAGAAGCTGACCCAGAAAGAAAAAGGGGAAAGAAAAAGTTACCTCCATGCTGAATGTAACAGGAGATTAAATATGATTTTCTTTTTTCAACATAATGATGTATCAGTTTGATTTTCTTTCAGTAACATACAGTGTTTGAATTCCCACAATAGGGAATGGTTGGCAGTAAACCATCCTAACTCTCTAACTGGATCCCTCTGGGCATCACAAGAACATTGTTTGAGAGACAGATGGGCGGGCTGAGGCCTATGAGCTGCAACTGCTCAAGACAGCCAATGTAGCCATCCTGGCAAGCGTCTGGAAGATGGAAGATGGAATGGTCAATTCAAAGGCAGGGTGACCATGACCAACCAACCAACCAACACACGTCTTTTAGGAAGTCTCAACTACAGCTTTTACACTCCAATTCCGCTTCAGGGAGGAGCAACTCAGTTAGATTTTCCGATCCTTAGCTTGAGGGCAATTGGCAAGACTATGGTCAGTTTGCCATCAAGCAAGCAGGAGGTAAAGGAACACATGTCATCTGGGAGCACGTGGACTCCAGGCACAGGAACTTCACATTTATGCAGCCTGGATGCCAACTGAAGCTACAAAGGGATCTCACATTACCATTTTGTCTCTCCTTCCACAGAAAAACCCTAGCAGTTACCATAGCAACTGATGCATCAAATGGTACATTTTCCCCCATAAGAGAATATCATGAAATGTGCTAATTATGGAAAAACACACACACATACATTCTATCCTACAAACTTTTATTTTTTTTTCCTTCTTAATTATAAGGCTTTTGGCACATATTCACCTCACCTTCTTTCCACACACACAAAAAAGTTTAAGCTGAAAGGGAAAAAAAACCACAGAGCATGTGGGATTTGCCTTTTTTTTTTTTAAACAAGTTGAGATTTATTCCTTTTCTGAAAGAATAAAGACTGATAATTTTAGGTAAAAAGGGAAAAAGAAAATGGACAACATTATAAAAAGTTATGCAAATCCTTAGTGTAAAAACTTAGGTTTGAGAAAAATTCTGTTTTCTGAGCCAGTGGTTTAATTTAGGAAAAATTAAAATCTGCAGAGAGAAGCCTTCCTAATCATCATGATATAAATTACTCAAGAGCACAAAACTCCTCACAGCGTACTAGGATCAGAAACCCGATTGCAGAAAAGGAAAAAAAAAAAAAAGACTCCCCAAATAACATCACTTCTGAAATTTTAACATTTGGCCATGCAATCCCCCCCACTTCTTTTTAAATAACATTAATTTTTTTTTCCAGAAGTTTACACCTATAGTATGCAAACAGATATCAGATGTTTGTCTCTGGTAAGAAATTCCACACACACATTATTACCTAAGCCTGAGAAAAGGCAAAGGCCAAGAGTTTCTTTTGTAGTAAGTGTCATTTTAGAACAGTGAAAATGGTAGTTCAGTGATGTAGAGTAATGAAACCAAGCTCCTACCTTGCAGTTTGGTTCAAACAAGTTTCATTTCTATCAGTTCGACTGAATGACTAATGATTTGTAGGGACAGAGACAAGTGCCGAATAGGGCACTAAGGAGTTAATATTGCCACATAGGTACAGGAGAGAAAAAGTGACCTTTTTAGCTTCCTAGGTTCCAGCAACTTGAAAATCACGTGCTGCAGGAAAGATCACCCTCTCTCACATGAGTGGTGAGCCTTTCACACTTTAGTCAGCACTAAGGTCGCGCCTCAATTTAAAAATACCTTCCTTTGCTACTATTGTCTACCAAATCAATTGAAGTGTTTCAGTCTGCAAGGTAACTACAATAGTTAATATCCCTTGTCATATTCCAGACATTGTGCTAAGTGCTTCGTGAGCACAGCTCAGCAGGACAGTCTTAAGGGGCAGAGGCTATTAGTATCCCCATTTTACAGCAGAAGAAACTGAGGCACAGGGTGGATATATAACTTGCTTTAAATCACACAGCTAGGGCTTGGCACAGGGAGACCTGAACCTCTTTCTAATTCCAAAGCTTATGCCCTTATGTAGCATTCAGTACCGTGTCCCCTGAGAACTTAGGGCATGAGGGATGGCTATGTGTCTTTTCCAGCTACTTTTAAGGCCTGTGGCAATTCTTAAAGCACAGGTATGGATGGAAAACACAGGAATGCAAGGGGCCCTTGGTCGACTAACTGCCAGAGACCCAGGATGCTGAGGGGAAAGGCTAAATGCCAGCTCCCCAGGAGCTGTTCTTTGGTCATAGCCTGAGAAATTACAATCAAAGAAGAATGCAAAGAATTTGGGATGTGGTGGGATTGAGCAGGGGCTGGAGCATGTGAGCAGAACAAAGGTGCACGGGGCCACACATTCATCTCAGGCATAAATCCTCCAGGACACTGATGACCACAATTCCAAGGCAGTCTTTGTTATAACTGCTCATGTTCTAACCGCATGACCTTAGGTAAAGTACCTCATCTTCCTGTGTCTTAGTTTCCTAATATGAAATGGGGATGAAGGCTGTGTCACTGAGTCAATGTCAGCATTAATAAAAATTAAATTGATGAGTTAACATATGTAAAAGTCTTAGCACAGTAACTGGCATATGATAAATACTCAGAAATCCAGGATATCTCGTTATCTTCCAAAAATGAGTAACATGAATTGGTCAGCATGCTAACGATGTAGATGAGCCTTGCAGAAAATGGTTTGGCAATGCATAATGAGCACCTAAAGAAAGTATCTCTCCTTTGGCCTAAGAATGCCCTTCTAGGAATCTCCCCAAAGATGTACCCATTTCTTCATTTCTTCATCAAAGGAAAATATTACAAACCACTTGTTCATTTGTGGAACTTCAGACAGCTATTAACTTTCAGACTTTCAAAGAAAATCATCATACACAATATTAAATGACAAAAGCAAGGTACAGAAGTTGTACACTTAGAATAATCCCAAGGACAAAGAAAATGTTCGTTGGCACGTATACACACCTGCGTAAAAAAAGTGGGCAGAGGAAATATTATATCATTAGCTGCTTCTATAGCTGAGTAATATAATTGTGAACTTTTTATTAAACTTTTTTTGCTTATTATAAATTAACCATAATGATCATCAGTCACTTGCAGAAAAAAACATTTTTAAAGACTTCATCTAATTAGAAAGCCACTACAGAAAAAGAAGAGAGGTCATGAAAAGCTTCCTGGTCATCATTTGGACACTGGCAAGGTATAGGGCCCAAGTAGGTAGATAATAGGTGGACTCGCCAGTTAACCTCACTAATACTAATGTCTGTGACTGCTCCTGAGCCAATTAATGCTTTAACAATATCAACACCAACATAAGCTGACTTTAAATTACAATGTATGGCTGAGGGAGGTGTTATGGTCATTAGCTCCCAACATCCAAGACTACGTACCCTTTTATGGTCTTCCAGTTGCCTCAGGGGGGGGCTCGGTTCAAGCTCCTGCTAAGCATGCAGAAATTCCATTTTAAGTACAACACTAGGCAGACATGACCATCTTCAGTATCAATCACAAATAAAATACCAAGAGCTCATACTGAGCTAAGAGTTACACAAGAGGATTTTAGGCCTTTAAAAATTTTTCCCCAGACACATGCTAATGCTCAATTACTTTGAATATTGCTTAACAACTGTCCTGTCCCCAAGCCTAACACACTATTTAAATGAGCAGGTTTCTGACTTTTTGGCCATATACCATATTCATTACTTTTACGTGACCCCAAAAGGGGTTATAATGCAAGACACCAACAGCGCAAGTCCTCACAGTTCATACATGCATAATTGCACAGCACATGCATCAGAACATCAATGCATACACTTCTGAGCAGACACACACACGGACACCTCAGCTCTCCCCGACCCACCAATACACAGCATTCTAATCAAACTGCTAACAATGAAGAGCTCTGATTAGCAGAGTAGACACTGATCATCATAAAGCAGCCACACTGCAACTCAGCAATTTGATAATGTTTGTTTCATTTTTAAGAATTAAAGATAATACAAATTTGTATTATCTCTGCACAGAACCCAGAGTCTATTTTGTAGAATAACAGAAGGGTCTTGACATTCCAGAGTTGCTCAACTGAACATTTCAAGACTGAGACAGTTTTGTGTGAAAGCCTTCAGAGAGCCCCATCTCCACACCTGGAGGACGCTCTGGTTTAGCTCCAGCAACTCGGAACTTTCTTTATACACTGAAAGCGTCCTCAATTACAGAAACCATCAAGTCCCAGCCCAGCTAGAAGACTTCCCTCCTGTGCCTACCACCAGGACAGAAATTTCAACACTACAACTCAGACACTCAACCAGGACAACTGAGAAGCACCCATATTTGCTGTCACTGCAAATATAGGTGAGCAACACACACCTCTGTGGAGTTCTCAGAATCCGGAGCTTGTGGGAGCTAGTTGGGAGTAAAACAAAGCATATTAGTTATGGCACTTGAATCTCATGGGCCACAAAGAAGTCCAGAGACCAACATCAAGGACAAAACACAGAAGGCAAGATCAAAAATGAGGTGACATGGCTATACCAGATCTTGAGCAACTGAGGGGAGGCGATACTTTCTCTTTTAAAATGCACTCAATGTGGTCCCACTGGAAGAAACAATTGGCCTGAGATAGGGGAACATATTTAAAATAGGGAAAGAAACAAAAGACTACTAATGCCCAAGAAGGAAACAGATCTTGGGGAAAAAAAAAAGGATGCCAAAGGAAGAACCGTGGCACACCGTGTTTTGTTTGTACACCAAGAGAGAAAAAGCAATCACAGTGCATATCCAAGGAGGTGCAGGGAGGGAAAGGGGGTGGGTAATGGTAACAGAGGTCCCAGGGGCACTCCCTTCCCAGAGGCCCAAAGGTTGTGAACGACGGCTCCAGGAATCTGTCCTCCACAGGGCATGTGCTTGGAGCAGGGAACTGACTAATGTCAGAGGTAACCACCAGGCCCTACCAAGGCCTCCCTGGACCAAAGTCATACACCAGGCATGGCTGGCTAGTTCAAGGTACAGTCTGGCACTATGGAATGAGGCCAAGGCTCACGCTGCAAGTGAGTGACCTTGGCCTCCCTCATCCAGCGACACAGCATCCATACTGAGGCCAGAGTGTGGCTGTCAGCTGGTGAGCCAGAACAGGTGCTGAAAGCACAGAAGGACTGAAGCTATGAGATCTGGTGGTGTTTCAATTCAGCCCAATGCTACCCCTTTGGTGGTTTGATCCCCAAGATGGAAAAGTTCTTGATATAAGATTGTCATTATACAACTTTATGGTTTGTTTTGTTTTCCATTTCTCAACAGGTAAAATGATGAAAAGATACAGGAGATGTCTTTAAGTACAAAGATTAAAGTAATTCTCCAAGGACAGTGGGGCATATGTGGAGGGCTGCTCCCTCAATTATGGACAGAAGAATTTTCAGCCATGAGCACAACTTCACTAGCCTCAGGGAAAAAATTTATCTCCAGAGTCTTGAGCTTCCCATTGGGGTGTGGAGATATACAGTGGCAGGAGGGACTGAAGCATGGCAAGGAAAATAAAAACAGAAGTCAGTTATAGGTCTTTTCAAGACATAAATAATGACAACCAAGAATACACTTTAACTCTGTTCTTAAATTCTGTATGCTTTAGGCTAAAGAACTGAAACTGTGCAAATGTATTTGCTATCTCCCTTAGTATAGAAGGGACACATGAGAAAAAGCAGAATTAAAGCAATGGCCCATGTATTTTAGAGCAGCCAGAGATACCAATGGAAAAAAAGATGTTATCTTCTACTATTTGCACTGGCTACATTCCCACTAACATATCTTTTTATACTGATTCTATAGGATTAGAACAAAAAGATTATAGGCATGGGTTTACTGTAGGAACCCACAGAGCTACCCTCCTACTCTTTTGCCAATCAAAAGCTAAAGGAAATGAAGAAGACTGAATTGAAAGTGGTGGGGTTTTGTTTTTGTGTTTAAAATTTTCTTGTTCAAGATCTCTTTGTCCAAGGAAGTATTGTGAATACTTCTAGAATGCCCATAGGTAGTATATGGGTATTTCTTAATCACTCAGACATCAGTGATTTCTGATGTTTTATAATTGTACACTTACTCTACTGCTTCCCTAAACTACTGTCAAACTTTTTAAAAATTAATTTCCAAAATAATAATTAAATTAAAATTAATTATCTTTTCTCCTTGAACATTTCATGAAGCCCTTTGAGACAAAAGAGGAGGCTTTGCAGCCTCAGGATTCATTAAATAGTGTATAGAAGGACTATCCATTCATGAAAGAGAATAGAAAAACCAAGAGTGCTACACAGGGTCATGTGTCCACAAGCTCATTGGTTCTGTATGAACCTGAGCCAGGCACTGAACCTCTCTGGGCTTCCACGTTCTGACCTGTAGTTCAAGGAGACTGGAGCAGATATTCTTTAGGATTTCTTCCAGTTAAAACATTAAACAATGCTTGGTATATTTTCAGTAAACTTCATTTCATAATATCTAACAGCAAGTTCCCTAAATATAATACAACTTGCTAGGATATAAAATGATTTCAGGCATGGCAAAGGCCAAACCATACCTGGCATATAATTTGGTAAAAACAAAACAAAACAAACTGATAGCCTGTACTAGCACTTCCTTCTAAAAGGATTTCAGCTCTATTTCCTTGAGGATGAGGTTATTTCATGGCAGTAAGCTGCAATTTTGAAAAATAGAAGCATATTTATAAGCTACATTGTTCAAATAAGGTAATAGCTACATAAATGCAACATATAATATATGCCAAAACCAGAACATAATATTTAATAATGAAGTGATTTTTCTCAGCACATTTTATTATCAAGTTAAATTTTTTTTTTTACATGAAGGGTCATCCTCAATGAGCACACATTAAGGAGGGATGTTTTGAGAAAACGGTGATGTCTGAATTTGGACAAGTCTTGTCTTCCCCACCTTAGTCCCAGGATCAGTCACTACATTCAGGTGCTGACACCTCCAATCAAGGCAAAGCCTCCCAAACCAGCAGGTGATGGACAGTGCTCTGATGTTGCCTGGTTTTGAACTTGGAAACCCATTACTGCACCCTATTGCCTTTTTGTATTTGTTCACTGATCTTATGTCTTCCCAGTGCTTTTAGACTAGGTCAACAAAATCTAACCTCATAGAAAAAAAGATTTCAAATGACTAGCTTTGAAACAGAAATTCAAAATGAATCTCAAGTTACTAAATCCCAAGTGGCCTTCTTGGATGAGGCCGAAAATCAAGGCGCTTGAGTAGTAATTAGGTATGGGCTTGTGAGATACGGACATGCTTGCTTGCAACATATAACATACCTAACATTTTTTGAAGGATGGATTTCTACTATAAATGAAGGAAATCATACCTTCTCATCTTAAAAAAAAAAAAAGAAGTCCTAGAGTTACTCTTTCCTATGTACATACAACAATATCCACTCCCATACATACATACATTTCATATATGCCTCCAACAGGCTAGCACAGACCACAGCCTTGTTAAAAAAACAAAAACCTTTTGTTTTCCGCTGCCATTAACATAAATCATTCCATTAACCATGGGCTTCTAGAATTTTCCCTTGAAAGATGAAGTCTCCTTCCATGGACCATCCCCAGCAGAAGCTGAATACAGTTCAAGCAACGCAAACGTACTATGGCCCTCCTATTCAGCACATCAAAGGGAATGTATGAACTCTAGTACCCCTGAATCAGCCTCCAGTTCCTCTTCACCCACTCAAAACCTCAGAGTGGGGAAACCAACCAACCAGCCAACAGCAGACAGGCTTGCAAATATGTTTGCTGGGACCCGTCCTTCCTGAGCCTTTGCAAACCCACCTTAAGAGACCAGAAAGCTTTAAAGAAAATTGAGCTAAAATATGTGATCTAGCATTTTAGTAGAACAATTTTAAACCTTCACATCTGCTAACATAATGCCCTTTATTAATGGCATTTGTTTTTAGAAACCAAGAAGTAAAAATTTCGTCCCAATGATGCAGTTTCACCTTTCCAGAACACGTTCATTGGAACTCAATAGCGAAATTCATTTTTTAAAAAACACATTCTGACTTGACTAAATTATACAATTTCAGTCACTGTGGAATAATCTCAGCATCAAAACACACACACACACACACACACACACACACACACACACACACACCCCAACCCCCTCCCCCCAAATCCTCCTGCAACAGCTTCTGTGTGCTCTGAGTTGAGCTTGCTTGCTGTATGGTTGCTGGTGTCTAACAGTAAACAGCTCCACTGCATTTATTGGCAATTACTGCTGAAGGTCACACATCAGCAGTGAGCCTAAATTCCAGGAAAAAAAGCAGCTCTTATGTAACTGCCGCCTGAATGTTGGCAGGTGCCCAACCCAGCAGTTCACAGCAATGTAAAAAAGTAGGACACCTCCAGCCTGGGTTGGATGTCATGAGAACGCCCCCTGAAGGTGAAATTTAATAATTCTTGTGTTTCTCTTTTCTCCCCCTCCTGAATTTTAACAAAGTTCTCCTTCGCCGGCATCCTCGGCTTGCAGAAGAAGTTCAAGGTGGGATAAGTTGAGGGCTCACTTGAAGCAGGCCACAGTCACCCTTAAACCAGTGGGAATGCCACTGTAGCCAGGCAGCTGGCTGACACCAGTGGTGCTGGAGATTTCATGGTCCAAGTGACAGTGAGGAAATGGTGAAAACATCTCAAATACAAAGAAATGCAGCCTGTCCCACTGAGCTATAGCCCACACTTTCTCAACACACCATTCCCTGCCACAGACACATACGTGAAAATGAGATGGGTTACTGTTCTCCCTTACCGCCTCCACCTCAGGTTTGAGTATTGGATTGAAGTCGTCTGTTTGGTTAGCACAGCACTTTACAGTTTAGAAAGGTGATTCACAGGATCACCTGCTGGTGCTACCTACCTGTTGTTACCTGACCTCCTAAGCTCTTATGCAACCTCCCTGCTCAGGTAGAAGTTCCCAAATCATGGGTTCTCATAATCCCCCAGGTACTTCTCCATTCTAGCAATTCTCATAGTTTCAGCTGTCACTGAACACTAATTTGTACTACTACCCGTCTCCCCCACAAAACTGTGGACTTCAGAAGAGCAGACACTGTGCCTATTTGGGGGCAACACCATAGTCCTACCCCCTCACACCATGCCTGGAATGTAACAGGCATTCAAATATTAGTCATATAACTGTCTTTAGCATCAGTTGGCATCTGTTTAAAGCCAAGAATGGGTAGAGAATGGGAACTTTCTGGGGGTGATGGAAACATCTCCTATCTTGATTTGTGTATACATATGTAACAATTCATCAAGCTATAAACGTTAAGAGTGAGCTGAAGGGACACCAACCAAAGTATGGTAGTTTCCTTTTCCCCTACACCCAATCTGTACCCCCTCAAACACCGCCCCCCAAGGAAAAGGTAAAATTCGGGGGGGAAGAATGGACACTGTGCCCCTTTATTTGTCAAGAAAGAAAAGAAAAGAAAAGAAAAAGAAAGAGAAAGAAAGAAAGGCCAAACCTCCTCTTCCTGGTTTCAAATGAAATTTTGTTCTAGAAAACAGCTGGAGGGCTCCATACCATTCCCTTTCCTTATGGGGACTCCATGACTCTGTCCTCATTTCACCCTGATTTCTCAGAGCATTGACAAAGACACAGAGGTGCTATGCTTTTTCAAGAGTCATTCACAGCACATCTCCTTCCTTAAGATGCTCGAGTGGCCTCTATCATCAAAAGGCAGCAGCCCTCCCCCAATCAGGGTTTCATGGGATCACCATATATGCCTTACACTATTTCAGGGGCGATTCCCCACCATGTTTAGAATTGAACACTGGTTTGCAAATTAGGTGTGAGGCCTTGCCTGTATCACGGGCCAGCATGAACTCTTATTAAGCTTCTGCTGAACCCCAGCTGTGGGCTGCAGGTTTCCACCAGCACATACTGACAAAAGGCTTGGTAGAGGAGAAACCACAGGAGCTGCGGTAGTTTCCAGAACAGCCCTTGATGAAAAAGGCCAATCAACCATCTCTGCTTAGAGGACCAGATCCAACAGCCTGAGGGACTGGGGTCAGAGTGCTGGTGTCCCAGGGCTCTGACGGTTGCCAGGGGTAACGACGAAGAGGGGATCCGCAGTTGCTTCCTCAGGGAATTTTCAAAGAATCCAAGTGGCTGCCAGAACATTCTTCTTTTATAAACAGACAGTATTCTATTTCCTAGAGTATAATTATAAACACACCTGCTCCAACTGTGGAATCTTTCCATAAGCAAGCAATAAACTCCCAGCCAGAAGACCCAAGTTCTATCTTGAGCAAGCAAACACATCAACTGATTACTATGGTGCAAAACAGTATATTAATAACATTGCAGACTCCGATTAGGGAAGGTGTTCCTTCATTTGTACTTAAGCAAATAGAAACACAACTTCAGTATTCCCAGAAGAAAAGTTCAAATCAGTGAGGCATTTACAACTCCAGGTAGAAATAAGAGCAATGAAAGGTGCCAACATGCAAATTCAGCATGAGGTATTTTTCTGGCACAGAAATAACCAGGAAGAGAAAGAATGAGACAGGAAATGGCAAAAATCACTGTAGTTAAAGCCATTCATTAAGCCTTTACCGCACAACCTTTTCTCACCTTCTATTCATCCCAGAGGGCATGGCCTCCTCCCCATACAAGGAAAAGTCCATGTTTCCAGAGTTTACTGTGGTAGAACAGCAAGCACACCAGGAGAGGAGCTGAGCCAGCAGAGTGCTAGCTTTAATTTAGCCACTATCTATCTGGCTGTGCAAGCTAAGTCCAGTCACTTAACCTCTTGGAGCTCTATTCCTGAGGCAACTGAACCAAATTCAGAGCCACTTGCTTTCAGCTTTAAGTCTGTGATTCAAACTGTCCTTTAGTAAATCTGAACCATCTCTTAATATTTTTGAAATGATGGTGGTGGATATTAGAATAGACAACATATTTGCTCTGGTAGCTCTATCCCGCCCAAAGTAAGGTATTACTTGGTCTATCAAAAGAAGTAATAGATATCTAAAGAGGTAGAGCAGGAAAGAGGTGATTTTTAAAAGTCTAATAAAATTTTTTTCCAGGGTGCTCAATTTGCCAAGCAATTAAACTCCCTCACTTATATACTTTATGTTACATGTATTGCAACCTAAATATATGGTAGGAAATGATGAAAAATATTCACCAAACAAAAAATATTTCAGGGGCGCCTGGGTGGCTCAGTTGTTAGGCGTCTGCCTTCGGCTCAGGTCATGATCTCAGGGTCCTGGGATTGAGCCCCACATCGGGCTCCCTACTCAGCAGGAAGCCTGCTTCTCCCTCTCTCACTCCCCTTGCTTGTGTTCCTTCTCTATGTCTCTCTCTGTCAAATAAATAAATAAAATCTTAAAAAAAAATATTTCAGAGGCCCCCAAATCCCAAATAAAATGACCACTCATTGGTCCCCAGGATAATTGTGGTCAAAAAACTAATTTGATACGAATATATATAAAATTAATTTGATACTAATTTGATAGGATCCATCAGATGACATTTCAATTTCCTGACCTCTAGGTAGTTTTCCTGGATGAAAAGCCACAGATCTAGTATATTTCTAACCCCATTGTAAGCCTGCATCTAGATAGTCTCAAAGAGCAATTTGGAATTCACAATGCACTTAGACAAAATTTTACATGATCCCTCATACTCAATACCTCCCAACACGTGGACCAAGAGAATAGTTTTTTTTTTTACTACTTTCAAACTATATGAATGCAGTTATTTCTTTTTGCATTGATGCTTTGCATCCAGATAGAAAAGCTCTTTATAAATATCAACACTGAGTTTCAGAGATAGGTTAATGACCAGCATCAACCACAAATTCAATTGAGATTCTAAACAGTGAATGATTGAAATCTTATCATAGTTTAGAAAATCTTTGTCTAGATTCTGATGGGATCTCCAAGGACAAATGGCAAACAAACTCATGGGAAATGCTAAGACAGACACAAAGGACTCAACTCATGCCCAGAAGGCACACTACACAAAGTCAGATACTAGACACTGCAGAGACTAGGGGACAGACCACAGTGTTCACTGGAAAGGTGTCATGGAAACATCACCATGGGACATTTAAAAAAAAAAATGAAATTAGGACCTCAGCATTATCCAATTCATCAATGGAAATGAGCTGGAAAAGAAAAAAAGGGGGAGAAAAAGAAGGAAATGTTAGGAAATACCAGCAAGTGAAGTGTTAGAAACTTTGTCTTAGCGCTGAGTCTCCCATGTTGGAGTGTTGTTAGATGGGGACCATCTGAAGAGGTGCAGAGATCTGGGTCACTAACCACCACAGCTCACAGTGACATCTGCTCTGCACCACACCATTCAGGATAGGGGCAGGATGCTGCCACACTGTGTTCACATGGCAGGTATCAAACCTCCCAGGTCACTTAACCAAGGGCTCAGAGGTGCACCTTCCCACTCTCTTGCAGATGTGAAAACTTGAACTGAGCTGCGAACAAGGGCCAATTACCCAATCAAGAACCATGTTCTTTTGGAAGAGGATGGGAAAGAGGAAAGCCAACGACTACAGTTGGATCTACGCAGGTTAGGAGAAAATTCTTTCTTTCGATTCATTTTACCATTCAGTAGGGATCTGGGGTCCAAACTGTAGTTGGGCTAAATCAGAACCAGGTTCCACTTCAGCAAATAGTATGACAACATATCCTAAGAGCAGAAGCTCCAAATCCTGGTACTATTGATGATTAAAACAAAAACAAAAACAAAAAAAAACAACACACTTTTCCCCCCAAAGATGATTAGAGCCAATTCGAGTGATATTAGTAACAAGTAAGTGATTAGCATCAAGTTCAAGAAAAAGAAAAAAAACTAGAGCATTAATCACAAGTGTGCTTATTTAAAAGGGGAGAGATGATCCTCAAGTTATTTTTATTATTCTTTGTTAATAGTACGTTTGCAAATTTAAGTTCCTTATTAGAAATCCTGGTAGCTGGAAATGCTAAAATTTCATTCACCTAGAGAAAAGAAGCATTGGTAATTAACAGGTACTGTCAATTAGTATGAAATGAAAACCCTGACGTTACTTGAGGTCAAAAACTCTCTAGTGGTAAAACAGCTACTACTATTCAGAACAGAAAATAGATTTTAAATAAATTCTGAGATATCCTTTTATATTAATTCTTGGCTTCTGAATTTCTTTCCAAAGCTCTTTGACTAATAAAAAAACCTATAGACTACAGAGAGGCCAATATACAACATATAACATAATTATGCTGTCTTTTCAAGCTGGGTCTAAGGACATTTAGATGTTCTCTGAGTTATAGAGAGATTCAGATTAAATTTTAGAGATGTTTAGCTATGGGAAGTTTTTTTTTTTAATAAAGACATGGTTTAATTTGTGCATTAAAAGCAGGCACGTGATATGATGAGGAATGGGTGTTATATTCAACTAATAAATCACTGAACATTATATCAAAAATTAATGATGTACTATACCTTGGCTAATTGAATTTAAATTAAAAAAAAAAAGGCAGAGTTTAGTAGGCATTGCAGACAAAGAGTAGTTGTAAAGTCCTGCTATAATTCTAAGGTTGCTGTCTTAGGACAGCAAGACACTGTAAGCATCATACAAAAACACATTTCACCATTATTTTGGTGATCATTTTTAATATTTAGATTTACCCCTCTAGGAGACAAATATTCATTGCTGCTCCTTTGCATTTTAGAGACATAATAAAGATGATTTTTTTATTCCTAAAGGAGCATAATTAATTTTTTGTGATAATCTTCTTCTAGCAGCCCCAAGCTTGGTGTCCTATGTGATAGTTCTTAGACAGGTACCTGCCAGGGAACTTACCAAGACAAGAGGACTGACCACCGGTTACTCACCGATTTGACGCTTTCTTTCGGGACCTGACTAGAACAACCAGAGATTGTGGAGGACCCTGGGACAATCGTAATTTGTAAAGCCAGTTGGCATCAAGTGGAGACTGTTTTCAATTAAGTGAGACATCACAACTTAGTTGAAGATGAGATGTTTAAATTTCGCTACCTACTGTGCGTCAGAGCCACTGCCCCATGTCGTTTACATAATGATGGAACATAATCGAAACTTAAATGTTACATTTGTGGGTGGACTTCAAAACATTCAAATGGTGTCAATCACCAATGATACAGTAGAGAAGACCCTGAAGTCAGAGTGTTCTGGTTTGAATTCCTGGCTCCCCCATTCCTGTGTGGCCTTAGGCAAGTTTCTGAACCTCTCTGAGCCTAAGTTTTCTCCCCCATGTATAAAATAGTTAATAACACTACTGCTATCTCTGAGGCTGACCTAAGGTAAGACATAATGTTTAGTACAGCGGCTGGCACATAACAAGTAGTCAAAGAATGTAATTGTTATTTAAGACATACTTTAGGACACTAATGGGTATATAAGGCCTTTAAAAAATGTAAGCCAGTGTTCAGTGATTCTGTTATGTTTTAGTCTATCTGGTAATATAGGTGGCAGTACCCAGTGGCTTTGTTTTCAGACAAGTAGATCCATACAAGCACACTAATATTTCAACATTTTTTTAACAGGATAATAAAGAATGATCCCAACTTTCATTTTCATCTGTGACCTTGACAATCCTAAATATTGAATGAAGACACAGAGATGAATAAAGAAATCTATGTCTCTTTATCTTTAAGGATTATGGCTTAGGAGACAAGAAAACTTGGCCCACAGACAGGGTGGACACTACCTGAGGGGTGGGAGAAAAGGGCAGTGCACTGGGATTCGAGACCCTGGCTTTCAGTCTTGATCCTGTCACACGCTTGCCACATGACCTTGGGAAGTCACTTCAGCTCTCCACCGTGGCCTCCTGGTGTGCAGAGGGAGGGCAGGACAAAGTGATGCCAGACCAGACTATGGCCATGAAGACTCAGGACAGGGCAGGGAGGCAGAACAATTCTGGACATCCCAGGAGGGCATTAGTCATGGGACAAATTCCACTTAAGAGACAACTAATAGGAAAATTGGGCCAGGAAGACGGAAATGACCTCACACTTTCCCTTGTGCCCTGAGCCTCCAGTCCAAAGAACACCTCATTTATTTTATCAACCAAAGCCAACTGGTTTGCCTGAGAAAGGTTAGCTCTTTGGCTCTGGGTTCCTTCTACCCTTGAAAGAGCTGGCCTGCCCCATATGTCATGCATCTGTAGTCAAACAGGGACAGCCGTGAAAGCATCAAAATCATTTTCAAAAAGTCTTCATAAAACAGGACAAATTTAATACCCACTACTGGATTGGAAGAAACAGAAATAGTTTAGCACAACCCCCCGCCCCCAACTCTTTTAAGTTCAATTAATGTCAATAGTTAAGTAGCATTTTCCCACAAAGCATAGGGTCATGAGCATTCTAAGTATGTGCTATAGGTATTGAAGCTGTTGACTAACATGGGTTTCTGGAATGTCTTCCTTGGTTGAATGGCATTTCCCATATTTGCCTGTGGTATTTTCACTTTCGTGAAGGGGGATGACAGCCCCAACCAGACTGGAAAGACATGCCATCTTTCCTTTAAGCCTCTCTCTGCTTGGGTGTGTCTAATTTCTTCACCAGCTGAAAAAAAAAGAATGGGAGCCAGTGCCTAAGAACCTCTTCTAAACTCTGACAATTTACTCTTTCATAGTGACCCCCACCCTACTGCCCTCTTAAAGCCCCAGGCTCCATCGTTTTCCATGAGCTTTATAACGACAATTTTACAACGTCTCAGGTCCAGCATCTCCCATGGTCTGTGATGATATTCTCCCAGTTAGCACCAACAGGCAGGGAAAGCCAGTGAGGAAGCTTACCTTCCACGTGGCCCAAAGACCCTGATGTACTTAGTTGCCAAGCAACAGACCCGAATCCTAGCTTTTCTACTTTCCATGATATTAAAAACAAAAACAAACAAACAAAAAACTTGAGAGAAACTGAAGTATAATCACAACTTGTAACATTTGTGGGAGTAGGGACACCAAGTTTACTATAAAAATCTCAGTCATGGGGCACCTGGGTGGCTCAGTCGTTAAGCATCTGCCTTCGGCTCAGGTCATGATCCCAGGGTCTTGGCTCCCCCATTCTGCTGGAAGCCTGCTTCTCCCTCTCCCACTCCCCCTGCTTGTGTTCCCTCTCTCATTGTGTCTATCTCTGTCAAATAAATAAGATCTTAAAAAAAAAAACAAAACTCAAGTCATAGAAATGAACAGATATTCTAAAGAAGAGAAAACTGGTCTCCACCTTTTAAAATCAAGTTTTATGCCTCCAAAGCTACAAGTATATTCATAGCTGGTTATGGCTCTTTTGGTGGGTTTTATCTTTTTATGAAGAGTGAATTTCTGTTATACAATTATATTTTAAAAACATTTTTTAAAGCTCACTTTAAGAAAAAGAAAGATCTTGTGAAATAAATGCTGCTTGTTTGTCTGGCACTCTCTGCTATGAGCTTTTGCCTATTCTTTCTTTTTGTTTTAGTGCAAGATCTACATAAGTGTCTCTACAGGTGCTTGTATGAACAGGACATCTCATCATTTCTCATTTGTACAAGGGGTCTTCACTTCTATCATTTATATTTAGAAACTCTTGTCTTGCAGGTTTCTACCACAAAGTTCCTACTGAGTTATAGATACTTATTTCCTAATTAGTACACATTCATTCACCTTTTAATTTATGTATTTTTAAAATTCAGAGTGACACTTCAAAGCTGTGTGATCTGGGGACAGTGAAGGAATGTATGCTGCAAAAGGGCTTGTGTACTTTGCCGGTTTATTTTTCTTATCCAAAGATTTTCACATGTGAAATTGTTCTAATATTTGCATAAGATATTGCTTAGGTCAGAAATCAAGATCCCTACAGACGTCTATACCTGAAATAACCTGGTTGCCACCACCCACTTTGACAAAGAAGGCTGTGATTTAATTACTAAGGCTTCTTCACAGAGATGAATCAATGAGTTACTGGGTATTTTGACAAATCAATGACATCAGGGGATAAACCTACTCAGAAAATGCTACTGAAGTGGCTAGGAGACCATTAGTGAACATACTACCTTCAAATGAAAACTGGTGGGATTTTAAATTCAGGCCCCCCAATTTTTAAGGTGGGGGGGGCAGAAAGAAGGGGCAATGAGATTGTTTTTATCCCACTTGGACCAAAACTGAAAGTGTGAGGAATGGTCTCTTGCACATCCTTGCTCACTGCCTATGCCAAGAAGTAGCATGTCCCAGGGATTGCCCATTTCCCAGTCTGAGCTAGAAAGGGTAATGTGTTTGCCTGCCCTAATTCCAGTTAGAACTGGAGGGAGTTTCTTAGTACACTGGAAGGATTGTGCAACATCTCACCAGAAAGAAGCAGTAAACCCACAGGTATGCCTAGCTGGAACCCAAAACTCAGGAATGCATGCCTTGATACATAAGAGGCATTTGCATTCCCACCAGGAATTTAGATGAAATACCTTGTTACTATTTCCCTGACATTAGATTACGTGGCAAGCAGCCTATAAGACGACTAAGTATATGTGATTTTTAGAAGAGAAGGCATATGATTTAGCTACCTTTCATGACCAGACAATTAGCTTTAAAAAATAAAAAGTCCCCTTAGTCAATATGCCTAAACTACAGTGGACTTCTAACCCACCATCCCACTTCAATTTAATAGCAAGACCTTGTCTTGACAAGAGAATAAAACACAGTACCTTTTCTCCATAGCCTCTGTCTTTGGTCATCATTTCTCGGAGGGTCTGTAGGACCTTAATGCAGAGTTTTTCCTCATTCTCCTCTAGCAACTGTTTGGTATGCTTTATTAACCTGAAAGGGGGGCCAGGAACCATACATTAGGTCCCTGAAATGATCTTTCAATTAAACAAACAATCACTTCACAAGCAACTTATTTTAAGTAGTCAGTTAATGAACAAATATCTATCAAGGACTCCTAAGTTAAACATGCTTGGGGGCATTCACTGTAGCCTGAACAGCCAGTTAGTGTTTCAAAAGTGTCTCAACAGCGACACCCGCTGGTCAGTAACAGCGAGCGGGCACACTGGGCGGGAGTCTACCACATAGGAGGAGGAGATGATAGGGGGAGGAGAAACAGGACCGGGGGCCCACTCACACCTGTTAGTTTATAGAGTGTGGCTTTTTATCCACTAAGGAGTGCCAGTAACATGGCTAAAATATGCCACCAGTAAAAAAAAAAAAAAAAAACCTCATGGGGATAATGGTTAAGGTGAACACTGTTCATTCACCCATTGCCTTGTCCTTTGAGGGACCCAGGGTCCTTTGAGGGGCTCAGAGGCAGAGTCCACGCTCAAGTTAATCAACCCACCTTAGGATAAAAATCAAAAGGAGATTTCTGGTCATGGAACCGGTTGTTTCTTTCAGGTAATGCCCCACAGCATAAACTAAGAAACTACAAATGTGTTAGGAAAAGACTGGGGTCCTGGTAGGTCTGAACTTTTGGAGGGCAGAAGGGCCACGACTTTTCTACATCTGTATCGCAGCCCACGGTGGGTACCCTGCCAGTCTTGTGGCATGGAAGATGACTGGGCATGCAGTTAAAAGGAGAAATTCTCACCCAAAAACAAGTGTCACTTAAGTACAACCGAACCCACAAACTTACATTAGCAAGGTCAGAACGGGACTCTAACGCATGACCTCGTACTCATCAAAGTCAAAAACCAGGCCAGCGTCTGCTTCTTCACGAACAAGCACTCTGTCTGGTCAGCAGGGCTCTGTAACTGACCACCCCAGAGCGAGAGGCTGCTTACTTGCAAATGAAGCCACCACTTTCACACTTTCTTCTGGCATCTGTGTTCTCTGGGAAAAGCAGCTCAGGTCTGTGGAGCACATCCACGAGCACAGATAACTCTGCCTGGACCAGGGGCCTTAGACGGTCCTCCAGGGCTGAGACGATGTCCTGGAACGGAAGGACAGCTTTGGTGAGCAGCTCAGGCCGAGGCTGGCTACAGGAGAGTGAGAACATTCATTTCTGACCTCAAAAATGACCACAAGCTAGGCTAGATTAGAGCACTGTTAGTACTGTCTGGTATTTATCTCAAATTATTAAACACTGCCCCAGGGGTATCTGAAGCCATAGCCCCTGATGCAGACAACGAGGTAAAAACAGCCCCACCAGCCCTTCTACTGTGATGATCCTTATGTCACTCAAGGGGTCATTCCACATATTTTGAAATACGATGCAAAAAGTACATTTGACAACATGGAAAAATGTCTACAATATGAGTGTAAAAAAAATGGTTAAACAATAGCATGGGCACTATATGATCCAATTTTTTAGAAACAACATTAGTACCTAAGGATATATACCAAATATCAGCAAAACATCACTACTGGTTTTCTCTGGGTGGTGGGATTGCAGGTGATTCCAATTTTCTTCCATAAATGGGTACTTGTGAGTACAAATTATTTCCAATGAGCATGAACTATTCATATAATAAAAAGTCATACAAAAATGAGCACACAAATGAATGAACATGCTGTATCAAAATGCTAAATACATGTACCCTGATAGCATGATGGTCTTCAAATGCAAAACACATAGCTGTAGGAGAGGAAAACAGAGAGAAGTTGAAAGAGCAGCAAAACCAACACAACAAACACCATATAAAGGCAAATGACAGAAAACAGATGAGAAATTATCTTCAAAAGATGCTAAAGTCTGCTGGATGGCTTGGTAACTTGGAACCTAACTGGGAGCATTTGCTGGCTAAGACAGGGGCTGAACACAGCATGGTGTGGATAATATGGGAAGTCCTAGTTAACCAAGGAGATTTGCATGGGAAAGGCCACTTAAATTGCATTCAACTTAAGTGTAGACCCAAATTTCATAGGTAATGGGCAATAAAGAATTGATTTATCTGTTACCCCAGAACTAAAACTAAAACATGTGACTATTATTTATTTTATATTTAACAAAATTTGTAATCACTCAATAATATTTAGGATGCATAAAGAATGCATGAATCAATCAAATTATTTGGGGGGGGCAATTTTCCCAGCAAAAGTACACTACAATACCCCTTAATTCATACTGACATTCATAGCATAGTCAAAAACAGGGTCATTTTTGCAAAATTCTCTGTTTCCTCTTTGAAAGCACTCCAAATTCTCTTCTTCAGTAGTTATTGGTTCTAACTCTGGCAAATCTTTGTCTATAGCATTTGCAGGGGGTTGAAGCAGTTCTTCAACATCATATTCATAAAATCCTGCATCTTTTGCGAGGTTTGAACTTTACACTGGCATTGATTTGCATTGTACTGTCAAATGTTTAACATTCAGCAATCAAGGAGAGACCAACAGACAAGGATGGTGAAGCGATGGGCAGGGAAAGATGCTGGTGTTAAGTGAGGGGGATGTTTCAATGGGGATTAATTATATAAGCAGTCGGTCTGCAAGTGAATGTTCTCATATTATGGTAACTTCTGCTGTCCTAGGCAATCATAACTACAGGGACTCAGACAATAATATCATTGCATAATGAGGATCCTTTCAGCCACTACTCTCTTCACAACAAGCATTAGCTAGGCTTACGTATTTTATTTTATTCCCTAAGAATATGCATAATAAATCCAAGAAGAGCACAAGAAACTGGTGTGTTTGGCTGCAGAAAATTTATTTCGTTTGAACAGTAAAAAATACTGTGCATTCAAACAGTTATGAGTCTATAATATCCCTCCCCTTTAAAAATATAATAGAGTCAGGAAGCACTCTATTTGAACTAAATTACCTTTGTTTAAGACTGGGTGTGTCACAGTAAGGATGAAATTCTTTCCTTGACCTAAGAACTCCTTCCTACCTCCCCAGCTCCATGCCACAGCAACCTTCCTCTGGTCTTTGAATGCGTCACATTCTGTCCCATACAATGTTCTTTTCAAATGCTATTTCCCTCTCTTCTATTCCTTTAAGTAAGTCCTACATTCCTCTGATCTTGGTTCAAACGTCATTCCTCAGCAAAGCCTTCTTGGATCATCATCCCAGCTCTGGGCATGATTAGGTTCCTCAGCAGCCCTCCATAGCACTACTCACTTCTCTGCAGCATTGTCTCTCTTGCCATTTTACTTTTATCCATGTGATTAGCTGACTAATGTCTATCTTCCTTCCAAAACTTGAGAATCTATGAAGGCAAAGATCATTTGTGGTTTTGCTCACCACTGCATCTCTGGTGCCCAGCATGAGTGGAGCTGATGCATGCATCTCTAGGCAGGTTATATAACCTCACAGAGATTCATTTATTTTATCTAATTATTACAGTCCTAACAGCAATGACAATAACAGTAATAATCATAATAGCAGCTGTCATTGATCAAGTGCTCACTACACACCAGGCTCTAGTCTATGCCATTTACGTGTACTGTATTTTCCAAAAATGGCCACTGTTATGTATCTTCTCTTGCACGTTCTTCTTACACTGCGTCACTGACATTCTTCCCATTAAATGGTAGTCTATGTCCCCTTCCCTTGAACCTCAGTGGACACTTGTGACTGCCTTGACCAACAGAATTTGACAAAAGTGATGCTATGTGTGCTATAAAGCCATTGCGGCTCTTCTTGTCTCTCTCTTGAGATGCTAATCTCAGGACCCAGCCACCATGCTGCAAGCAAGCGCTGACAATACGGGGAAACTACATGTAGATGCTTCAGATGACAACTCCAGCTGGGGGTCCCAACATCAACTGCCAAACATGTGCAAGATTTCAAGATGAGTCCAACTGTGGCTGCCATCTCACTGCAACTGCTTTCAAGACCCTGAGCAAGAAATACCTTAGAGAGCCCAGCCAACCTCTAGAACAGTGGAAGAGAGGGAAATAATGGCTGTTGCGATTTGTTAAGCAGGCACTGATAATGGGAACACATTATCAGCCCTGTAATCCTCACATCAACCCCCACCCAGGTAGCTTTTCTATTATCCTACCTTACAAATGAGGAAACCAAAGCACAGAACAATAAAGTAACTTTCCCAAGAACACACCATTTCTAAGCAATGGAGTCAGGATTTGACCCCAGGCATTGGCTTGCGATCATGCCCTTAAGCACTGCAACGGGCCCATCTGAAGTGTCTGAGAATCTCCAACTATGGCCCATGTACACTACCTGTAAGAGAATCCCTTGAGGAGCTTGCTAAAGGAAGATGTTAATGTTCAGATGTATGTTTAAGTGTTCCATGTACACCTAATACTCACTACTCTCCCCTTAACAAAGGGACAGATCTCTTCATAGGTGCTAAGAAAAAAGTATAATCCAGGTAGAACTTAGTAATACTTTTATTTTCAGTTGGTTCATTCTGATCGAAAACTCTTTTCTCAGGTATTATTACACTTGTTTACTTGCTGAATCAAGAGGCTAAATATACTAGGGTGAGAAAAAAAAATGGAGCCCTCATGCCCTCATCCTAGGTATATCCTTCTGTAATATTTAAATATTCCTTCCTGGTAAGAGCAGAGTCCCTATTCTCAAGAAGAAATCTGTAAATATACAAATAACCTTTAAAGACCATGGCTTCATCAGGAGCTTTTCTCTTCCCAAGTAGCTCTGCATTCTTGGTTCTTCGTATATTACTGTGCTTGACTATCCATTCACATACTGACATCTCTCTATGGCCAATCTTGGTTTTTCTCTGGGTCACGGAAGCACTGCTGTGTGGGAACCACCTTAGGTCAGGTTCAGGTTCACTCCTCTCTGGGCCAAGCATTACCTGCAATCTCTCAATGATATTCCGGTAGTCTCTAGAAGCTGCCAGAACAGAGTCTCTGCGAGCCGCATTACGGGCAGTCAGACGCCAGTTCATGGCAGTTTTCTGTACGATGTTGTGGGACTTCAGAAAGAGGTTGTTGACTTGGCTGTCCAGGTCCACAGGAATAGCGATGGCCCGGCTCTTGGCTACACAGAAGAAAGATGACTCGTGAGTCTCCAACTTGCATGGGAGATGCCCCAAAGACAGACTTAACTCCCCCATCACCCCCTCAGGCAGATTTTTTCCATAGTATGTCACTTGGATGGCACGGAGTGTGAATGCTGAGGAGCTCAAATGAACTTTACCATCCTTAGGTCAGCGATTTTCAATGTGAATTCTGGGGGACAGTAGCTCTGAAGTACGTTAACATGTTCTAAGTTCAAAGTTTAGGCAAGTGAAAGTGTGTTTATATATTTTAAGAATTATTAAGATAGGGAACTCATTTGGCCAACAAACTATTTTTCCAAAAATTCTCTCAGTGGTATTCTATAGAACAATCTACAAAATGCCAATTTAAGCCAAACATAATACAAAAGATGACATTTACAATAACATAAGCCACTCTTTCCATATAGGCTCTTCTCTTCCCCTCTTAAACTCCAGTCTAATCATGAGGAAAGGAACAATCAAGCCCATGGTGGGGGCTGGGGGGCATATTCTCTACAGGACACCTGACCAGCACTCTTTAAGATTGTTAATGTCATAAAACACAAGCAAAGTCTGAGGCACTGTTGCAGCCCAGAGGGAACTGGGGAGGCATCACAACTAAATGCAACGTGGGAGCCTAGACTGAATCCTGGAACAGATAAAGGACATTGATGGAAAAAGTGGTGCCAGGTCTGGAGTTTAATTCATAGCAATGGGCCAATATCGGTTTTGTAGTTTTGACAAAAATATCCTGGTGTTGCAAGATGTTGACAGCAGGGAAAACTGGGTGAGGGGCATATGGGAACTCTGTGTGATATCCTGGCAACTTTCCTGTAAGTCTAAAATTATTCCAAAATAAAAAGTTTAATTAATAAAGGAAAATAACTAAGACCAACAATCCTTTTTTCCCATATGGGAAATCCAACAACCTCTGAAAAAACAAGACAATGACTTCCTGTCTTCAATGCTTCACAAGACCAGAAGCAAAGAAGGTGCCATATTACCTGTATCTAATTGTAAAAACAATGCCAGCACCCTGGAAGAAGCAATTTGAGAAGCAATTGTTTAAATCCAAGAAAAACAAAAAACCATCAGCCAGCCAACGAATTTCTAACAGTTTAATATACCAAGTGAGAAATTTGGGAAAAAAGATATGAATAATATAAAAATAAAAAGCAGGATGTACAGCATATACTCGGCTAGAAACAATGTGCCTTGGATACCCCCTTTTGAAGATAAACCATGAAAATAGTGAACTTTGGTGTGATTTTAGTCAGGAAGAAGTATTCCCCAAGGGGCACATGTCTGAATTCCTGGGGTGCTGTGCTGTTTCCATGGCCTGCCACTTCATAGACATCACCTCCCTCTATCTTTTCTCATCAATGCCAAGCCAATTAAAACATTTCATCTCCCTAATGAGCGTTGGGCTGATCAACTGGGCAACCTGCCCAAATTTTACTCAACAACTTCATGATGCATGATCCTACATGGGCAGAGTAGCGAGTTTTGGGGATATGGTCTCAGAGCCCTGGTTCTGAGATATCACATCATGAACCTATAACGTACACACTTTCAAAAGCCTCATCTCTTATTGTGAAATAGTGCTGCGAAAATAATAAAAGGACACCAACACCTACCACTTGAGAGTCAAGGAAATCAGGATGGGAGGACTGAAATCAGGGAAGTAACACCATCTGTATTGGCTGGACAGCTACTCAATAGTGCTAAGAACCCCACCTGCCTCTTCTGCTGCTCTCAGGGGATCTAAATAGCTACTACAGGGAGGTAACTCTTCTTCAATTTAGGCAGGAAGATGAACCCCTTGCTTAACATTTATAAAGGGGAACAGGGCCAAGGAAGAGAGTCTGAGTAAGTCAGGGTGAAGGGAGCAGTAATTTTCATGACTTCCTTTCAAAGCTGCCAGAGAAGTGACAAGTGAGGGGCGGGGAGGAGGGAACAGAACACCATTTATCATCGAGAGGCAAAAGGGATCAGTGTAGCATTTCTGAGAAAGGATGTTCCTTGGGGTTGGACGTGTACTTCGTAGGAAGAAAGTTTCCATACGGTCAAATACACTTACTGGAGTAAACAAATTCGTTTCCTGAATGAAAGACTTCCCAGAGCCTTGAACCAGCTTGTGTGCACTGTGACTTGCCAAGAGTTGCCTACATTGAACGGTGGACTCTTATTTTTTCAAAGCCTAGCTTTCTTTGGGACTTACTGGCTCTTAACTTTGGGAGATGCTGGCTTGGTAGATGAAAGCAAGGGTTAGCAATCAAGAAGACCTCCACTCCAGTTCTGCCTCTGCAACTTCTTGTGTGCAGAACTTCAGAAGAGGTAGAACAAGTGCTCAAGAAATGGCAGTCTTTATTACTGTCAGGCAATTCATTTTCATCACAGTCAATCCCACCTGCACTGATATCTTACCTACATCAGAGAGCACCCGAATACAGCTCTCCACAGAGGCTTTTTGGCTCGGCATTAACCAGTTGCAGTGGTAAACCCTGAACACACCTTGCAGCAGTTGCACAAAGACAGGCTGGCGAGTCTGCAAGGAAGAGAAGCCAAGAGACGGGTGGTATGACTTTTCTGTAGATCACTGATATGCTGATCAGAAACAGACATTGCATTGAACTGTGGGTTAATGGTAATGGACCCTTTGTAAGAGTGAGAAGGGGTGACCGGTTATGAGCAGGATTCTAGAAGTTGCCTATCCCAAGGAGGAAAAAATCAGAAGCATTTTAAGGGCATCTACAAACCTGATGCCATCTAAGTCTCACCAGAAGAACAAAGAGTGGAATCAGTGTCTGAAATCTGGTATTCTTGTCCAGTTACCAACTGGCTATATGACTTCAGGCAAATTGCTTCATGTCTCTGAGCTTTAACTTCATCCAGTATATAAAATAAGTGGACTGAGGCAAATTAACCCGAAGTTCTTTCCAGACATTATTTCCTATAAGCAGAACCTCTATTTTTAATCAGCAAAAACAAACTGATGAGTGGATCTCACCAAGAATGCTTATTTCTAGCAGTGTCTTCAATGATATAAACAGAAGATAGTTCTGATGGTTACCCGTTCCAAGTATTCATTTACTACAGATGAGTTAACTACATGGTAGGATCTATTCCTATGACAGTATAAATTTGTACTCTTTTTTAAAATAAGAAAACTCCAACATTTACTTCCTCCGAATTTCCAAATGCGTTTCAGTCTCCATCCAAAGCTACCTGGGTCAGAGTAGCTTTGACCTGCAAGGCAAACATTACTGTATACAGTGAGCTTCTCCACTGTTTTTAGTTTGGGGAAAGAGGACTTGCATAGTCCCTCCAAAACACAGTGGGAATTAATATAGCAAAGAAAAAAAAGTATTAAAAAGCTCTAGAGAGGTTTCTGAGATGGAAGAAAAACAAGAGAAAGTGCTGTGGTGGGGGAGAAAGAACTCTATTAGAAGAAAATTCAACAGGTTAATAAAAATTCAAAACTTCTTCTATGAACAATGTTCAGAAAATTACACTTACTAAGTGCTACATACTTCAAATGAAAGCTCATTTGGGGCCTCAACGAACAATCCTGTGGCAAACATTTATAGCCTTAATGCTATAAATACAAAACGGAGGCCCAGACAGGTTAAAAGAAAGTACACAGAAGAACCAACAAATGGTGGCAGAGCAGTGAGTCGACCTCAGGGCTCTCTGACGCCAACAACTTGTGTTCCTTCCACCAAGTTCACCCGAAAACCAGGATCTCTGCTTCCTTCAGGAAGTATTTTCTGTTCTACAGCTCACAGCCACCTGAGAAAGCAAACTGCATTGCTAATAGAGGACAGGATCATAGAGAGCCTGAGAAATTGGCTGAAAAACCCTGATATTAAGCTCCTGAGCACAAGGGTTCCAATGAGAGAAGCCATTTATGGAGATCACGTCCCACATGCCAAGGGCTAAGTGCTTTTTTGCCTATCCCACTGAGCCCTCACCATGACCCAAGGAAGTAAATAGTGGTATTATCCTCCCCCCGACTGGCTCGTAGGTGTTAGAGTTGGGATGAGAACCCAACACCCAAACTCAAAGAAAGAAGTATCCTTTGACTAAATTAATTCAACTGAACCAATATTTATTAGGCCTCTGCTCTGTTCCATCTGACCCCTGGATAAACAAAAGATGAAGAAATTGGCCAGAGTAGCTGCCTCCTAATTACCCATTCCAATGGGCAATCTGGGAACATCAGCTCACTTGACCTCTTGGACTAAAGAACAGGGCCGCTCAACACCTTCTTCATAAAATGCTCCCTTTTCTTAGATCCTGAAGCCCTGCTTGTTCCTGAATCCCATCCTGCATGCGGGATAAAGTGAAGACCTTCCCCTGGCCTCTTCTGTATCTTGCCTTTAATTATCTGTGCTCTGCCCAGTCCCCTCTAAGTAAACCACTTCATTTTCCGGGCCACAACTTCAATGAGCAAATGTTTATACTTGGATTCTACCCCTCCACTCTTCTGAGTCTCACAGATTCGTTTACTTATTCAATGAGTTAGCATCTCCTAGGTTCCAGGCACAAAGCAAGACACAGGGACCAAGCAGTATTGCAGACAACTGTGACCTAAGACATAACCACGCCCTTCTTACCAAAGCTGACAGTCTAGCGGGGAAAAGCACAAGCTCCTATTTATTAAGCACCTCCTATGTACCAGGCACTATACTAGATGGTTCATAAACATTATCTCTAGTGCTCACAATAACCTGCAAGGTTGATATTCCATCCCTGTTTCAAATGTAAGCAAAGAGGTTCTGAAGTTCAGTGACCAAGGCCAGTCCACAGAGCTGATAAGGGGCAGAGTGAGGATTTGAAACCAGCTCTAAAGCCTCCAAAATTCTGTTCTTCTTCCCTGGATCCCACAGTTCCAGTTGCTTCCTGGACATTCCACTGGCAACATAAATGCAACACAGCCAAACCCAAGTTCATCATTTTCCTTCCTCATATGTTTGGATTGAATAAAAAGAAGGAAGCAAACAAAAAAACCCCCAAACAAACAAGGAAGCCAGGAAGGAGGTAAAAATCTAGCTGGGGAAATGAGGCATATGCTTTTCAGCATATAAACAAAACAAAACAGGCTATGAGAGCTCCAAAAATAGTATTCCTTGAAAATGAAGGCTCTAGAATCCATAAGCTACCCCTTAAAAAACAAAGCTAAAACCACTTTGGACTTTGTATTCTAAGTATAGATAGACAACCTGGGATCTCACCAGGAACTTTGAGCATTTATATTGAAGATTCATCTCTCTGACGATTCTGGCTTATTAGGTGGTCCAAAAATTGGTTTCAAAGTAAGGCAATATGAGGAGACAGGAGTGACCAAGATGGAAATCCAAGACACAAGTTTCTGTTTAATGGTTTTCCAATTAATTTGACTGATTTACTTTGACATTCTGGTTTTGCAATACTGTTTCACAATCTATAGGAGAATGGGCATTGCTGTGGCGATTGTCACTTTAAATTACAAAAGAAGCAAGTCCGATCTTAGTAACCAAAGCAGCTTTCCTAGCTGGCTCTCCGTGTAATAGTAGTTGGTGAGGAGCATGTTCTGGTCTCTAGGAATTCATGTGCTTGGGATCTAACCGGTTTCTGCTCCCCAATTACTCAAGAATATGTACTGATATTTGAAAGGCTGCCTTCTAACTTCGTGATACTTTAGCTTAACCACTAGCTTGTACAGTTATTTCTAACTAAGCATAAGGCTACCAACAGTCCCAAGGAAAGGTATCTCATGAAAAATTCCATAATTCAAGTTTTTGCATCAGAGAGAAGTAGGCTGAAATCATGGTTATGCCACCTAATGGTTGTGACCCTAACTGAGCATGGTAATTAAACTTTCTGAGCCTCAGTTTACTCAGCTGCAAAATGGGAACAGTATCATCTACCTCATAGGCTGTATTAGGCTTATATGAACTCTTTGCATATTAATGAAATATAGCAGTATCTAATTAACACACCAGGGAGTATGAATCACCCTTCCCTTGGAGAATTTACCTTCATTAGGATTATCTGTCTGTAGTCCAACAACCCTAGGCCACCCATCAACCCCAGGACAGCCTCTACCTCTTTCCACGACAAGGAGGGTTAATATTTCTCTTCTGACCACTGGAGACCAAGACCAGCTTTCATCCTGCAGGCAGTACGAACGCACCTGCAGTAAGACTTGCACAGCAGTTGACCCAGACATAAGTTATATAAAGGAGAATGATTTTTTTCCAAGTCAAAGAATGACACCATCTCCCGGATCCATGGATTCCTACCTTTGAACCTGGAAATACTGTGGGAATCCTGATGCAGAGCTGCTGCAGTGCACAGGCCCAGGAGCACTGCGCAGGAAGGCGTGCACACGCCCGCAGGGTCAGGCCGCACAGCAGCCCCGCCAGCCGGGCTGAACACCTTCTCATGCTAGCCCCGTACCACTTTGGGTGAACTCTGGGTACACGCCTGGGAGTTAGAATCGGGATCTCCAAATGCATTTTTAAAAAGTGTGAATAACATGCTAGCACCTATCTGAAAGCTGCTTCTCCTTCTTCCAAGACTGAAGCGGGGGGAATAACAAGATTAAAGGGGGAAGAAAAGGCATCTTAAGGGGGAAAAAAATCAACAACCAGTAGATTCATCTGGTACAGAAAAACATTCTCAGGTGCTTCTGTAGCCAAGGGACCCACCACAGCAAGAAAAGCATCTTGTCTGAATGCCTTGCAAAATGGCCCATGTATAGCTGCTCACTGCCAAATCAATGCCAACGGCCCCTGCTGAAGCTCAGCCGTGAACGCCCTGCACCTGCATTTGCCTTTCTTACCTGCAGCGTTGTGCTCTGGTCTGAGAAGGGAGAACTGAAGAAGGTGGTAACGATACTCATGACAATTTCAGTAACGTACTTCTCCAAAATTGAGTCTGCGTGTTTCCGGTCACTGGTGTTGTTACAGGCCTGCAAGGCAATTGGATGTTTCAGACATGACACCAGAACCTGCAGGTCAGTTGTAGGATTAAGAAATCTGTGACCACTCCTGCTGATTACCCTTAACAAATGAAAGGTAAAGGCTTGCAGGTCAATATGTCTCCCTCTCAGGAATGACAGTAATAATAATAAAAATAACAAGAATAAATCATGCAGAAAGAGAAACTGATCAACTCGGATATCACATGTAGACGCACAAAACATTTAAAATTGGGATGGGACCTACAGGGCCATTGCTTCCAAATTCCTAGCCACGTGTGGCAAATCTAAACCTTAAAGAGGCAGCAAAAGGCATAGTAACTATAGTTGTCTATACTTTTCCCTAAAAGTAAACTGTCCTCCTGGTTAAGCCATTCATCTGTTGTAGACCATGGTTTCCTAATCCATATAATCAAGAGAATCAAATACACCAGTGAGGTCCATGTGATATTCTCCAAATGCACAACACTCTTTCATTCGATAAACATGTTACTATAGAGTTGTCAAATCACTATGTTGTACAGTGGAACTAATGTAACATTGTGTGTCAACTACACTTCAATTTTTAAAAAGTTACTGATATGTGATGCTGTTGAAAGTAGTGGGCTGTGAGTCAGAGTTATGGACTCTAAGTTTTGGGGTGAGAAGAGACTTCAGATTTTACTTGCATTCTACTTAATTTTGCTGCTTAAAACAAGATGAGACATTTAGAGGGAAAGGTTTAGAAAATACATTTTTAAAAAGTCAAGTTTTATTACCAAATTCATTAGTCCTACAGTTTGAGACATTAACATAATATAAAATATATTCATAAAAATACACGAAGGGCAAAAAAGAATCAAGTTTTATTAACTAACTACCATGTTCTAAGCTTAATGCTGAACAGCTTGTAGACAAATTCAGAGAATGAAATTAGCAGCTGATTTTTACATTTCTGAATAATGTAATGTAGAGGTCAGCAAAGTTAAGGGCTGGTGGTGACTTTTTTTTTTTTTTTAAAGATTTTATTTATTTATTTGACAGAGAGAGACATAGCGAGAGAGGGAACACAAGCAGGGGAAGTGGGAGAGGGAGAAGAAGGCTTCCTTCGGAGCAGGGAGCCCGACGTGGGGCTCGATCTCAGGACCTCGGGATCATCACCTGAGCCAAAGGCAGCCGATTAACGACTGAGCCACCCAGGCACCCCTAGTGGCTGCTTTTATAAATAAAGTTTTATTGGAACACAGCCATGCCCACATGATTACATATTGTCTTGGTTGCTTTCAAACTACCAGGGCAGAGTTGAACAGCTGTGACAGAGACCAGATGGCCCACAAAGCTGAACATATTTAATATCTGGTCCTTTACAGAAAACTTTGCTCAGCCTTGATTAAAAAAACAAACAAACAAACAAAAAACAAAGCAGGGGTGCCTGGGTGGCTCAGTCAGTTAAGCCTCTGACTCTTGATCTCAGCTCAGGTCTTGATCTCAGGGTCATGAGTTCAAGCCCCACACTGGGTGTACAGCCTACTTTAAAAAAAAATAAGACAACATAAAATAAAAATAAAGCAAAACAGGCCTTCCATCCCAGTCTCCAAAAAAACCTAGATTTATGCAATTAAAAGACTAGGAGGAACTTGAGATTTAAAAAATATACATATGTCTGTGATACCAATACCTAGGTATTATTAAATAAAGTTCTAGATTACGAAGAAAACAAGTTCTTGTAGGTTCCTTGTTTTGCACTGGTGACTGTACCATCAAGCAGAAATTATCACAGTCTAGGACTCTACAATGCAACTTTCTTTTTAACACAACGTTTCCAAAATTAAGATTCACTTTACAATTATTCTCTCTTGGTTACTGGCACCCCTCCCCCAAATCTACCACCACAAAACTCCTAGTGAATCTATGGTGTGCCTTGTTAGGTGCTAAGTCTTGCAGCCTTAGGATCAATGTTAAGCTTGGAGCAAAACCAAATCAAGAGTATGAAGCCCAGCACAACGGCTAGGTCAGCAAAGCAGATGCAAACGAAAGTGCTTTGCAGAGTCCTCGACACCAGACTGAAGGAGAGAAATGCTCAAGCTCGGGAAGAAATACTGTCAAGGAGAAGAAAACTTTTAAATGTGATTTTAATATGTTTCAGATTATTAGATCAATCCATAAAGGATGAAATGAAAAGCAGAAATAATCCATCTTCCCTAGGAGTTTCTTTTACTAGGAGTAAAAGGTAGAAGAAATGAGACATGTGCAATGATAAGAGTCACATCTGCCTCCCTGTACCACACATTAACAAAGTTGAAATTATGCAGATATTTCCCTTATGCCTGCATAAGGATGTCCAGACACGCGCGTACACACACTTCTGCTCTGCCACTCAGTTCCAGAGAGACTTACCCTGCAGATGTCCACAAGGAAATTCTCAAACAATTTCCACATGTGATTGCTGGTGTAAATCTCCTTCATTTCCACCTCAGTATCCACATAGCAGTGATTAAGGAAGTTAATGTATGCAATTTTAACCTGAAGACAGAAACAGACTTCTTTGAAAAATCGATTTGGTATATGTGGAATAAGACAAATGCAAATCAAAACTATGTTAGAACACTATTTTCACCTATCAGATAAATAAGAATCAAAAAGTCTGAGAAAATACTGTGTGGACAAGGCTGAGAAAAATGCCATCTTGTCATTTCCTCCTTCATTAGAATCACCAGTTATTATCATCTCATTATATTCACATAAGCCAGTTGAACAGCCATGCAGGGCAATTATAGCACATCCATACGATAAAATTTTTAGGTAACTATAAAAAAGGAATGTGAACTCTCTTTACAGACTGATAATGAAGAGAAGAACAGTGTACCCATAATGTCACCTCTTGTGTTTAAAAAAAAAAAAAAAAAGAGGGAGCAGGGGAATGGAGAATATATAATTTGTTTATATGCAGAATTCTAGACAATGTACAAGAACATAATAAATGATTTTCTGTGGGGTGGGAGGGGACAGATTAGGAGATTTTGCCTAGTTTACTCCTTTATAGTTTCTGCTATTTGAACTTTTCAAAATGTATTAACTTTAAAAAAAAATCACCTAAAAACATAAGTGTATATACATATGCTATATATAAATATATGTATATTTAATTGAAGATATAAATTAATAGTATGTATTTTAAATATACAAAGGCAAACTAAATTCCGAATGATCCACAGTTTTTGTTGGCGTTTTTGTTACCAGCCAAAATATATGAACAAGAAAATGGACAGCTTAGAAGGAATCATTTCCAAAATCTAACAGGTATTTATTATGGGTGATGGAATTATAATTTTGATTTTCCTATTGCTTTCCTGTAGTTCCTCAGTATTTTATAATTGTCATTCATCATTTCTACAATACAAATTTTCATTTTAAAGAATAAACTTGCAGAATAGGTCTTACTCACTTGAACCATATCTCAACCCATTCAATCTTGTTTCTCAGACATTCATTCAAAGGGGATTCAAAAATCCTCTTTGCTCCACAGGCTGAATTATTAGTTTCCAAGAACAGAAGTGCAGCAGCAGATTCCCAAGGTTCTCAAGAGGACAGTAGGAAAGACTAACATCCCCCCACTGCCGACAATCTTCATGCACAAAATTGGCATTCGAGAAAATGTTGCTCCCACCAACTGAGATGTTACTATGAAATGAGCGGCAGGTCTCAGCACTGTGAGGTCTCGTGTGGGCCGGCCATGTGCAGAGGCATGAGAAAGGCTCGCTCACCTCGGGGATGCAGTCCTCGTGGGTCACGACGCGGACGATGTCATCCAGCGGGAGCAAAGAGTTGCACTTTATCTCCGTGTAGACGTTCTTGCCCTCGGTGCACACGGCCAAGAGCTCTACCAGGTGGATGTGGTACATGAGAGGGCTGTTCTCGTCCATCCGGTCCCGCTCTGACCTCATCATCTGGATCAGGGTCTGGAAAGAGGCTCTGTCATTGTAGAACACGAGGACGTCCTCTCCCGAATTAACCAGCTATAAAAAGAACAGGGCTTGTTTATATCACACGCTTGCGGAGGTGGGGACACCGTTTAAAAAATATCTACGTGCAGAGAAAGAGATGTTCTGTCAGCATTTGCTTTCCAAAGCCAGTCTCAACCATATTACTAAACTCACCGAAATTTCAGTCATTTCTCTGAATCAATAACTAAAAATCTCTAGCAGCTGCATTTTAATCGACGGATACAGGTATTTGACAGTCGCCTTAACAAACTCTCAGGGGAAGAGAAAGTCTACAGACCCAACATTCATGTATCAAGTGGAAATGTAGATGGCAAGCTTGCACTTGGATTTCCAAACCTAATATTTAGGCTATGATTTTTCTTTTTAAAAATGTTTCCATCTTTTTTATGCTTGAAAAGTAGTATCCCTCTTACAACTCTTTCACATACTGCCTTCTGTCTTCACAATTACCAATTATCCACTTCTTACTAAGATATGCCTTCCTTTCAATACTTGTCAAAAAAAATCAAGGCATTCCTACTTATAACTTGTCCCCAGGACTGTGTGTGGCTTCTCATAAATCTACTGAAGAGTTAGTCAATTTCAGCACTGTGGGAAATACAGAAGATCCAAAAACGAGCTGGCACAGAAGTCAAAATAAATATAGTCAATAGTAATTTGCATAACAACAACTCACCTCTATAAGCCCTAATTAAGTGCCAGATACCATGATAAACACCCTAAGTGCATTATCTAACCTCCCTGTGCCTCAGTTTTGTCTGTAAAACTGAGGACAAAGATGATACCTAACTCATGGTGCTGCGTCAGGTAGATTAACTGATTATATGTAAATTGCTTAGAACCATGACTAGGGTATGGCAGGCTTCCAATAAATGTTAGCTATTATTGTCACCATTATTTCACTGAGTCGGCATTATCAGCTTCTCAGCTGAATACCACTGCGCCTTCATTTTGTAGGAAGGCATGCTGAGGGTTGGGGAAGTCATCAGCTCACAGTGCCAGTAAAGTAGCCTAGCCTACATTCACATCCCAGGTCAAGTCAATTCTTTTAATTACACTACACTACCTTCCACAGGAATCCTGTGATTTTTTTTATTAGACAGGATTATAAATCCAAGTGTTAGGTGGATTCATCTGAGGTTTCATTTTTTAAACAGGTGGAAAGACTTAAGTATATTTGAACACCAAAACCACAGGTATGGCAGAGGGCTTTCCTGGTCAGACAGCGTCCCATGGGGCACCGACTTCCCCACAGGCAACCCAGCGGGACTTTGTCCCAATTCCACTGACCAGCTTCTTCCCATGAATCAAGCAAGCAATAATTTTTCTAGCTAGTAAAGTGAACAATTAAGGAAAAAGTCCTATAATCCACAGGAATGTAGGCTGTTCTGGCTCACTGGTTTCTATCTACATTTAATCTCTACTCATTGTAATTTGGGTTCAATATTCCTATTTTTTCCCCTCTCAGAAGAATCTGAGCCAAAATGCCTTAAAATAAATAGGTTCAACATAACAATAAAAAAATTAAAAAAAAAATAAAAAAAAAAAATAGGTTCACTGCTATGAAAAATGTGATCAGACTCTCACCTATATACACAATTTAAGCTCACAAACACACACTCTCTCTTACACACACAAACCACAATTACGTTTTGTCCGTTTATGTGGCTCCAGGAGAGGGTGTTCATATAGATAGCAATAATTTAAAAAAAAACACAAGATGAAGGTATATAGAAATAAATAGTTGTCACCTCAGCCATGACCATGTCTTGGCATTTTTTGATGAATTTCCCTTCTGCCTTGACGATTGTCTGCAGGAACTTTATGTACTGGACGTTTCGACCGTGAGTCTCAATGCAGTGAACAAAGTGCTGGACAACCCGCTCATTGATCTCACTGCAGAGCTGGAAATTGTTCATGAAGATGTGCTGCATGGTGACTGCCTCCAGGATCTGGCACAAGAGTAAGGGCAGAAACACAGGGAAATGGTCAAAAGGCGGCTAGAGCAGAGTACAACGTGCGAAAAAGTCTACCAAAGCACACAGAGAGAAGCATTTAAACCCATGAAGAGACCTTTCTCCTTTCTCACTTCTGTGCTGCCTTTTTTTTTTTTTTTAAAGATTTTATTTATTTATTTGACAGAAAGAGAAATAGTAAGAGCAGGAGCACAAGCATGGGAGTGGGGGAGGGAGATGCAGGCTTCCCGCCGAGCAGAGAGCCCGATGTGGGGCTTGATCCTGGGACCCTGGGATCGTGACCTGAGCTGAAGGCAGACACTTAGGGACTGAGCCGCCCAGGCAACCCCTGCCTTCTTTTTTAATCATAATAAACACACAGAAAGGGAAACAAATCACTAGTCTTAGCTCAATGAACTACACAGGAAACCCCAGCACCCAGATCAAGAAACAAAACGCCTCGCCACCCAATTTAACTCGTTTTGATTTCTGCAACCACAGATTAGTTTTGCCCGTTGTTGAGCCTCATGTAGTCTCTCCCGTCTGGTTTCTTTTGCTCAATAGCATGTTTGCAATGCTCTCAACATGTTGTTGCACGTATCAGTAGTTTGTTTGCGGTCACCGCTATGTATATTCCATGGCACAGATAAACCACAATCTGCTTATCTATTCTATTGCTGATGGGCATTTGGGCGCGTATCCGGTTTTAATGGCAAATAGTAACACTACACTTAGCACAAATAGGGCTGCTCTGAGCATTCTTCAACGTGTCTTCTGCTAAACTTTAATATACGTGCATTTCTGTTGGGTTTACCCGCAAGAGTGGAATTGCTGGGTTGCAAAGTATAAACATTTGGCTTGAGAAAGTACTTGCCAACAGCTTTCAAAAGATGTTAACAATTTCCACTCTACACTAGAGCTTTTCTATACCCTAGCTGATTTACAGTGTTGTTGGTCTCTTTGGTTTTAGTCATACTTTGTTGTGCAAATCTTAATTTACACTTCTCTGATGATCACTTTGTCCCATTTACTGGCTGTCTGGCTTTCTTCTATGGATGGTTTCATTTTAAAGTTTTTTTTTTACCCATTTTTAAAAACCCCTTTTAAAAGTGGTTTGTCCTTTCCCTTATTGACTTTTTTGAGTCGGTTATATATTCTGGATAGGAGTTCTTTATTGGACACATGCAATGCAAATGTCTTCTCCCACTCTCTGGTTTGCCTCTGGAGGATCTTAATGACGTCATTTGGTGAACAAAAGTTTTTAAAGAAGCCTGGTTTATTGATATTTTCCTGCTGTTTGTATACTGTGTAAAAAGATTTCAGTTTCCACCAGGTCATCAAGATATTTTCATGTTATCTTCTAGAAGATTTATTTTCTATTTTTTACCCAGAGTTATTGAGTGACTAAGTTATATGTTTGGTATGAGGTAGGGGGCTTTAAACTTTTTATCTTTAGTCTTTTCTTTCCCTGTACATAACAAAGAGGGAGTATTACCCCTCAGCCTGTCAGCCCTTCTCCTCCAAAGCCCTAGTGGTACTAAAAAATGAGTGTGTGAGCGTGTGTGTATTTACATGGATGTCCTTTGTAGAATTATTTACAAAGTCAAAAAATTAAACATTGCCTAAATGTCTACTAATATGAGAATGATTTTTAAAGTTACAGCCATACTAGGGAACTCCATGTAGCCATCACAACTTCTCATCAAAAATGCAAAAAATTTATATATCTATGACTTGCAAAGACAGCTGTAATGTATTAAGTGAAAAAAGCAAAATGCAAAATAAAGTGTAGAGTACTTCAACATTTTTCTTTAAAAAAATGCAAAATACATAATTTCAAAACATATCTGACAAACTAAAGTATAACAGTTATGTTTTAAATGAATATATTATGTATTTGTATGTATCTAATGTAGTATGTATTATATTATGTACATCGAAAACTTTATGCATGACCTCAGAAGGATGTGGCTGGAGAATGAGAATCAGCAACTCTCTAGGGCTAAAATTTGATGTAATAAAGAATGTTAAGAAAAAATATAAATAGATCTTACCTTGCCCTACTACCTCCTCCTCCCTTCCCCCGCCTTCTCCCCTAAAAAGATGGGGAGTATTTATGTCCTAAGAGTTGGTCCAAATGTTCCCCTTGGAATGAATGTTGCATTATAACAAGTCCCCATGGTCACAACAGCAAAAGAACAAGCTGTTCCTCTTACTGCTTCCTGCCCTCCTGCCCTCATAGATTTCCAGACAGGGCTGGAGTCTTACCCCTGGGTTGAGAAACAGGTTTATGTGTTTGTGTAGCAAGGCTTGATTCTGCTGGTTGCCTGCACAGAAATTCTGTAGGAATTCATGTGCCAACCTCATTATCTCCTGCATCTTGGTATCTTCAGCCTGTATGGAAGGAGAGAGATGAAAAATAGGTTGAAAACAGGGCTATGCTGTGGACAAGAGAAGGTCAGCAGGCGGCAGCACCTATCTCCAGGCCAGGAGACCCAGTTCTGCGACACACCCATCACCTGCCGAGTGGGGTGCTGCAGATGCTTGCTGAGGGCCTGTTGTGTGAAAATATGCGGGTGCTGTGCTGTTGACACTTCAAAGAAGCCAGTGACCTGTTCAATTGTCCTATATCCTCTTCTGCTAGCCATGGGCAGATACAAAAAGAATTTATGCAGGAAAGATGCAATACAGAGTGGAAGCTGAGAGGAAGCCTCTGGATCCCATTTCTAGCAATGTCCCCAAATCTCTGAACCCCCCGTTTCTGAGAACAGAGAGAGAGCAGAGCAACAGCTGAGTGCCTCACTGGTGGAGAGCCCACATCGCCCCAGCTCTCGGGCTCACCCTTCTTAATCTGCCTAACGCATATATGCATTAGAGCTTTTGGCAGGAGATAACATGTCAGAGTAGAAATCGCGTTAGATTATCGATTTGGGCAACTATGCTTGCCGTAATCCTTTCCTTGTCACCTCAGCGTCAGCATTTAACCCAAGAGGTAGTTTTCCCATCTGCAAAATGGGGATAATACCTGCCCCAGGCATTTCAAACAGCTGGTTATGTGATTCTCATTTCCTACAGTAAAAACATATACTCAGTGTTTGTAAAGCATTAGATGCTCCATGATAAGACAACTGATTAATAAACCCTACTGCCATTCTGCCCAATTCTAAACAAACAAACCTTTAATGTAGCAAAGATGAAAGGAGAATGAAATGGAGTCATCCCTCCTATTCGTTTAGCCCACAGGAGCCTCCCTAAGTCTTCTCACCTCTTTTCAGAGGCTGGAGAGCCTAGCAGTTAGGAAGGCAGGCCCTGAAACCTGACTGCTTAGTTCTTAGGCCAGATCTACCACTCACTGGCTGTGTGACGTCGGGCAAGTTACTTAACTGTTCAGGGCCTCCGTCTCCTCTTCTGCAAAATGGAGGTAATAAAAATGCACACTTCATATGGTTGTCATGAAGATTAAGTGACAAAATCCATGTCAAGTGCTTAGATGGTTATCACACAATCAAAGTTAGCTACTGGTCCTGGTCTAGACCAAGGGTCAGACAGAACTTTAGGCTTTGTGGGTCAAAAAGCAAAAGAGAGGACATCATGCACATACCACTAAGAATGTAACTATTTAAAAATGGAACAATCATTCTTAGCTAATATGCTGTATAAAAATAGGTGGTAGGCTGGATTTGGTTCATGTCTGCAGTTTGCTCACCCTGGTCTAGATAATAATCCTGGGAGAAAACAGGACACATCTGTCAGAACAACTAACAGAAGGAGTCTGAGCTACCAGCTTTAACAATCCAAAACGGGAGAGTTTAAGAGGACATTAATAGCAAATCCCCACACAACAGAGTGGATATTACATTTGTCTCCCATTAACAGAGAAAAGTGGCACGCCTTCCAGCTCTAAGAAATCAGAGGCCTTGGGACAGAGAGAGACACTGCTGGTTGGCAGCAGTAATGTCAAACAGTTCTGCACTCTTTCACTTCTTCAGCTAAAAGGAGAATCTGCTGGGGCTCACAAAACTAAAGACTTCATCATTTGAAATGGATTTTTACAAGGCAGGTAAGCTCTAAAGACATCACATAACAAGAGGGTATCTGTAGCAATTCCTCCACTGTTCTCCCACACTGGGATACCTGCACTCATGCAGTAACACACACACACACACACACACACACACACACACACACACACACACACACACAATGTTCTGCCACCAACTCCAACCACATCAGGTTACCTATTTGGTATGTTAACATTACTCTACAAAGGCACAACTTTAAGGAAACTGATGATATTATGAGGCAAAGATAAGGCCAGCAAACTACCTCCTCACATTCTTTACACATAGCAAGGTGAATCAGCTTGCTGGTTCTAGTCTAAATGTCAGTCAAGTTTGGATGACATGCACACTTATATTAATTTCAAGTTAGTTAAGTTCCTAACCTAGTAGAGGGATTAAGCTTAATTGTGGATACTGAAAGGCTTGAGTAGCCTGAATCCCACAGTCCCCACGACTGTGGTGGTGGCCTCTGCCAAGAACTTCCTTGAGCACAGGGCATCAGGTACAGCAAACAAGACCTGGGCTCCACAACTGGGCAGAGCTGGCTCTGTCATGTGTTGCTGGGCCGTGCAGGCAAGGTATTGAACCGTTGGCGACAGCCTTCTCACCTAAAGTGGGGCTACTAAAAGCATGACCTGTCTCATGTGCTGCCTTAAGAATGAAATGAACTAATGAATGAAAATGACCTAGTGCAGTGCCCCTGGCAAGCACGAGCAGTAAGCCTTCTTTAGGTAGCTCTATACCAGCAAGTTTCTCTGGCAGTCACCGGTAAACTCAAGAGGCAGAAATCTGTGCCCTGGGACTCTAAACTTCCCCAAGCCTCAGTCTCCTCATCTGTCAAGTGGGAACACCACAACAACTGCACTGGATTTTGAAAGTACACGGACGCTTTTGCAAATGCCCTGTCAGGCAGGCTGCACAGTGCTAAGCACTATTACCCTACTTCCCTAAATCCTAGCACTGTCAATGACAAACGCTGGCATGAAAGAACATGACAGAGAGCGTAGCTTCCAACGACAGAAAAGAGGGCTTAGAGCAAAGTATATGCTAGATCCAAATACTCAGCCAGACGTCAGCACACTCCTGAGGACCTCCAAAGTGGGCAAGCCCCGTGTTCCCACAAGCCCCTAACAACTTGTAGGGCTTAAACTGCCTGAAGGGCACTTGCAAAGGACGCTGTGCAGCACAAGCCCGTATGCAGACAGAGCTCTGTCTATCGAACCTGCGCATCCAGCATGGCGTGGGAGCGAGGCGACAATCAATGGATTCTTGCTTAGAATCCTAAGTTGGAGGCAGATTGTGGGTGATCCCATTTTATGATGCTCTTTGTTTCATACAAGTGACTACAAGGGCCTTATACTCACGGTCATCACATCCACTTGGCCAACGATACCAAATGTGAAGGGTTTGGGAAAACCCGGGGATCCCCCCCGCTGGGAGGGGGACTCGCTCACCTTCTCGTAGGGGATCTGCAGCAGCTCCAGCACCACGGCATGCGCGCCCATGTTCCGGAGCAAGCGCTGCTGCTGCTTCCGGCTCTTCCTCACAGACGCACTCTCCTGAACACAGAGTTTGCTGAGGCGAATCAGAATCTGTCCGAGAGAGACACCCAACGGTTGCACCTCTGACCAACCTCGCAGTTCTAAGCTCCAATGTACTGCACGGCAACAACAGTCAATGAAGGTGTACATACAGGTGAAATTTGCTAAAGTAAATCCTAAGTGTTCTCACCCTCCTCAAAGAGCTTGCTCTGCGAGGTGATGGAGGTGTTCGTTAACCTGATTGTGGCAATCATCTCAGAGAGTATGTGTATCAAATTACTGCGTGTCACGCTTCAGGGAAATGACAACACTTTTTTGCTCAATTATACCTCAATAAAGCCAGATAAAATTTCTTTGAAAAAAAAAAAATCAAAGAAATCGACCTCCGAAAACTAGGGAGCACGACGGAGAAAAAAAAACCGTAGGCGCCGGTCGTGGGCAGGGAGGCGGAAGTGATCACAGCATATTAAAACACCCAGAACAAGGGAGATGGTGCTCTAATATGTAGTATCCCTGTTAATCACGTCAAACCGAACGTCAAGCCTCCACGTGGCTAAGAACATGTCTTTCCAGCGTACGCAGTGGATTATGGCTTCAACCAAAAGTGGGACAGTTTCAGAAAGATCTCCTAAAATGGTGAGACTCAGCATCATTGCCAGGGACTTGGGAAGAGTTTGTTCTGGGGTTAAAACAAAACAAAACAAAACAAAACACAAAGCTCCCAACCTCCTAACTCTGAACTACCTTACGCAAAGAATTCCAAAGATCCAGAGCGCTCACTGATGGACACTATGTGCCAGCCACTGAGATAGAGCCTTGACAATTATGTCAATTAATCCTTTGGTCAATTATAAACCTTCAGAAATACAGGTGCTAACTGCACCTATAAAAAGTGAGAAAATTGAGGACACACACAAAAAAGTGGCAGAAGATGCTCTGAACCAAGATCTGACTGTAAAACCCAAGTATGTAACCTCTGCAAGCTTCTTTCTCCCTGTGAAACTTTACATGAAGAAAAAAGCTGAAGTGTTTGCACTTTCAACTTGACTATCACAAACCATAGCTCCTAGGAGAATTAATGAAGAAGGAGAGAAGGCAGGAAGCCCACTTACCTCTTTCACCACCCTGTAGTTGTAGCTGCTGGTGCTCTCGTGCTTTTGTGACTTGTTATTCCCCTCCTAGGGACCAAAAATAAATGTAAGTGTGGTTTGTTCGGCCTTTGGGCAACAGTCTGTTTGTTCAGGTTGGCATCAGCATTTAGGAAACCATGAGTTTGGCAGTTTTCCTACAGTCATGCTGGGTTTCAGCCTGACTCGTTCTGATCGACATGATTTCACTGAGGTGGGAGATGATGGGGGTCCAGCCTACTGAGAACAGGTTCTTTCCTGGGTGGGTCCGCAAGGGAAATCTGGTGCTCACCCACTCGACAACAAAGTCTATTCCCCATGGTCCGAGGTAACACGGAAGAAGTAGCTAAACTTCCATTTTGCAGCTTATTTCCTAGGAGAATAGCTGTTACTTTGGCTACTTAACAAGCAGATCTCTGGAGAATAAAGCTCATCCTACAATCCTACAATCTGCACTTTTACCTAAAACCAGAGGAGGATATTCCCTTGTTTGAGGAGCCCAACCATCTGCTCTGGTGGCATGACCCGCGTCTCACCCACCTCTGTTTTCTTGTGTTCATTTTCACCAGAGGCACCATCCATGACCTCGTCAGGGCCCTGCCCTTTGTACACCCAGAGCTCCGACTTTTCCACAATGGATCTCAGCTGATCCAAGTCTTGTTTGATCTGTTTGTAGTTGTCGACATCTTGGCTGGTAACAAGCAGCTGGACCTGAACAAATGTAATGTGTCAGTGGTGCACAACAGCCTCTTGGAAAGTCGACAAAGACAACACCACCACACACACACACACACACGCACACACGCACGTGCGCACATGAATGGCAACCTCAGCTACCTGTTTAAAGGCCTGCAGGACCTCCTGCCTCTGACTGAAGTGCCGGAAGAGGAGCTGCAGGGCCCCCGACACCAGGGGCGGGTAGTCGTGCATCGTCAAATGCAGTAAGACTCGGAGGAAGGTTCTGCCGCCGTGGTCATCCAAGTCCAGGGGGGTGTTCTCCTCACTAAAGGAGTGCATGGTAGGGGAAAGGCCAGATGAGCCACAGACGCCCTTCTCGCACACACTCGGACCCAGACACACCCACCAGTCAGTTCTAACCCTGTAGTCAACCTCGGGGGACTTGAGTATTAATAAGCTCCTGTAACAACACAATATTGTTTTAACTTCAGCTCAATCGTAAGGTGAGGGCACAATGAAGATCTCACCACTGTCCAATCTTAAACCAAAGTCCCTACCTTCCCACAGTGACAGGACCTGGCTTTTTTTTACCCAGATTCCTGACTCCTTGATTTGAGTGTTCTTCTGCTGGGTCTCATCTATGGGTGGAGAACTGCACACAGTGTGTTTCTCCTCAATTAGGAGTTTGTTTTTTTATGTAAGGTGCTGTAATTCAGGGCCTACCAAAGTACCTGTGGTAAAGTACCTGTTGCATATACTTCCACTTTACAGCTAACTGATGACTTAGTCTATACCGGGTCCCCTGACCACGCACATGAATGTGGCAGTGTCAAGTTGCCATAAAAGCGGCCCAGTGATTACTCCCATGCTCTGTACTTCTCATGTCACAAACTGGTAGCAAGCAGTCTGCAGACCCCACTTTGAGGCGTGCTGCCACAAACCATGACCACGCAGTGTGCTTCAAACTGAGGTTCATTAGCAAGCTGTCAGGGGTTATCACAGTATCTATTATAACTGTGTGTCATTTATATAATTAAAAAATTAATAAGCATGTCCTTGATCAGAGAGCAGATCACTGCGTAACTGAGCACTGCCACTCCATTGTTGTCAGTGGTTATATTGTGTTTACAATCAAATGAATGCCAAATGGTAAGACCTTCGTGTTTGCAGGTTAGCAAGAAAAGCAGAGAGAGGATTTCACAGGAAAATACTCTGTTCATGCTATGTGCTCCAGAAAGGTGTGAAGACAGTGTTACTGCTGTTCAATACTAGAAAATGATGGGAAACTTGAGATACCACAAGAGCACACGGGAGTGTCATCATGTTGCATTCAACATACTTTGTGTTTCAGAAAAACATCTTTCATCATAGTAAATAATACTGCTAATTCAAATTTCACAGGGTTTACTGTTAGACTGCTAACATTGGTGGCCCCCGCAACAAAAGAGACTTTCCTGGGGGTATAGACATCCTTATGTAGGCCCCTCCCACACTGACACTGGGCTCAGCCATGTGATTTGCTTTGATCAACAGGATATTAGCAACACAATACAAGAAGAGGCTCGATTAGTGTTGTACATTGTTGGGCTATCCTGTCGGGATCTTTGCACTTAGAGCCAGTCACCATGCTACAAAGAAGCCTAAGAGAGTTACGTGTAGAGAGAAGGGAAGGAGGGAGAAAGAGAGGTTCCAGCCTTGCAGATATTCCTACCAAGGAGCCAGAAATTTGAGTATAAAACCTTGGATGTGCCAGGCCCAATCACCAGCCCCAAGAGACTGAACAGTGATCAGCAGATGAGCCATCCAGCTTAGCCCCAGTCAAAACACTTAATTCTGAGAGGCAATAAAAGGATTATTTTTTAATCCACTAAGTATCTGGAGTAGTTTGTTACACAGCAATAAATAACTGAACCAAGTATGCGTATGAAAAGAACTATGCGGCGGACACCTGGGTGGCTCAGTTGGTTAAGCGTCTGCGGCTCAGGTCAGATCCCAGGGTCCTGGCATTGTGCTCTGTGTCAGGCTCCCTGCTCAGTGGGGAGTCTGCTTCTCCCTCTCCCTCTGACCCTCCCCCTAGCTCATGCTCTCTCTCTCAAATAAATAAAATCTTTTAAAAAAGAACTATGTGCATAGGGTATTTATATGAGCTTGCGGCTATTCGAGTCTTGTAGGTATTTGAGTCTCATAATAATGTTTTAAGTCAACATTGAGTAATCTGATCTTTTAAAAAGGGGATCATACATTTGTCTAATGTTAGGGACAATGTGTGTTTCTATTGTTGCATGGTCTCGAAAGAGCTCAGGGACAAAAATGGAAGTCCACCAGCGGCAGAAACACATGATCTTGCTAACCTCACTTTGTTTTCAATCCCCTCTTTCTTTCAACCCTATTTTGCACCATTAAAAAAAATCTTTTAATATGTGTATTTGGGGAAACCTACTTACATTCCTTCTATCCACACAGGAAATACATAAACACACACACACACACTGCCAACTAATATCATTCTGACCTAAGCACTAAGGGTTACAAAGAGAGCCATAAAATAACCTAAACCCAAAGACTAATTGTTTCCTAGAAGAATGAAGGGAAAGTCTTTTAGAGCTACACAAAATGAGGCTTCCCAATCTTAGAACCACCTACAAAACCAAACACTGAAAATATACTTTCCTTCCTCCAAAGATGCCTTCTGCTTGCTCTTCAATGTGTTCAAAGTCAAGAGTACCTGCAAAGGTAGAGAACATAGCTTCAGATGTAGAAAGGTCTAAAAAAAAACGGGCTCTTGGTGAACTTTCCCAAAAATAGCCTTGCCCCGCCCCTACGTTAACTTCAAGTCTTCCAGAATCTTATCTTGTAAAACTGTAGAGCCAGGTCAACCCAGATCACACTGTCCAGTGGCTCTGGTGTGCACTGTTCCACATTTCTGCCAGTTTTCTACCAACTCACGATCCCCTTAGTAGAGCAGAGTGACGACCTCATGCCAAGCAAGCTCAGGCCTTGATAGGTGGGATTATGTCTATCACCACCACCTTTCCCTGTACACTTCATCACTATTTCTTGGGCAAGGAAAAACTTCCATCATGAGTAAAAGTTGCTGGTAGACAATACATTTTCTTAGAGGGTTTTGGTTTTTTTTTGGCATTTCATGTAACCACAACACTACAACCCTCAGCTGTCTTATGACTAAGGCACTCCAAGATGGAAGGAAACAAGACCTAACCCAGAAGAGATCAAAACTCTTTCAATTATTCTTTTGTTCAAAAAGGATAACGCCCAGGATTTCATTCTTAATTACAATAATCTTCAAAATATTCATATTTTACCCTTTCTTTAGAATGTACTGTTGGAATCCCCAGCTTTTATTAGACCCACACCCCATTCTATGGCTGAAATCCCACTGTGGAATCACTAACCTGGTACATTACTTGGCCCCTCTTGGCTGCTATTTCCGGAGGATGTTTCTGAAGTCTGGGAATTGCTTTCATCAAACTCTCGCTTAAATATACACAGGAGGCAGGAGATCCTATAATCCAACCTCACATTCAAAATAAACTAAAGATTCAAGTGGAAATGGAAACAGATTGGTTACATTAGCATACCACCTGTAACACTTTGCCAAGCCACTGCACTCTGGCTGGGCCTGGTATCTGTTGCATCAATTACCTTAAGCACTAAGTGAGCCAAATATTTGGCTTAGAATTCAACAATTACTTTAACAACAGACTTCCATGGGGTATATCAAGCCTGTCCACAGCACCTTAGCTTCTAGTGCAAACTTCAACATCCAGACAATTAATTTAATAATTGGAACAATAAACCACTCACTCCCTCCTCCATCCTCTATAAAACATTACTTCAGCGAGTAGTAAATGCCAATTCTGGGCCCTGAGAAGGGTGAAGTTGGCTGCTTTAATTTAAAAGAATTAACAGAGAAAAATATGTTTTTCCTACTAGAAATAGGCTTGGTCCATATTTTTCATTTGAGATGGTTTCCTTTGATTTATATACCAACCCTTGGGTTCCCTCTTCATTGACTTCCTACATTCTTTTGCCCTCTACTCTGAAGCAAGGTTACCTTTTCCCTGATTGTTGCTAGAGCCAAAAAAAAAAAAATCAACCACAATACTGTTATTTGAGGACCTTAGTGACATTCTCCCTTCCACTCTCTCCTCATCTCTGCCTTGCGCTCTTGGTGACCTTCCCCAGTCCCAGGGCAGTCACCTCTCCCAGACTGAGACACTGCCTTGGCTTGCCTTCTGAGCTCTTGGTCATTGTTTCCTACTGACTACTGGACATCCCATTTGGGGTCTTCCCAGAGTCTCAAATATAATCAGAGATGAAGTCCTACTGGTGGTCCCACTTCCACCACTTCTCCTAGATTTCTCCCGACTATCACAGCCCTGCTCACATCCTTCTTATCTCCTGCCTTGCCATCACCAGATCCACCTCCCAAAGGTGTTTATTCTTACATTAGTCCCCTGTATAAAAATCCTCAAAGGCTCACTAGAGAATAAAGTCCTAACACTTGGGGCACCCAGAGCTCTCTAGAACCTGGCCTGGTTCTCCCTTCCAACCTCATTTCTGACAACCTCTGTTCCACACACTCCAGGTCTCTAAGGGGACCTTAGAAGGGGAGGTGCTACGGTCCCGTGTGAAGTCATGCCCTCCTTCAACCTGCTCCAAGTTTAAGGGGACTTGAGAATGTCCCCTTATTTCTATACTATAAATCCTGTCCATGCTTAAAAGTGCAGATCAAATCCCACCTCCTCTGTAAAAACCTTTTCTGGTGCTTACTAAATGGATTACATGACCCACCCCTGTGTCCCAGGAGAACACTTTTCTCAGAGTTTCATTTCCTTATTTTCCTATTAGACTGTAAGTCTCTTGTGGATATAATCTCTGTCCAAATCATCTGTGCCTTCCTCCTAGTGGCCAGCAAAGTGCCTTGCATATGGTGGGGGCTCATAAGTATTTGCCAAAACAATGACTCCACCGATCAATTGTTCTAAGACAAGGACAGCGAAAGGACCTGAAGGTGTGATCTAGGTTTACACTGCATCACTGCTGATACACAGTCATGACACTAATGTACTTGGGACGCATAAGCCACAGCCTAAGAAGTCCTTCTCAACTTTTGGTCAGGCAAAAATTCAGTGAGGTTTCTTCTGAGTCATTCTCTATGGCCTTAACTATTTGAGGACTCTCATGAATGCTTTCTAACTATTGATAAAATGTGATTTCAGATTCAAAATACAAATTCTTAAATCTATAAACACTGATAATCACCTATTACATATTCTGGGGTTGGCATTAGGTAGCATGGGATAAAAGAGAAAAGGGGTAACAGTGTTCTTTTTATTAAGGAGGAAATGATTTTGTTGATGAATAAAAATGACCTACGTGAGCAGAAAGGGGAAAACACAGGAGGGTTCTCATACCTAAGACCAATCCCTCTCTCCAGCAGACTGGCTCCCATACCTCCTTTTGCCCAATCCTACAATTATTTTCTCTCTCCTATGTCAACAACTTGTCCCTCTCTAGCTGACTATTCCATTCCACAAACTTGCTATAAACTCCCAACTTAAAATACTACAACAAAAACTTCCTGTGACCAACAATCACCCTTCAGGCACCTCTCCATTTCTCTGTGCATTTTATAGCAAATCCACTCAAAAGAGTTGTTTGCACTTACTCCCTGATTCATCTTCTCCTGTTCCCTCTCGAACCCAACCTATTCCAAAACTTCAGGGTCTTCTCACTGCTGTTCCCTCTGCCTCAGAGACTTTTCCTAGATATCCACATGCTAGCTTCCTCACTTCATTTGGGTCTCTGATCACGTTGCTTTACTAGAGTAGCCCTGACAACCCCATCAAAAACAGTATCCCTGATCCCCACCCCCTGGTGGCCTCCAAACCACCCTAACCCTCCTTTAGATTTTAGTATCTTTAGCACTTACCACTATCTGACACAGTATACCTGTTTAACATGCCTATGACTCCTACCAAAATGCAGGCTCTTTAGAATCAGGAATTTAATCTATGCTGTTCAGTACTGGATCTCCGATGCTTAAAAGTACTTGGCACAGAATCAGCTTCAATAAATATTTGTTGAATAAATGAATGAAAAAGGAAGGGAGGGAGGGAGGCAGGTGTTGCCAAGTTGATGGAGCCTTAAACTAGTTATGAACGATAAGCAAGGAATCCAGCTTTATGTAGAAGCCGAACTAAGTGAATTAGCTTGGGTGAAGACATAAAGGGCAAGGATCATGAAAAGCTAAGGTAACTACAGGAAATTCTGTCATGGCTGGAGGGAAAGGGCACATCGGAAGGGGTATGAGATGATAGTAGAAGGATAAAGACAGCTGGTTCACAAATGGCACTTAACAATGAGCTAAGAATTTATCTCCATTCTCTCCCCAGAAGGTCTAGGGCTTTATCAAAGCAAGGACACAATCCAGATGGTAGCCCTGTGAGCACACTCCTCTCCGCCTCTAACTGATGGTTACCTGGAGTATTTCGATGATCTTCAACTTGGTGTCCATGACCATGATGTCCTCCTTCTCTGGCTCTGCCTGCTTCACGTTGCCTTCAGGGGCGGCAGCCATGGGAGTCATGGGTAAAAAGCCTCCTCCCCGGAGCACCACCTGGGTCATCAGCTCTCCAACCCCGTGGATGGACCGCATTACATTACTGCCTAGAGAGGGCCAGGACAGACCTCAGTCATGACAACATTTCGGGAGACTGCTTTCAGACACCTGGCAGGGGGGCACAGGCTCGAGCATATTATTTAACAAGTCCCTGTTCCAACATATTCTCAGGACCCTAGGAACCAGAAAAGTTTAATACCCATCAAAAATTTAGGGATTCAGGAGTAGTGGAAAATACATGGGCTTTGAAATCCCCAAAGGGGCATTTCTGTGTATTAATTCACCTGCCAAATTTTACTGGTCACCTAGCACATGCTTATTGCCATGCACAAAATTAGGGGTACAGGAGTTAACAAGGCACAAATTGAGTGCTGCTACTAACACTGATTTTGAGTACACTGGATTACCTCTGAGGCTCAGCTTCTCCATCTCTAAAATGAGAATAAAAGAGCTCAATCGGAGGATGAGATGGTGAAAAATATGTGAAATAACAGCACAAGACCTGACAGACAGAGGGAGGTAAGGAGATGTACTTTTTCTCTTCTAGCTGTAGAGACAAGTTCAACAATTATCCAGACACGAGTACCTAGTACGTGCCCACTCTGACCCTAAAAGAGGAAAAAAATACACACACAAAGGCAGATTTTCCTATTCACAGATTGGAAATACAGGTTTGGAATTTATTTCATCATACGCTAATATCATCATTAAATGCCTCACAACACATCGAATATGAGGGTAGGACATGTGTTCTTCAGAGATAAGCATTCAATTTGTTAGATAACTTTCAAATGGTTTGGCAAAATAGACACATAGACTCATATATAAATCTAAAGGAAATCGAGCAAAATGTGAATAATCAAGGACCCAAAGTTGTGGATCTATAGGTGTCTGCGGTGCTATTCTTTCAGCTTTGCTTTTTGTTTGAAAATGTCCATAATGGGGACGCCTGGGGGGCTTAGCTGGTTAAGCATCTACATTCGGCTCAAGTCATAATCCTGGGATCAAGCCCCGCATGGGGTTCCTTGCTTAGCAGGGAGTCTGCTTCTCCCTCTGCTTGCTACTTGCCGTCCACCACCGCCCCCCCGCCGCTCGTGTGTGCTCTGTCTCTGCCCTCATTATCTCAAATAAATAAATAAAATTTAAAAATAAAAAAAGGAAGTATCCATAATGAAAAGTCTAGAAGAAAAGGACAAAAGAGAGGACAGGACCTCACGGGGAAACACATGACAAGAGCAGTAAGGGGAGGCTGGGAGGACGTGTCCCAGGCATGTGGGTGCCAGCAAATTCCACTCCTCTACTTCGCGGCAACACTCTTACCTTTATTCTCTTCTCCTTTTGCCATCTTGCTAATGGGGAAGATGGTTGTCACGTGCACGCAGTCCAGTATGGCCAGGAGGATTTTGGTTAATCGAAGAAGGTCAGAGAAGTTGTAGAAACCGAAGTATATGAGATTCCTAGCTAAATTTACAACCTGTTATATTAAAACAAAAGAGAGAGAGAGAGAGAGAGATGGTATTTCATCAACTGTACCCTTCAGTTTTATGTTGGCTAGCTGATAAATGACTAATTCTGACTCTCGTTATGGTAAGAGAAGGCATATACTTTGTTTGCCATTTCTGATCAAATTTCATTTTGTTTCATAGGAGAAAAAAAATAAGAAACAAAAAACTGCAAAGCTACTGACCTATTTCAATAACTAGCTAATCAGCAACTGACCTAATCATGTGTCTGTGCAGCTTCCCAAAGATATTACAGGGCCAGCCACGTTATAGCCAAAGAGAACACAGGTAACAATAGTGCAATTCTCAGAAATAGAACTCCTCACAAGGAAAGGTGATCTCAAAGAGAAACATTTTAACTCAAAGGTAACAAGGATTTATGTACCTCAAATGATTAATCTGTGACAGATCCCAAACACGGTCTGTTTCTTTCCTGCCATTTTTAAAATAATGTACAGAATATACCTAATATTCTACCATTTCACATGATACAATTCACCCTGGGTGGTACTTCTAAGAGCTTAACTACCATTAAGCCAAGTGACTGGTAACAGTTCTATTTTATTCTGAACAAAACTGAGCTGAATTCCTTTTTATTACAAAACTAGAGTCTCATGATAGAAATCACCACATCCTAAAATATTTTCTATTTACCCGACAGAAGAATGACCAATGAAAAGCAGATAAAAGATCATTTTATCATGAATTACCTCAAAGGTAAGCTTATTTTTCTCCTTATCAGAGAAAGGAAACCTCTGACAAACCACATCTCTTAAATACTCCTCCACAAATTCCATGGTCTGTGCAAACCTCTCCTTAATTTCATCTTTGGAAGTTCCGCTACTATCATAGCTAAAAGAAAAGGAGAAAGAAAAGGAAATCAAATTCCAAGATCTTTGCACTTCGGCCTTCCCCAGCTGCTCCAGCCGCAAAGCCAAGGAGCCCTCCCCAACACGTCGTATCCCACCCTGTTCTCACTTTATTTTTTCCTCCTTAGCACCTATCACCAAGATATGGAATCATTTATCTTGTTTGTATCTCTTTTCCCTAGTGTAGAGATAGTGTTCTGGTTGGTTCAAGATACCTTACTTAGGGCTGACACAAAGTAGAGACACATATTTGTTGAATTAAAAAAAGGGAAAAGATATAAAAAATATAATCATGCCATCTTTTGCATTCTTCCAAAAACAAGTAGTATTTGCCACACACTTTTTAATTTTAAGCTTAATGAAAAAAAAAAAACAAAACAAGACTTCACCTTGCTTCTATGATTTAACTAGACCTAACGTGACCATAAGTGGTTTGTCTACCATGACGCCAAACATTATGAGGTTTTAAAAACATGAGGTCCTGGCAGGAAGAAGGAGCCAGACTCACTCATCAATGGCGATCTCTGAGGGAATCTCAGACCACAGGCGGGCGTATTTCACGGGAGTGACTTGTTCCTGGGGATCTCGGTCCACGTGCATATGAAGCATGAGACGGCAGAAGGACGCCCTTAGGTCATAGGGCAGGTTCTCGTCAGACATGCAGCGGAGAATGAGGTCGACATCCAGCTGGCCTGATATTTCATTGATGGCCAGGTACTGGCGGTCTAGACACATCCTAGCAAAAAGGTTCAACTGGTACCTGGAGAAAGGTAAAGTTATAGGAAGAAATCAGAATTCACTGAGGATGAATGGAAACAGAGCAGGTCAGTCCAGATAGACCCAACTTTCATAGGAGTGACATTTGGTCACCTGAACTTACACATTGACATGCTTAAATGGCTTCTGTACCAGGCCAATAAAAGAACAGTTCAAGCTACACCACTAGTCATATGTGTCCAGCCTGCTGAGTTGGGAGTAATTACGTGACTACTTGATTCCATTTTGCCCTTGTTTATTTTATGAAATAAGCGGAAAATGTTACATCTAAAATGGTTGTCAGCTGTTTTTTTATACAGTATATAAAGACCACATAGAAAATGTTAAAGGTATCTCCCATGTTGAGTCTAATCAGAAATTTTATAATACTCTTAGGATCTTATCTCATATAAGCCTACACTTTGACTTCTACATGAAAAACATGGTGTGCAAAGTAGGGGACCCCTCCAAATGTCTTATGCTTTATTCCTCATCCAACTACATGAGATCTTTGTCACCCTCCATACTGGACCAGGGAAGCACGCTTTCTCATCCACCCTCAGGAGAAGACATATCAAATATTAAAAGAGTAAACAATTCTCATGTGAAATAAGCCAACCACTAGCTTCCAAAGTGGTAAATACTGGCTTCTGAATCTAAAATCCTATTTGTTATCAATAACCACGAGTTGAAAATATTCTCAATCTCACTAGATGCCAGTGAATGCAGATTAAAATATGATTCTATTTCATGCTTATAAAATTAACAAAGATTAAAAAGCATCAGAATATTCAGAACTAGCAAAGACCAGGAGAAACAAAGTTCTCATTTACAACTGGTGGGAGTGTGTGCCAAAATATCCAATCTAGGATTGCTGAGTAAAGTTTAAAAATATGTATCCTTGCCAATTCAACAATTCCGCTCCTGATATGAAATGGAAACTCTCACTCATAGGCACACTTTTGAATAAGGATGTTCCCTGACATGAAAAGCTAAACTGTGGCATACAATGGAATATCAAAGAGCAATGAGAATGTGGCATCATAAAATGGACTACTGCTCAGCTGTCGAAATTAGACCAATCTACCTCCATTACCAAGAACACATTTCAGAAGCAACACAGAATCAATCAGGCAGCCTTCAGAATGGAACAGTACAGGACCATTTACATACATTTCTAGGAACAGCGAAAATACTCTATTTGTTATGAATGCGCACTAATGTAGTAAAATTCGAACACACCGAGAATGTGGAAGGGTACGCACCACACAAATGGAAGGCAGGACAAGGGAACGCAGGAGGTAACAGGGTGCCATAACCATGAAGTTTTACTTATTAAAAAATGCCATGAGCGCTTTGCCATCTTCCCTTCTCTTCTCTTTGCAAAGTTTTTATTGGCTCTCCCCCCTCCCCTTTTCCTCTCCATTGCCTTCCCTGAGGTGGCAGGGCCAGCAGGTTTTAAAACTGGGACCGGGGAGACCTTGGGGCTGAAGGAGGTAACCGGCACAGGTGGACAGTGAGCAAACAGGTACACACCAGGGCAAAGGCCAGCCAGGTTTCTCTGCTGCAGGATGGAGTTACGCACATGGAAAGGTGAAGGCTGCAATAACCCCATGGGTTTTGGAATGGAAGTACTGACATGGACTCACGGTTTCATTATATATTTGTACAGACAGATATAGAAATAGAAACATGGGTGCATGTATATAAATATGCATATATGTGTGAATACACACACTCACTTCCTAGCTCTGTCTGCAAAAGTTCTAGGAGGTTGGCACTGTTGTCCCTATTTTGCAGATTAAAGAACTGGGGCATGCAGAGGTATGTAATCTGACCAAAGTCAAAAACCTCATATGTAGAAGGTCAGGATTTGAACCCAAGCAGTCTGACCATGCAGCCTGACTCCTAACTACTATAACATGCATATACTTCCTGTGCTGCTAAGGGGAAACGGTAACTAGGGGCTGATGCAAGCACCCACTCTTCTGTTGACCTGGCCACATCTGGAAACCAATTTTAGATACTTACTGAGCCCCGTAAGTATCAATGAAACCTTACCCTCCCAACTCCTAAAATACACAGCATTTGCTAGACAGGTGGCAACTCGTGGTTCCTTGGAGCCATCGGACAAACAAGCAATAAATTCTTTTCAGGGCACCCCAACCAAGCCTGGTGGGGCTCCCTGTCACCTGTAGTAGCTGAGGACGTCTCGGTCTTCCTTTTGTCCTTCTTTGGCGTCCTGCGCCAGTTCCCTGACACTCTTGCTGCGAATCTCCTTGCTGCTGTCCCTCCAAAAGAGCCACACCTCCTCTTCATCTTCTCCTGCCTCCAGAGCATTCTCTCCAGTAGAAACACCCTCAAATTCAAAACGAGAAAGAACCAACCTGGACAGTAAGAGGAAGAGGGAAAACTCATTATGTTGAAACACTTGCTAGTGCTGGAATCTAGCTTCACTTTCAGTCTGAAGATAAAATGAAAACCATTCCTTCCCTCAATGGCAGGATCACAAAGAGCCAAACATTAACTTCTTCATATACTTTATCCCAGTGGTTCTCAAGCAGGGTGATTTTGTCTGCCCTGCCCCGCCCCCTCTCAAGGAGACATCCGGCAATGTCGGCAGACATTTTCACATTTGTTTGTCCCAACGGAGTGGGAGGGGTACTATGGGCACCTACTGGGTAGAGGCCCAGGATGCTGCTAAATGCACAGGACAGTCCCCCATGACAAACAATTATTCAGGCCCAAATGTCAAAATGCTCAAGTTGCATTAGTCCAAGCCCCAAATTAAGTTATGCATGAGAAACAAACAAAAAAAATCACTAGCTCAGGGCCTAATTGAGTTTGGGGTTTTGTTTTGATTTGTTTTTTCAACATTGGCCCTATTACTGCCACTGTACTTAGCAGGAAAACGGTTCCTTTGCTAAAAATGAATCACCACTATTACCAAAGTTTCTATGCACCACTAAACACTTTTTGAACAGTGATAACTTAAAAAGCTCTGCCCTACGGTGTCTTAATATCACCGTTGAATTAGCACCTTCAAATTTTAAAACTGATAATCATACTTAAAGAACTTTAAGCTCTTAAAATGAAACTAAGTGTGTGCAAATGCTCTCTGGTGAATACATATCAGTTTTCAACCAGTGTGCAAAGTAAGTGCAGAGCAAACTTCATTTCCCTATCCAAGACCTTTGCCTCAGGCAGATCCCATGCCAGCCCATCCGACTTCAGACCAAGTCTGAAGAATCAAAGGGTTAAGTTCTATTAGTCAGGAGTGCAGGCATCCACTGAGCCACACATTCTCTACCTAAATCCCTTTCTCACCTGTATCTTAAATCCCAAGACCCCCACTCACTTGGTCTCAATCAGGATGTCAGCATTGGTTGGATTCAGCACAGCTTTACATATCAGTTCCTGGGTCACTGGGATTGATTTGTTCATGGACACACAGAGGTCGGAGAGATAATCTAAGAATCTGTCGAGAGAGAGAAGGAGAAGGCAAATAAGACATTTTCTGTAACCAGAGCAGAGGTTTGGCTCTTGGAGCCCAACTCTTTGCAAGTGGACAGATCCAACAGAGCATGGACCAAAGAAATCAGAGGCAGTTTAGGTTTTGGTGCCAGTCTCTACGGCACCACCAGAAACCCAGTCTCTGTAAGAGAGGAAAGAAAGAAAGAAGCAAACAAGGAAAGATGACAGTGGCTGGGGCATACGAGGAAGTGATGAGGCAAAAATACACAAAACAGGGGCGCCTGGGTGGCTCAGTCATTAAGTGTCTGCCTTTGGCTCAGGTCATGCTCCCAGGGTCCTGGGGTCGAGCCCCGCATCGGGCTCCCTGCTCAGCAGGAAGCCTGCTTCTCCCTCTCCCACTCCCCCTGCTTGTGTTCCCTCTCTCGCTGTGAAATAAATAAATAAAATCTTTAAAAAAAAATGCACAAAACAAGATAAGGAAGAAGCTCACGTAAGGGAGCCGTGGGGAAGACGGAGGGGAAGCAGAGAGGCGAGGAAAGGCTCTGAGGCCTGAGTGTCCCAGTTGGAATCCCTGCTCTGATTCTCCTTAATTATGTTCCCATATGCAGTGTGACCTGGGGGGGTTTCTGGACCTCGCTGCGCTTCACTCTTCTCATCTACAGCAGAGGGTAACGTATAACCTCAGAGAACTGTCCTGAGGATTAAATGAGATAATTCATGGCGAGTGCTGACTTAGTTCACTCCCAGGTACGTGAGAATGCTCCACAAACTTTACTTACCTCTGTGGGTGGGAGGAGTCATTTTACAACAACACTATCAGCTCTCTAGTGTGATCATTCACGATAACTATATTATACACTCTTTCCCACTTCTAAAATGTTGTGGATCCCTTTCTTTTTTAAAAATTTTATTTATTTATTTATGTGAGAGAGAGAGAGAGAGAGTACAAGCAGGGGGAGGGGCAGAAGGAGAGGGAGAACATGGGGCTCTATCCCAGGACCCTGGGATCATGACCCAAGCTGAAGGCAGATGCTTAACCCACTGAGCCACTCAGGCACCCTGATCTTGTGGATCTTAATCAGGAGAAGAGGGAAGAGAGTAAGAAGACAGGGAGATATATGTAAATAAGAAAAGACAGAATTCTAACATAAAAACACTCAAGTAACAACTAAGTTTACAAAAGACTCTTACTGATGATATTTGGGGGAGATGTTCTGATAATCAGGGGGTGCTAAACGGTGACTGAGTGGCCAAAACTGTCATTTACTGTGCATCTACTAAGTACCAGGCACTTCCCATGCATTTATTCTCATTCAGTTTTCATAACCACCCATTTAGCATAGAAGGAAATTAAAGCTCAAGGGGAAAGTGAAGGTCACCTAGCTGGTAAATATTAGAGCTAGGATTCCACTATGGGTCTATTCCAATATCATGTTCTTTCCACTACTCATCAAAGAGCCTCTCAAGGCCGGCCTAAAAGAAATCTGTCACTGGCAGCCCTCAAAAAGTAAACCTAACCAAAAGCACCATGACTAGCTGAGTGCCTGCATCTTCAGTGCCCAGAGAGCTTCCGCCGATCAGGTCCACTTCTGCCTCACCTGGGCTCCCTGTTCTTTCGCACCAGACTGACAAACGTGTCGATCTCAGCAGCAGTGATGTGTTTTTCCAGGAGTTTTCGGTTATTGTGAAGCAGGGCGGTGATCGTGTCTTCGGCCAACACATCATAGCCAATCTGCTTCTGCATGAAGCCAAACTGCTTGGCTATGTACTCCTTTTAAGGAAGAAAAGAGAGGTCATCAGAAACAACAAAAGATATTAAGGTTAACCCAAAACGAAGGGCAGTAGCAATAGTCCCTGATGAAAACTATTGTTCATAAGGGAAGTCCTAGTGGAGCATCTTTCCACAACTCTCTAACCTAGGACAGCAGCTGCAAACTCCCCCACATCCTTCATTTCACTAAACCTGCCACACAAATGTAATTAAGCAAATTATCCTGTATGTACAGATGGGCATTTTATTAAGTGCACAGGATAAATATTAATGTGACTTATTTTTCTAAAAGGTCAAAAGCGGTATTTCAGCTCTGATTTTATTACTAATTCAAGAGATTTAACTGTGTGTTACTGCTCTGTACTGCTGAATAAACACACTTAAGCCTACCTAGATATTTAGAACAATATTACCCCATTCTGTTTTCTTTATCTGGGGTGAAAATACATTTTTATAGCCAATGGGTAGCAGAAGCAAGTTAGGAATACCTAAGCCAGGCAATCAGATTCACAGAACATATGAAAACATCTCTGGCTTCTCTCTTTGGGGATCAGACATGACATTCCATAAAAATATATGAGAACTCAGGGAAGCCTCTTGCAGGTATTTGTTTGTTTCTATTCAAAGATATATCCCTTCCCAAGACAGACTATTTGTGTACTGAAAGTTCTAAAAGCCCTTTAAATTTGGCTTAATTTTTTTTTAATTAACTCCAAAATCCTAAAAACTACTCAGGGTGTCCACAGGGGATGCCACTTTTCAGCCCATGCTCAATAAGGATGCATGTTTGGGAATTCACCAGCCTTCAGGGACATACTACTGTCAAGTGGCATAGAATCTATAGATAAAAAGCAAAGACAGTCAATGTAGCAGCAGCGAGAGGGACTGGGTGTTTTCATGTACAAGCAAAATGTTCTGGCACACACCAGAGGCTCTGAGTCATCCTCATCTGAAGATGGCAGAGAGGAAGAGAATAAAATCTCTTTGGCACTATTGGAGTATGGTGTTAATGCACTGCAGGTGGATTTAAAGCCACCAGAGCACCCAAAGACCACCTGTCCACACTAATGAACACAGCATCATAGGTATAAGACACTCTCAATTTCAACAGTAGTAAAAGTCAAGTCAAAAGCTTAGCAATACATGTTAACAAGGTTCTATCTGATACTCTAGAACATTGCCTCAGCTTAACACCACCTTCATGACAAAACTTTAATTACAAGGGGAAGTTTAAATTTAAAGGCCAGATGTCGTGGCAGTCAAAAGTTTACAAACAAAAGCCTTTCGTAACACAATACAGAGACTGGGAGTCAAGGTTATCAAAAGCATCATCTGTGCACCTACAGTACTTCATGTCACAAAGTGCAGGGCTCCTCAAGCTCAGTACTACTGACTTTCGGGGCTGGATAACTGTTTGTTGTCCGGGGATGTCGTGTGCATTCCTGGACATTCCTTCTACCCACTAGATGCCAGCAGCACCTCCAAGTGGTGACACTCATAAGGGTCTCCTGACATTGCCAAGTATTTCCTGGGGGACAAAATTAGTCCCAGCTGAGAACTACTAAATGTGACAACACAGTTCACAGGTTTCCTTAAAAATCTCAAGTTGATGGGAAACCCCAGAGAGATTAGAACCTTTATTTTATGGGGAGAGGGCAATATAGACAGTGCCATGACATACACAAGGACTTCGAATGTCATAAAACATTAGCCAAAACCAAAATAAAGAGAAAGTTACCAGCAGACATGGAGGATGTGGAAGGAAGCAGGAAGAAAAGATTCTGCTCTACCTTTAATATAAACACATGCAATCACTTCCCTAAACCTTAAGGTACGGTGCTATAAAAAAACACTAGAAATGTAAAAAAAAAAAAATCTCACTGAAAGGTGGCTGCAGAAGGGGACTTCTCAGGTATTTTTCTTAGGGACTCTGTCTTTTTCTCAGGCTTGCAAAAATGTGTTTCCTTTCTAAGTGCAAATTTAATAAACTATTCTCTAGCAATTAAGTAACGACCGATATGACTTAAAACTCATGAGGCAAGTATATGAGCTTAGATCAATCCCGAATCCCAACCTGGTTTTTCCTGTAGTCTTGCTGGGAGTGTCTCAGGACCCTGTAGCAGAGCCGGCAGATATGTCTGAAAGGAGCATGCCGCTGGTCCCCAAGCTCCTCCAGCCGCAGCATGGGGCCATCGCCACAGTCCGTGAATGGAGCTTGTAACAACTTGAAGATCTGATTGTGAGAAAGAAGAACAGACACTGCCATCATTTAGAGTGTTAAGGGCTAGCCCTGTGTCCCAAACTAATATAACCTCACAGGTGGCAGGCCTGCACCGGCAACTCTCTCTAGATCAACATCAATAACCTGAATATTATATGCAGTCCATCAACTGGGACTAGCTACTCACTGAATTCAGGCCACCTGGACTTAACTGGTTCTCAAACACTTGCAAGTATGGTGTGAAGGGCAACAGTGAAGAGTACAGACTCTGGAATCAGCAGATTCTAGGCTGAAATCACACTCCTGCATTATTCCCTAGCGGTATAAAGCACAGTCGAGGTAACTTCTGGTTTTCTCCTCAGTAAAATGGAAAGAATACCACCCAGCTCCCCAGGGGGTCCTAAGGACAAAAGGGGATAATAACTGTCAGTTGCATAAATATAGTGCTCAATGAAGGCTTCTGCCATGGAATCCGACCATTCTGGCCCCTCAAGGAATTACTATGGTGGAAAATGAGCATTGGCATGGAGCCTGAGGTCTAATCTGGGAGTCATCCCATGAAACAGCTGGACACGATTTATTCTTGGATGGGAAATCCTTGCTGAAACATGATGGAGTGTTAATAAATTTTGTCTATCATCAACTGACAGAAGAAAAGATTCTCAAATCCCAAGTTCCTATGGAGAACTGTAGGACTAATAACTAATATGTTTTTCTTTGGGGTTTAGTGGCCAGGAATTTCTAAGCCAAGAATATAGCCAATGTATAGCTTTCCAGAACTATATGGTATGCATTTCTGTGCACTTCATCTACCCTTGTCACCTACCCCCCTATAATTTGTCTGTACACCAATTTATTTAAATTTATGCCATATAATGCCATCTATATATGTTCTATAAGCCATTTACTCATTCTTTATGGTAAGATTTTGTGGTGGTTTATAGAGTTCCCTATTTATCAAATACTCCAAATCTCCCAGACATATGAAATAACCTTAAGGACACACAGCACTTGCTATAATTTTTGATGAAAATAAAGTTTTCAGGTGAACTCTTCTCGGAGTTCCTAACAGGTGAATGCTCACACGTTGACATTCAACAAGTGTGTTTTCAACTGAACTGAGCTAAGAAGCCATGAAAAGACACAGGAATCTTAGATGTATATTACTAAGTGAAAGAAGACAGTCTGGAAAGGCTACATACTGTATGATTCTTACTATAGGACATTCTGGAAAAGGCTAAATGATGGAGACAATAAAAGGACAGTGGTTGCCAGGGGGTGAGGGGAAGGAGGGATGAATAGGCAGAGTATGGAGGATTTTTAGGACAGTGAAAATACTCTGCATGATATTATAATGATGGATATGTCATTATACATTTGCCTAACCCCAAAGAGTGAGTGTATAACACCAAGAGCGAATCCTAATGTAAACTACAGATTTGGGGGGATTTTGATGTGTCAATGCAGGTTCAGCAACTATAAGAGATGGACCACTGCAGTGGCGCATGTTAATGATAGGTAAGGTTGTGCACATGTCTGGGCAGGAGGTATATGTAAACTCTGTGCTTTACACTCGCTATTGTTAGGAACTCGAAACTGCTCTATAAAATCAAGTCTGTTTTCTCCAAAAGTCAGTTGATCAAGCGTTCCAGGTGGGAAACATCCATGTCCCTGTATAAGAGCAGGGATCCCACTGATGTCTTACAAAGATTCCCGTACGTCGCATCTCACAAACCTGCTTGAGGATGTTCTGTTCTCTCATCAGCTTCTGCCGTTCTCTGTTGGGCTTGGAGAAGACCACTTCAAGTACATCTTGACCAGAGTTAGTGCCACCAGTGACAAAGTAAACCAAGTCTTCCAGCAGCTTGGTTACAGACCTTAGGGGGAAAGAAGCTATTAGAGATGGGAAATGTTCAACGTCCGATAGGCTGGAAGATTCACCCTGGACGACTCAGGCCTAATGAGCCAGTTAAACACAAGCAGATCCATTCTTCCCAATTTCCTTGAAAGGGACAACCAATCACCAAAAAGCGTAAAATACACACAACACATTATTGTCCACAAAAGGATAACCACCTTCACAAGATAGGAGCCATCAAATTTTATCCCAGAGTAACACTGGCTCCTAACATTTAGTGAGGTAGTTCCAGAAGCAAACTGGAGACAAAGAAAAAGACCAATCTTTTCGACTTTAGAGACTTTCAAAGAAGTGAATGTGGTTTTTGAAAACCACAAGTTGAAGCCACGTATAAATGCTAAGGCCTGCTCCTCTCATACAAGGACGTTCAGAGTTGGCGTTTTCTCTTTCTGCAAGCAAGAGATTTAAAAAATCCACAGTGGCTGAGGATGAGTGTGTCTGGTTCTTGTGGGAAGACCTCACCTTCTTTCATTCTGGGTGATGGTGCCCTTCTCCAGCTTCCCAGCTATGGAGCCCAGCACCTTGCTGGCATCATTGGCAAAATCCAGGTCCCGAACCTCAGCAGGGGAAACTGGAACTATGGCAAATGCTTCCTTATCCTCTTTCACAGGGGAGGTGCCGATCTGAAAAGCAGAAGGGTCTTTATGGAACTGTCTCTTGGACTGAGAGAGCAACACATTAATCAAACACTATATTTACGGGACACTGGGCTATCCAGAGAGCTGGAGCTATCTTGCAGTTCAAATTAACTAGACATAGAGAAACATCTGGAAGGAAGCACCCCAAATCATTAACAGTTGTTACCTCTGGAGATTCTTATGATGGGGACGTGTGAGGCAGAAAATAGGCTCTGGTATCACTTTATACCTTCATTTGTTAAAGGAAGCATGTTAAGACTTGTAATTTAAAAACATGCTTATAAATACATAAGGAAAAAGCAAATGAGCAAAGTGGTAATTATTGACTCAGAGGATAAGGGTAGACAATGTACCATTCCTTCAGTTTTTCTATATACCTGAAAATGTTCATAAAAATAGAAGAAAAAAATTCCAGTGACCTCCCCCCTCACTAAAAAAAAATGTGACAGCATCATTTCACTTTTTAAAAACAAAATCCCTATGTTTGTGAATTTATGCTCTATGACCCTAGAGAAGGTAGTGAAGGAGAGGGGGGTTCAGGGAGAGAAATTAAAGGGGCTGAGAGAACTTTCAAAAAAAAAAATAAAAGTATATTTAAATACACAGAGAGAAAAGAAATAATAAAGATTGGGGAAAACCGACTAGGTATCTGATGTGCCTCAAGGCATAAGCAAACATTCTCCCAGCCAAAAATCATCCTTCAGATAGACATGAAATCCAGACAATTGCTCAACTTTTAGGGCAAAAGCCATGGAATAAAGAAGTTCTGGTTATTTCAAAAAGCCTGGGCTTGCTTTAGCCAGGTCCCTTGGAGAGAATTCTTTCACTACATTCAAGTCTGTCCATGACCACACACTGGCCAAGCCAACAAAATGCAGTCCCTACGCCCCCATCTGTTCTCAAAGAAGCCCTTTCATTAGGGAACACAAGACCAAAGGAGGCAGCCAAGTTCCAGAACTTACTTTCAGCATCACAGGTTTTTCTTCTTCCTTGTCGATGGGGATATTTGTGCTGTGAACCCAGGTATTAGTGCACAGGTGTCTGAGCCGGACATAGGAGTTTCTAAAGGGGGAAAACAAAGGATTTGGGAGACAGGAATTTTTAGGTTTTCTATAGCCACTGGCCTAGAATACATTCTATCCAAAAAAAAAAGGATACCAAAATGGTGTTTTGCTATATACACAATACACACAATATAGACTGAGAAGCAAATGGCTGCACACTGAGATATGTTCTAGTATATTTACAATAAGAAATCATTCATCAGGATTCTAACATTGGGATATGCTATATTTCTAAATATAAGATCACTCCTATGAATGAGTATCTCAGAACAAACTGAGGAGGCAAAGCAACAAGTATTTCCTGAGTTATATTAATGCATACCATGAGAGGTGATAAAGCAACATGTGAAATTTTCATATGGATCAAAAAAGCAAAAAATAAAATTACTAGGATAAATATGAGTTAATATTTAATAATCTTGTGGTAGGAAGGTCCATAAATTTTAAAAGTCAAAGATGTATACATCTTTTACTACAGTTTAAATTTTATATCTTCTGTAAAGCAAAACAAAAACAAAGACAAAAAAATCAGGAACAAAGCTGAAAGGACAACCTGGGAAAATGAAAGAATACCACATAGCATAAAAACGTTATTAATCTGCATTTATAAAGAGATCTTTAAAATCGGTAAGAAAAGAACATGAATACTGGAAATGAAAATGAGACTAGGACATAAGCCAGTAATTTAATAAAGCAATATAAATGGCCAATAAACTTGGAAGTGTACATTCAATCTCCTTAGTATAATTTATATAAATTAAAACTATGTATCATTTTACTCTACCATATTCCAAAGATCTTAGAGACTGACATAACCCAGTATTTACAAGAGCTTAGGGAAATCACCTCTCCTCACACTCCTGGTAAGAGTGTAAACAGGTGAAACTCTGCAAGGGAGTCTGGCACTTTACAAAACAAGTAAAATGTATCTACCTTTTCACCTAGCAATCCCATTTTTAGATTTTTCACTTAAAATGGCAGCCCAAGTACAAACTGGGGCATAGAGACATTCAACAAAGCATTATCTACAAGAGCTGTGAACAATCCAATGTCTCAATAATGGACTAGTTAATTGTAGTACATACACTAGAATACTAAACATTTAAGGTGATTATAATCCCTATATACTTGGAAATATGTACAGAACATACTCAGTGAAAAAATGTTAAAAACAGCTTATAATTCTATTTATGATAAACCATATACATGTTATCTGTGTGCCCAGAGACCTGTCTAAAACTACATAAACCATAATGTTAACAGTGGTTATCTCTCAATAGTTAAATTTTATGTAATTTTTATTTGCTTTTTTGCTCTCTGTGATGTTAACAATTTTTGTTTTTTTTTTTACAGTGAACATGGATAATTTTACAATGTTTTTAATTTGCTTTAAGGAAGCAGTAGAAATAATGGCATAATTCTTGCATCAAGAATCTACCACATTAGTGAGACAAGATCAATGAACACCAAGCAATACTAAGTAATGGGAAATGCACATTAAAAAGCATTAAGTTGGCAGACAGTCAAGGTGAGTACTGAAGGACCTTTAGAGGAGGAGATGAAGGAAGCTTCAGAAAGTCATGGAAGTTTTTTGTTACAGAAAACTGGACTTGGAACTTTGAACATTGTTGGACCTGGGGCAGACAAGGGGTCCTTGCGTTAGGGACATCATTTGTGTTAAATGGAATTTAGAGCAATGGTAGAGACATGGAAAAGGGGTGAGGGTGGGGAGAGCCTCAAACCAGACACCTATCTTCAGTACATCCTCTCTGCCTTCCGCTTTCCCTCATTCTAACTGCCCTGAATGCTGTAAGTAAGGGCAAATGCAGTGATATTTACGTAAAATAGAATGCATACAGGTCAAACAACATGACCAAGAAATCTGACAGAGATTTGTAATTCTTTTTCTTCTGAGTGTGACTTGGACTAATTTTCTTAATTTCAAAGTATAACCAAAGCTTGGAGCTTAGCTTTTAATTGGATGATTACATTCTATAAAGTTCTAGGTCAAATTATATTTAAGACACAAAAGTCATTCTATCAATTCATCCCAAGTCCCATTCCCAATCCTTAACTTAAAAGCCATGAGATCAGGACAATTACAAAACAGCCACAAAACCGGATGCTCTCCCAATATTCATTTAATTCCTCTATTTTACATATATTGCAATCTTATTCTCTTGTTTAGTATATCCAGGATTTGCCATTATCCTTTTCATTTTGGCTTGGAAAGATTCTTTTAACCAGTAACTATCACAAAAATTCTTTTGCTGATACCATTTCCGAGACATTCATTTATCTACTTTCAGACTTCCTGATCTTCAAACAAGCAATATTTAGCACAACTTTAAGATGCAGGGGAATGAGTGTACTACTCCTAAGGTTTTTTTATCCCTCCACAAGACCAATGAATAAGAAGGTCATTCAATTCTGGCTCCTGGGTTGCTGGTCAAAGGCAAGAATGGATAAAAATCTTTAAAGTCCAAGATAACTGGTAACTAACACTGGTAGACCATACCAGACACTTTTTCCATGGTAAATACAAGACTTGCCTTGTTTAAGAGTTTAGAATCCATCTACCTATGGACAACTGTCCACCAAGAGTTTTCCAAAAGAGAAACAGAGATGAATCGAAGTGGATATAGAAGCAGAGTCTCTAACCAGCCAAAGCTGCTTGGCCATCTGACCTCAAATCTTGGACTCAACTTCCCCCTTCCTACAGGATCATATGGATTTCCAACCCATTGGGGAATAGGGCCAACTAGCACCTTACTCCCCTTGCCAAGGGAATGCCAGGAAGCACCTTCTAATAAAACAATGTGATATTTCAAATCACAGGGTCCCTGTTCTTTGCTATCCCTCACAAACTAAAATATTTAGCATGTAATATAAATGCCATTCCCTTGTCTCCTGGGAACCTAACCAAATTCATTAAATAACTACCAGAACAGAGGACAAGACAAATGGAAAATTACTTAAACCAAAATGCAATTGGGTTCTATAGACCTGTACTTATCTAGTTAACAAGTCAATGAGAAAGGAAGTTTTTAAAAAGCTATCTACTGGAGTGCCTGGGTGGCTCAGTCAGTTGAGCATCTGACTCTTGATTCCAGCTCAGGGTCATGAAATTGAGCCCAGGATTGGGCTCTGCACTCAGTATGTAGTTCCCTTGGGATTCTCTCTCTCCCTCTGCCTCTGCCCCTCCCCCCTGTACTCACACACACACACTCTCTCTCTCAAAATAAATAAAATCTTAAAAAACATAAAAAGCAATGTACCATACTACAAACCATATTTTAAAGGGATCTCAAAATGGATCAAAGCCCTAAGAGTAAAGAGCAAAAACTATAAAACTCTTAGAAGAAAACATCAACAGAATTGTTTGTGACCTTCGAATGGGCAAAAGCTTAAGCAATCAAAGAAAAAACAGATAAATTGGACTTCAACAAAATTAAAAACTTTTCTACTTCAAAAGACACCATCTAGAAAGTGAAAAGACAACCTAGAGAATGGGAGAAGATTCTTGCACATCACATATCTGGTAAGGGGTTTATATCTAGAATAAAGAACACTTAAAACTCAATAATAAAAAGACAACTCAATTTTTTAAATGGGAAAAATTCTCCTAAGATGATACACAAGTGGCCAAAAAGCACATGAAAAGATGATGAACATTATTAGGCCTCACAGAAACACAAATCAAAACCACAATAAGATACCACTTCACACCTACCAGGATGGCTCACATAAAAAACAGTAATAAGTACTGGAGAGAGAGAATGTAGAGAAATTGGAACCCTCACACACACATGGCCGGAATGTAAAATGGTGCATCCATGTTGAGAAACAGTCTAGCAGTTCCTCAAAAGGTTAGACAGTTACCATATGACGTAGCATTCCACTCTTAGATACATACCCAAGAGAATGAAAACTTATGTTCCCCCCCCCAAATGTGTACACAAATGTTCACAGCTGCATATTAGCCAAAAAGGACAAACAACCCAAAAGGCCATCAGGTAATAAGTAGATAAATATGGGGTGCCTGGCTGGCTCAGTCAGCAGGGCAAGCAAATCTGAGATCAGGATCATGAGTTCAAGCCCCATGTTGGGCACAGAGATTACTTTAAATAAATAACATTTTTTTAAAAAAGAATGGGTATTAACCCTTCTTTTAGAAAAACAAAATATGAAAAAATAAGTGAATACAACGTGGTATAACCACATAATGGAATATTATTCAGCAATAAAATAAAATGAAATACTAATACATGCTACAACATGGATGAGTCTTAAAAATACTAAGTGAAATGAGCCAGCCACAAAGGACCACATGTTACATTTATACAAAATGTCCAGAACAGGCAGATCACTAAAGACAGGACACAGGTGAGTCTAAGGCTGGAGATGGAACACGGAGAAATGAGAGTGATGGAGAAAGGGAATAGTGTTCTTTTTGGGGAAAAATGTTCTAAAACTGTGATGATAGCTGCCCGACTCTGCCCATCCCCTAAAAACCACTGAATTGAGCACTTTAGGTGAATTGTATGGCATAGGACTTACATCTTAACAAATCTGTTATTTAAAAAACAACAACAACAAAAAAGCAGTCTAAATCAGGAGTTCCAACCCTGGAGAATGCAAAGCTGTGCACATACTTGAGATTTTCTAGAGAAACATGTCTAGCTCTCCCCAGATTCTCAAGGAATTAACAACCCAGCAAAGTTTAAGAACCAAGTAACCCTTTACTGGATGGCAATGGAAGGCCTCCTTGCAATGTAAAATCTCTTCTACGCGGACACTGTCCTCGTTCATCACTCCGACAGCACGAGAGAAGCTTCTCTTCTGCTGATGGCACCCACACTGCACTTACAGTTTCACCGACAGGTTAAACAGGGAAAGGGCAAGGACACACATGACTAACGAAACACAAAGTGGTACTCAGGGGGAAGGGCCATGTGTAAAACCTACAGGTGCCAATGAGAATTGCCCCCAACAACCCTGTCTGTCTTCAACATTTAAGACTTTGGGCTCTGCAAAAGGGATTGGCTGACGTGTGATGAGTTGCTTCAACTCTCTGAGCTTCAGTGTCTTTATCTAGAAGAAGGGGCAAATAGTAATACCTAGCTCAAGGGGCGGGGGGGACGAGGTGGTTGTGAAGATGAAATTATGTAACACAAATAAAAGTATTTAGCACTGAACATGGCATGTAGTCAGCACTCAATAAATGTAAGTCATTATTAATAATGCTGCTGATTTTGGTGTTAAGCATGAGTTTTTATCCCCCTTAGAGTCCAGTTATTCCTTCCACCAAAATGCATTCTTATGCAAACAAACTAAGAGTCACATTTAACAAAATAACCAAAGAACACTGATCTGACTTCTCAATACTCTACTACATACTCATTTTCCAGAATTTCTTTACAACTGTTTATTCAGTTGACTAGGAGACCTCAAGTTTGGGAGTGAGGACATGAGTAGAGGAAACTAGAAATATGGAGCTACTTGAGCTTACAGTTTGACTTGTTTACCTAAATAAAGCACTTCTTATCCAACTCCTGAGAACTTGTAATTAATGAGCCATAAAAAAACCAGCTGACATTCCAATGGGCAACCAGAATAAATCCTTTACAAATGCTTCAAAAAAGGCAGTATGATTTAGATTCCAAAAAGCCCAGCCAGGTCACATACACCAGCTCTGACTCACTCGGGATAAGCCATTTTAGAATCATACCTTGGAACAAGGCTATCACCTCCACGGAGAGTGGTGGGGTCTAGTTCAAAAATGGAGGAGATGTCATTGCCTTCAGGCACAGAGACCAGGGAGTACACCATCTTTTCTTGAGCATTTCGCAACCTGCTTCGAGAGGCATCCTGATCAGGGTCCACCTGAGGAGGAAAAGTCATCAAGTCATGGATTCTGCATGTCAGACCCTTCCCTCACTACAATCACTGCACAGTCCACAGGAACAGGGAAGAAATAATAGCGAACATCAGCAGTTGGCAGGAAAAGAACCACAGTTTCAGAGCAGTTATGAAAGATGATAGTCGGCCACCCACGCCAAGAATATTTACATTCTACCTCCTTGTGTTGCAATAAAAATGTTTAAACAATGCAGGGTTACAGTAACAGATGTCCATGGAAGGAGTGCTATATAGGTGATGAAGAAGTCCGTATGGCTACATCCGTCTGCAGTAGTTGGAAGAGAAAAGCAGCTCTTTGAGAAAACTCATCCTGTGGATTTGGTTATGGGTCATTGTGTTAATCTACGGTTAAATGGTCTAGCAATAATATGATACATCTACTTCCCAGGAGAAAAAGTAAAATAAAAGAAGTCTGAATCCAAGTGTTCGTAAGCAGAGATCCCAGTGTGGCCAAGAAAAATATTTGAGAAGTCAGACTAGCCCTGAAAAAAATGTTCGTAATTAATCAAGGAGCGCTGCCGATGACAATTCAGGGGAAAAGGGGCCTCTCTTGCTATGTAAGGGATTTGGCGGAGGCTGAAGAAAATCTCTGACAGTTAAGACTAATGAACAATGACGAAAGCTGTCCTGAGAAACTATAAAAACACATTCTCGGCTCCAGAGCCCGTCTGCCTGAGCAGATTTAAGCAGCACGCTTAGACTGTCATGTCCTCTCACAGGTTTTGCAAGGTGTCTTCCAGCACTGTGACTCTACGTGGGATTATTTTTAATTTTTAACGTCCTTGCAAGAAGACAACATCCACTTGCATCTACTGGGAAAATCACATTTTCTTTGTCACTAACTTGCTTTGCTTGGGCTGAGGCACTGACTCCTTTCCAAATGGGGAAGGGATAAAATGAAATCAAGTTCAACAGGCAAAGGAGAGAGCGTGAGAGAATTTATTTCCAGGGCCTGACATCTGAGATTGCAGGCAACAGTCTGCTCTAGGAGTTTATCGGCAGCCCCAACTTTTGTCTGAGAAAAGGAAGAAGGGAATGGGGGCGAGGGCGGGGAGAGGGGGGTGGAGGGAGGACTGAAGGAGGGGAGAGAGAGAAAGAAAGAAAATACAAATGCTTCTTTTAAGCTCTGTGTCCTCCTCCCTTTGCCCTCTCCTCTAATACTTTGTAGCACTCCCTAAACAAACCCACCGCTCATTGTTCGATCTACCCTCAAGTATGACTCAAGTGGAGAGCACCAAGTACCTCAGTTCAAGAAAAAGCTCAGTCCTCTTCTAACTACTCTGACCTGCAAAGTCTTCCACACACCACTTTCAAAATAAACCCTGACCTGATTCTGGCCTGAGACACACAGCTCAGCTATACAGGCTGGCAGTTCAATTTCAGACCTGCCGGAACACCGAAGAAAAATTAAAATTGCACGGAGTGCCCGTATCTGGACCTGTGACTGAGGGACAGCAGCTTCGCGTTCTTCGTGTGCAGTTGGCGTTTGCCACCTAGTGGGAGGAAAGGTGCAAGTGCAAAAGGCTGCGAGACGAGAGCCAGCCTGGGGTTGTCCTTTCTCTCCCTCTGGCGTCAAGCATGTGGCTCATGGGTGCTGCTAAATTGAGAAGGACAAGCTCAACAAGCTAAGTAAGATTCCAGGCAAAGATTGCTACAAGCACTGGATGCCAGTCTCGGGGACATACGTGACCCACGAGCAGAACAAAGTTTCCTCTCCCAAACTTTCCCAACTCCAGCTTTTCTGCTCAAGTTTCCCGGCCCACAAGAGGGTGAGGGGTGCAGGACTCACCCAAGGCTACCACCTTCCCCACAGAGGCAGGAGCTGGGCCGCTGGCCTCGATGGTGCAGGGTGAGCCCCCCAACCGCTCCTCCATTTGAAGACTGCCACCCAAGCAACATCCGAAGCAGCCAGAGCAATGCAGTGTGGATTTGCACCCAAGCCTGCTGGCATATTCCACCACCGTGGCATGGAGAAACATGAGAAAGTAGAAAGATGACTGAACTCTGAGAGAACCGAGACATGTGACGAGTGAGGACCATGCTCTGGTTCCTCATCGGTCCTACAAACATCCTATAATCTCCCCTAACTCCTTCCACTGCACTGCTGTGCGGCCCAGAGGAACTCATGCATGTAAAGGCACTAAAAAATGCTACTGATCTTGTGTAACTTACACAAATGTTACTTACTGAGCGCTTACCATGGGCCGTACCTCAGGCCCCACACCCCAGCCGGTCCTTACGACAAGCGTATCTGCCACTTTCACAGAGGAGGGACGTGAGGGCCAGAGAGGGGAACGCAGCTCCTTCAGGCACACAGCTCATCCAGGGGGCGGTCTGCTATTTAGACCCAGCTCTGCCTCTCTTCCCTGCCCTGATCTGGATCACTACATTCTTCTTCCGGCACTACAAATGCCAGACCTCCCTGCGCCCACCAACAGGCCAGGAGAGCAGCCCCGCTCCTCACAGAGCTCAAGGTTCAAATGGACATCGGCTCTCACTGGCAGAAGCTACAGCACTCCTTCCAAGTCATCTTAGAGAGGAAACTTCCTCTGTGTTACAGCCCAGATGGCCACGCTAATACCTTTAGATGCAAGTCCCACAAAGGCAGTTCTTTCTCTCAAAATCAAGAAGGTGCAGGGACGAGAACTGCCTTATGAAAAATGGCGCCTCTGCCAGTCCCAGCCTCTGGAGACCAACCACATGAACACTGCACACCGATGTTGGGCGAAGATTTCCCTGCACGTTGGCAAGAAGTCGGGCCAGGTCAGTGCTCTCCACCTTCCAGGCAATGTGGAAGGGCAGCTTTCAAAATGAGCTCTGGAAGTGAGGGTGAGGAAGATGAAAGGAAGGAACAGGACCCTCAGCTGCTCCCTCCATAATCGGAAAAGACAGGAACTCCTGCAGCAAATCCGGGAACTCAGGACGTGGAGCCCTTGGCTAGCACTCCTCTTCCTTCCTTCCTTCCGAAGCTAACATTCTATCCTAACATAACTGCAAGGGTCATCCTTCCCACAGAATTTGGACTTTCCAAAGACAACTGCATTCTGTATTATCTCCACCCCAAACCCCTTTATTCATGCATCCACCTTAAAACCTGTAAGTTCTTCTGAAATTTTACCGCCCCCACCCCCGCCCGCCCCGGCAAAAAAGAAATAAGCTCAATACCACCTACCATATTCACCAGAGATGATCACATGAACAAACAATGTCCGAGTAGAAATTATTTGCATTTTTTAAAATCCTAGCCCAGAATGAAGTGCTTTATTGATAGCCATCATTTCTATATAACACAACCACTGCCCTCTTTAACCCATAGTTGTGGACAGTTCAACCCTCGAGTGCCTCCAAATCAGCATTAATTGGTTATATGGCTTCTAAAGAAGGATCCTGTTGGCATTAAATTCTAAACCACATTATAAAGTCTGTTTCTGAGTTTGCAGAAAGCAAGGACAGGTGGTTAGACAATTAAGTGTCTAATCAGATGTCAGGAGCACCATGCTTCATGTGTTACCTCTATCATCTAAATGATACTATCCATCTCACACACTCATTCCCTGAAAAAATCTGGGTGAGTCATAGATTGAGGTCAACAGCAATCGGATATTCATTTGTAAAAGGCCGACTTCTTAAGGGGCCATCTCTGTCTCTAACCTAGGGGCATTCCAAGAGATACCATCAACTTCTACAACTTAAAGGCGGAGACCCCTTGACGAAGCACACAGAAGGAGCATCATCACTGACAGTCTTGGACCAATCAGAACACAGGAAGATATGACTGCCCTCAAGGGAAGCATAGAACAAGACTCTCTTTTAAGGCATCCTAAGGTGTCCCCTTCCCCATCACTCAATGACAAATGGCAGTTTCTTAAAGGGGGTTCCAGATCATTTGGCCTCACCCTACCAGATGGAGACAAGAAGGCTCTTGCTCATACTTACTGAGGGCTGAAACTCCAGGCATTCTTCCTCAAAGTCAGGGTCTACCTGATGAAAAAGAATCATTAGGAAATTAAAACATCCATTGATTTCTCCAGGACTCGGCCCCACTTGCAGGAGACTTCAAGGCCTGCGAACATCTCTGAACAACTAAAAACTTGTCCCTTCCCTCTGTTCATGAAACCAGCATGCCACAACAACACACATCACATGAGTACAACACACACGGAACGATCTACCAGTCACCAAAAGACGGCTCTCAAGTGTTGACAGAAGAACACAATGAATTCACTAGCAAAGCAACAGCTACAACCCTGAGATAAATAAAAGATCAGTATCCAGTCATTGATAATCCTTAGTTTTAGTCAGAAATAAAAAATTTGTGGCCTCCAGCAAGAGTTTACACTCAGTTCAGAACATAACAAGTAATGCAAACACCATTGATCTTTGGCAAACCACGTAATCAACATTTCTCACAGCTGGTTAGCTGGGTCCATAATTCCTTATGGCTTCATTTTCAATTTCAACTTAGTTCTTAAATATTTCAAAATCATCACTTCTTACAAGAATCAGGCATCCCAGGGGGTTCAGTACATTTAGATTCTGCCTTCTTTGGGGTCAGCTGCAGAAGCAATACTGGCACCCACGCATCACCTTGAAAAATCTCTGAGCCATCCCACAGTGGAACCAGACAATGGGAGGTATCTTTTGATGTACGACTAGAATCTGATATGAATGTGTATCGTACATCTTCTAGCAGATCAGAGTAAAACTCAGCATCTGTCACACAGTATGATGGCTCCTTAATTTAACACAAATACTAAAAAGTAAATTCCTCCTGTCCTTCAATACCGAGTCTTGCCTTTCCTCAAAAACCCTTTAAAGACATTTAAGGTAAAGTTAATTTCCTTGATTTTTGGCATTCTTGCAAGTAAAAGACAAGACCCTGTCTACTCCACTAGTGCTCTGAGAACCAGAATACTTGTAAAATTGTGTCTTAATGCTTCCAGCTTTACATACCATGTTTCACTACAGCTGAGTCTTGGACATTCATGTTAGGAGCAGGGCTGGTAGATAAGATGTGGGGAGAGCAAAATGCAAGAGAAAAAATTTCTGTAATCCTAAATCCCAGATTAGCATTCTTTTCTTTGTTTTTTTTAAATCTACTCTCTTAGCAACTTTCAAATATACAGTATAATTAACTACAGTCATCGTGCTGTACATTACATTCCCCTGACAGTATTATTTTCTAACTTGTTTTCTCCCCATATCTTGATCAAAATCCCTGTGAAGTACTAAAATGTGTTAAGCATCTTTACCTTTTCTCATCTATAAGCAGGGAAATGAGGCAGGAGGAAACAAAAAGCAGAAGGAAAAGCAAGGTGACTGAGCATCTAACTACCCAATGGCCACAGGTAAATGAAGAAAAAGGAATGTCTCAGGCTTGAAAGAGAAAGACACAGAGGCTTCTACTTACCTCTGCTGCTAAGTAATGCCCTGTAGCAAGATGCTTGAAACGGAAGAGGCTATTCCAGTACCCTGCTCCACCCCGACACGGGTCGTGTTGGACTACCTACAAGAGGAGAAATGATTAACCCGAGTGGAAATAATGTCAACCCATATTAAGACAACACTGAGACTTCACACATAAGTCATAGTTCAGGAGTGATATTTACTAGCTAAAAAAAAGATGAGTATCTTCAAACAAAGCCATTGCAAGTATCATACGTAATGTCAGAGGTCAAACATATGGAAGTGTTATGTTTCTCCAAAGAAGAAATAGTCTCCCAGTTAATACGAAATGATTCCAGTAAAAAGCTGAATGTTTTTCAGATTATTTGCTTTAATCATAATAAAGTAGAACTTAAGGTTCTACAATTCATCCATAAAAGGCATGACAAATAAGAAGAAATTTCGGAGGAAACTGTGAAAGCATTCTATACTTGTACTCACGTGCTGAAACACATAGATAAGCCAGGGCTCTGAAACTTGAAACTCACAGAGCCTGGGCCAATTTACCATAAAAATACATGTAACTTCAGCTTCTGGTCATGACGGCATAACTGGCACTGGTAGTTGGTGCCATGAACAATTAAACACTGCACATAATATATGAACTTGCTATAGACAATTAGAAAACTGGATAAAATACAGGAAACAATTGTGTTCAGATGTTGGACAACAGGCAGTACACAATTGTGATCTCTGAGAAAGGGGAAACAAAGTGATCTTCATGAATATTCCAGCTTTCTGCCTTAATATTCTCTCTGGATGGTAGTGTTGGGAAGAAGAATCCAAGCAGAAGACACCGGTCTGAGTGGAGGAGATACATCAGAATTTAGGGAGACTGAAGTGGCTGGAATTTGCTGGGGCAGAATACAGAGCTACCCAGAGAAAAAGCTCCAGACATCTACCCAGGGGCCTCCTTGAGTTTTTGGTTGAATACCAAGTTGAATATGTGTAAGTTGAGACCACACAAGGCCAAGTGAAGAATGACAGGAAAGCTGTGAGCTCAACGTTCTCATTGCTCATTTGGGGCTGGGTGGTGTTCTGAGAGATTCCATGGAACACCTGGGGCATTCAGCAAAAATGTCAAAAGGGTTACACCTTAGTAATGGGGCCAATCCAGCCCTAAAAAAAGAAAAAAGACTGTAACACACTTGATTTAGCAAAGCTTTAAAATAAGACTCCAAAGCATCAAACTGATTCACAAGTAACTTTACTGTCTAACAAAACAATACTCAAAACTCTTTAAAGGAAGGCAACAAAATACAGATACTCCACAAAGTAGCACCACAATGTTCAGCATATAATCATGAGGCACTGGACAGATAAGAATCAGGAAAATGTGACCCATAAACTCAGTGACCTGTCAGACAATATCAAATGATCCAGCATGTCTGTGTGGGTTCGTGGGGGCAGGAAAAATATTTCAGAAAAAATGAACCCAAATTTTCCCAGTTTAATACATATACAGATTCAAAAAACTCAATGAACTCAAAGCCAGGATAAACACACACACATACACACCTACACACCCACCCACCAAGGCACATCATGATTAGATTAATGTAAACCAGAAATAAAAAGAAAAATCTTAAAAGCAGCCAGCGGGGGGTTGGGGGGTGGGGGGCGTGGGGGGGTGGGGAGCACTTTGTACAGAGAACAAAGGTAAGAAACCACTGAATTCACATCAGAAACAATGCACACAAGATGACAATGGATACACAACTTTTAAGTACATAAAGAAAAAAACTGTCTACCTAGAATTCTGTATCCAACAAAAAGAGCCTTCATAAATGAAGGCCATGTGGAGAAACTGGAACCTTAACACACCACAGGTGGGAGTATCACCTAGTGCAATCTGGCAATTCTTCAAAAAGTTAAACAGCATTACCATAGGACCCCACAATTCCATCCCTAAGAGAACTGAAAAACCTATGTCCTCACAAAAACTTGGTATGTGAATGTTCACAGAAGCATTATTCAGAAGAGCCCAGAAGTAGAAACAATCCAAATGCCATCAAGTAACAAAATATGGTATGTCCATATAATGGAATATTATTTAGCAATAAAAAGGAATGAAATACTGATACACATGGCAATATGGTTGAACTTTGAAAACACTGTGAACTAAGTGAAAGAAGTCAGATACAAAGGATCACATTGTAGTATATCATTTATAAGAAACGTCCAGCATAGACAATTCTATAGAGACAAGAAACAGTGATTGCCAGGAGGAGAGTGGTTTGAGGAGAAGCAAGGTGTGATCAGTATGGATACAGGGCTCCTCTTGGAGTAAGGAAAATGTTCTAAAATTGATTGTGGTGATGGTGGCCAAACTCTACAGACCTAAGTCAAACCATTAAATTGTACCCTTTAAATGTAGGAGTTGTATCTCAATGACGCTATTATTTAAAAAAAACCAAAAACACAGATTTTTAAAATGAAGGTGAAATAGATTTCTTCATTTTCAAATGAAAGCTAAGAGAACTGGTCACTAGCAGGCCTGCTGTACAAGAAATGCTATACATGGTATTGTCTTCCTTTTTTTATTTTAAAGGAGCACTTATGATTCCAGAATCTACAAGAAGAATATTAAAAAAGAGACATTCAATGTTTTCTGAGGATATGCAGGGAAACACCGGCAGGAAACAATTTTTTAGGGAGTAAGAATCAGACAGCTGTTTCTTCTCAGAAGAAAAAAAGAGACAGAGAGAAGATGCTCTGAAGTAGACTTCTGAGTTAAGTACCTGAAGTTTTAGAAATCCAGACCTCAAACACCCTCCATACAAACTTGTGGTCTTTCATTCGTTTCTATCAATTTAGAAGTGAATAAGACATGGTACCTGCCCTTCCATGACTCAAGTCAGCCACGGTGACTTCTGCAGGGTTCAGACTTTTTTTTGGTTGGGGGGGGGGTTATGACAACATGTTAAAGCAAGATGCAAAAATGTTTGTAAAGTGACGTCAACTGTGCAAAAACAACCTGCTCACAGAACAAACAGCTCCATGGAAATGGCACATTAAGTTAATGAAATGATGGTTTACATCCTCCTTTCTTCCCGTATTTTCAGTTTGTCTTTAGTCTCCACTTACTAGTTTAAATTCAGTTGAGAAGAAGTTTTTTGGGTTTTTTTTTCTTTTGGCACTAGTATCCAAATCCCACATGGAAAGTGGTTCTGAAAGACTGTTTTGAACATACAAAACGCTGTGCTGAGTAGTGGTGACACTAGTGAACAAGGACAAAGGTCTGGCTCACAGTGGCTTTATAATCTAACAGGACTGAGAGTGTCTCTATGCAGGCACGAACTAAAAATCTCCCAACGAGTGCTATGGGCGTGGAGAGTAGAAAAAGAAAAAGGAGAAGGCAGAAACTGAAAACTTTATGTAGAGTCGAGTCCTTTCATCATGCAAGCTGTAGAAAGTTTTCTATACAACAGCCAAGATAAACCTGAGTATTACAACATCCATGTTAAGAGACATAAGCCAATTTTTAAAATGGGCAAAATATTGGAACAGACACTTCATTGAAGATGATACACTGATGGCAAATAAAGACATGAAAAAATGCTCAATATCATTAGCCATCAGGGAAATGCAGATTAAAAGCACAAGGAAATTTCATTACACACCTATTATAATGGCTAGCATTAAAAGGACTAACCATACCAAGTGCTGGTGATGATGTGGAAGAACCAGAACTCTCATACCCTGCTGGCAGGAATATAAAATGATAGGAGCACTTTGGAAAATAGTTTGGTAGTTTTTTTTAAACACACACACACAATAGGATCTAGCTATTCCATTTCTAGATTTAGCCAAGAGAAATGAAAGTTCATGACTATGAAGAGACTTGTACACATTTATAATGCCCTCAGAAGCTTTAGTTGTAACAGCCAAAAGTTGGGATCGACTCAAATATACATCAACAGGTGAACAGACAAATTATGGAACACCTTATGGTGAAACACTTCTCACCAATAAAAAGGAATGAACTATTGACACATGCAACAACATGAATGAATCTCAAAATAATTATGCTGGGTAGAAAAGGAGACCAAAAAAAGATTAAATGCTGTCTGACTCCATTCACACAAAATTCAAGAACAGAATACCTAACCATGGAGATGGAAGTCAAATCACTGGTTACTTCTCTAGGAGGAAAAACAAGATAGTGCTGGAAAGAAGCTCAAGGGAGCTTTCTGGGTGCTGCTAGTCTTCTACTTCCTGACCTAGGTGCTGGTTATGTGACTGTACGTGTATGTAAAAATTCATCAAGGTGTATACTTTTGACCTGGGCACTTTGTGTCTGCTATACCTCAATAAAAACATAAAACCATTAAAGCAAGAGAGGAACAAGCGAGGAGGCAAGCCAAGACAGAGAAATGCATGTACCCCAAGAGCTGAAGTTACACAGAGAGAAGGGCTTCGGGGGGAGAGGCCAAGTCCCTGCAGTTCAGGCTCCTGTCACCTCTGTCACCAAGCACTCATGCCACTGTCTGTGGGTCCCATGATTCTAGTCTCTCTGCACGTCCTCTCAATAAATGACATACAGAATCATTTATCTCCTCAAGTAGCAGAATCATTTATCCCTGTAAGGAGCTCACTGATTACATTACTTCCCTGCTCAAAACTCCTCTCCAAGCTCCTCCCCTGCCTATGACTTAAATCCCAACTCCTCCCAGCCTGGGCAGATGCCATTCAGGCTCTGGTCTCCAAAACCAGTTTCTCTTTCACTTCCGTGCCTATCCTCCGCTCCCCACCAAACTGGGATGCTGAGCCTTACCCTCAAGGCTGTTTCATATTCCCAATTCTGTGCCACCGTCTGACATGAGGTGACCTACACTCTACACATCTCTGCCTTCAGAAATACATGTCATCCTGTACGGACCAGCTCAGATACCACCTCCTTCACCCAACCTGAACTCCCTCCCTCATCCCACTCCCCCAAACATGAGGAAAGTGTCTCTGGCCACTTCGCCACCCAGTGATCTGGGTGTGTCTCTTTCTATCCTATCCCTGACATGAGTCACTGATGTATCCCACTGAGTAGGCGCTCAACTACATACCCTTGGGACAGACAAATGAGCAAAGGGAAGGAAGACATGGAAGGAAAAGACAATTAGATGGCCGAGAGTGAAAAACTTACAGCTTCAGCTGTGAGTTAGCGTCCCAAGTGGACATGATTTTCCTTCACAAGCACACCCAGCATCCTTCGGATACGAACGATGTGCTTGTTCATCTGTCATCCTGACCCGTTTTCGTAAGGACGTCAGCTTAAGTACCCTACAGACCCCCTAATCTTCTCTCGCCCTCTCCAGCCCCACCCCTTACCTCCACCTCCCACAGGGCTTTTGAACTCGTGGCAGATGTGGCTGACTGCCGGCCGGTAGTTCGCAGGAAGACATGCTGTTTCTTCCTGTGCTCGTCACAGGTAAGGAACTTCTCCTGCTCCGCATGGAACAGCCTTACCACGTCACCCTAAAATGTCAGCACATGGAGGGTTTAAGGACAATGAATTTTACGAGAGGACTTAGCTGCTGCCCCACGTAGAGCCAAGTGCTGCCAGCCTGAGAAGTAGCAAACTCACCCCCTTCAGTATGTCATCTTTGTTGTCACTCCATTTCATGAAAAGGACGATTTTCCAGCTTGTATTGCAGTTGACAGAATTGACCTGGAAAACGAATGACAGTTATTTTTTCACACATCCCTCCCCACGACTATGTCTTCCAGCCACCAAAACTCCTCATTACTGCCCAAGAAACAGGGCTGGGCTTCCGCCCCAAAATCCTACCAGTTCACACCATTAAGTTCACAAGAACCGCAAATTTAAGTGGCCTGGCAGATGTGTTTGGTAATAAAGGGTGCATTTGTGCCCATCACCATGTATACTCGAAATGACTCAGGGAACCTCACTTTCTTCTCCAAGTCTCCTGTTCTGTAGCCAAAAAGTAAAAGCTCAATAAAAACAAGGGCTGATAAACAAAGGTACAAAGACTCCCATGAATACACTCTAAAATGTGAATGAGCATCACTAGCAAGAGAAGCCACTGCTTGTACACTAAATATATGCCAGGCACTGGGCTAAGCACTAGTATTCATGACGACGTTTAGTCCTCAGCAACACCCTAAAAAAATAGGCAGGACCATCACACCTATTTCAGACAGGAAAACTAGTGCACAGGGAGATTAGGGAGATGTACGGTAACTAGCCTAGAAACACGAAGCTAGGGGATGGAAGATTTGGGATTTCGTTCCACATCTATCTGACTCCAGAGCTTGTGTCCCCAACCTGTAGACAAATATTGATGTCACAATCAAGCTACTGCCCTTTGGTCCTGTAATTGCCAAATTTGAGGCCAAGGAGATATATTGCCAAAATCAACATATCCCCATTGCAAGGCCACTGATGGCCTGTAGCACACCCACCTTAATATCAGCCAAAGACATTCTCCCAAGGGAAACAGACTGGAAAAAGGAGCTCCTCTGGCCAGAAAAATTTGGTAGAAGAGGCCCTTCTCTGGCTTAACAAATTAGGCAACAATCTCCCAGTTATAGGAGGCTTAGTAGACTGAGCCCTAGGGTAGCTATCAGCCCTCACCCAACCCCACATGGCAACCCTGATCCTGGGCCTTGGTTACTCACCTGCAGAATAGGTATGCTGCCCCAAGTCACTAATAAGGTCACTTTCAGCATGCACATGCTCTGGCCTCAAGAAGGCCTGCTCCTGCAGCCTCTGCCTGCCCACAAGCCATCACGAGGTTTCCCTTACCTCGTTGCAGCCAGGGTTATCCACCAGCTGATGGCTGCTAGCATGAAGGGGCTGGCCAGCGTTGACGGGGTTCAGTACAACCTTGTCACCAATGACCACCTGGAAAGGAAAAGGCCAACGGAGCTTTTCACAAAACAGGTCAGAAGTCCCTGGTGGAGGGCAGGTGGGCATCCTTAGACGACCCCCTCGGATATGGCACATCCTCAGCCAGCACAGCCAAACCCTTCATAGTACCGGCCAGCCAGTGATGTCCCACGATCCCTGTCCAATCCCTGGAGAAATGCTAAGACCAGCATGGGACACCACCGCCAACTGTCAATATCCCCCTTTTCCTATATTAATGGAGATCTATAAGTAAGCTCTGAGTATTAGGAGTAGAAGCAGAACAATGCCTGAAGGAAGTCTATTTTTAAACGAATAAAACTATAATCTTCTATATCTAAAGCAATGACTTTCATACTTTTTTGGTACAAACCACAGGAAGAAATACATCTCTATTAGATTCCGGTCATACCTACTTATGTGCATGTATGTGTGTGTGTATATATGTGTGTATATGTGTAGCTATACATATCTATATTTATCTAAAACAGAAGTTACCTCCCTAAAACAATACTTACCCTCATTATGTTTAGGACAGCCTGATACTATCTATTCTACTCCACTTTTTAAAATGGTAGTCACAAGCCACTAAACTGATCTGAGTCCACAAATAGATCAACACGTGTTTGTAAAACACTATCTTACAAAGGTAACCAACCTTTCAACTCCGTCTTACCCTTCTCAACTAAGGTACAGCTGAACAGGTAAGTTTAAAGAATAAGAAAGCCAAGATCTCCCAAAAATGAAATTCAGGACAAAGCACCTTGGTCTTTTATTATGAGGGCAGAAGGAAGGAGAACAGAAATGATGGCTTCCTAAGAGGTAAAACTCATCTATTTTCAGTTTGTTACGTTTGGGAAGGATATACAATTAAATTTTCCCTAACCCCATTTGCAGTACCTCAAAAATATATATTAAGTACCTCAAAAAAATCCAAAACTTATGGTGAAAGCTAAGCTTTACTGGACTTGTTCTTCTCTTCTCAGTTGAGGATCAATATTTACTGCATACCAACTGGGAAGGAATGGTCTGCTTTTACCTGCTTCTGGGATACAGCATATAAATGAATACTGCACTGCCCAAAGCTTGTAAACTTAAATAACAATACTGAAAATGGCAAAACTCAGTTTGAGGTTAAGGCTAGCTGAGCATTTTGACAAGATTTCAAGCTGTTTAAGGAACACATTTCATTTTAGTAAAAAAACTATTTCGGAATCTTAACAAGGTCAGAAAAACGGCTTAATAGCATTTAAACATACTTGTCAAGTATATGCCCACATAATGACGTACTAATGTAGCTGACGAGTATCAGAACTGCTCTAAGTCACATGGACAAGTATCTCAGTGGCTTTATATCCTAGGGACCCTGAGGAGAGAAGCCTGCTCAGGACCAATTGCAGTCACTGAAATGTGACGGAGAGCCTGTCGGCTTATCGATAAAGGAACAAGTGAAGAATAATCCTAAAATCCATTCTCCTTCCCTGCTGTCTCTAGTTCTCTTCTCTTCTCCTTCTTTACTAACTTTATTTCCAAAATAGAGAGGCGTTTCCATTCCACTAATGATCTAGAATGACAGGGACACTGCCCGGGACATTAATGTATGATAGCTGTTTTCATGGTGAAGTTACTGAGGTAATGAGCTATTCATACCATTTTTTCAGAAACTCAGTAGGAAAAACACAGCTACTGTATTTAGGTCACACTTCTCTCCAAATTTCCCTGTTTCCCAAACATTGGTTTCCATAGTGACTCCCTTCTCTTCATACAGGATGAGCCTCTGGTTCCAACTATAACATTCTCCCAGTTGACTTCTATACACAGTTAGGGTCGGAGGCGTGGCATGGGGCACTCCCCAGGCTGCGAGTCTGCACTTACACTGTCTCCGATGGAGCGCAGCTTGTAGAATGGCTGAATATAAAACCAGGACCCTTCATTTCCCGCCTCGTCCAAAGTCACTCTCATGGCGTTCTTCTCCAGCAGAGCTGGAAGCCTCTTATTCACAGTTAGGTATTTATTACTTTTCAAATGCAGGAGCTGAAAACCCACAGAGAGAATAAGGGGAGTGTCAGCAGGTCTCTGAATCTCTAAGATGTCTCTCTCAGTCACATAATATATATCAAACATTCCTTCCACCCCTGAGCTAACTGTGAAGTTAGAGAGTCATCGAAGTGCCTGAGGCAGGGAATAATTAGAAAATAACAAAGAGCAAAGGGAGAAGTAGAGGGAAGAAGAAATATTTTATTTTATCCCAACATGGCCATGGACAAGATGGATGCTGTTCAGGTAAAATGCACCATCAGCAAGGAACAGCACTCTGCCATCTGTTAACAGGTAGGAGCCTAATCCCATGTAAAGGAGCTGAGGAACTGCAATCTGAATATCCCTGACCTTAACATGGAGCTAAGGAAAGGTACTTCTGAGCACAAGAAATAGTTGAAGAGATGACCCTATAAGGGGGTAGTCATTTTATGTGGAATAACATGGCTGCTATAAATTTCCACCTTCAAGTGCTAAGCACTTTATTCTTGATTCTTGGGAGAACCAAACAACTAAATGGGAAACGACCTGTCTTATAGTAGATCTATACCAGGAAGCAGTGATTAATGCTTCCCAAATTAACAGGCTATAAGGGAATGGAAGGGTACATGAAAGATTGCTCAAATCCTGGAGAAATATCAAGACCAGCATGGAACTTCATTGCCAACTGCCAATATCCCTTTTTCACATGTTAATAGATACACTTTCTAGAACATTCCTAGGAGGTCCACACTCTTCTATCCATGTTGTTAGGGTAACGAGTCTGATTTGTGAGTCCCTGGCATCCCTAGGCCATTATACACAAGGGGAAGGCAATGCCCTCTTAAGTCTTCATTGTTATCCTGGTGAGTGGCCCCTGATCCTTCACATACCTGTCCAGGTGCTAAACTGAGTTGGTTTATAAACTGACATTACCTAGAGATGGATCCCAAGATCCAGGCTTCGAAGAAGTAATAATATCAGCTAAAATGTATTCAGAGCTTACTCTGGGACAGGTACCCCTCAATCATTCTAGGAAACAAATACCATTATTATTCCCATTTTGCTAGTGAGCAAACCGAGGCATGGGAACGTTTCTTGCCCAAAATCTCAAAGTCATTAAGTCACAAAATCTGAATTGGAATACACTTAGGGTTTACATTCTTAGCTCCTGTACCCACCTTCCGTCTTCAGTTCAAGCCATACTCTCTGATCTAACCACATGAGGGAGTCCTGAGTTTGAAGGCACTGGTCTGGCCCAGTAATAAAGCTGATACTGAACTCTGGGTCCACCTAGCCCCTTGTGTCCTTTTTCAGTTGGACAGAACTTGAAAGGAATTTGGAGTGGGACTGGAAGGACCTATCTTCAAACAGATTTGAAAGCTACTTTACTATGCCAAAAGGCCAAATCATAATAACCCATTTAAACATAAAGGGTTGCTACTACCAATGTGGCAATTCTACTTTTTCCATGATCTAGATTATCACTGCTCTCTATCTAACACAAATAACAATGGGAAGGAATTCCTTTGGAACCAATCAAGTTTAAATGGCAAGTGCTATCTTTCAGAAAGGGAGATAATGAAGCAAGATAACCAGATGGGTCAGGTCTTCAAAAGTTGGTAACTATTACCCTCTGTGTCTGTATCAAAATGATCCAGCAACTAGATAAACAGAAAAAGGCTACAGGGGTACCTGGGTGGCTCAGCCAGTAAAGCTTCGGACTTGGTTTTGGCTCAGGTCACAATCTCAGGGTCACTAGTCGGAGCTTCTGGTTGGGTTCTGAACTCAGTGGGGGAGTCTGCTTGAGATTCTTTCCCCTCCTGCCCTTCCCCCTCTGCTCCTCCCGCCCCCCCCATCCACCCCCATTTGTGCAGGCACTAGCTCTCTAAAATAAATATATAAATAAAATCTCAAAGAAAAAAAAAAAGGAAAAAGGCTACATTTGGCACTGGACCTTCTCACACACTATTTTCTGCAAGGATAGACCCAGATAGATTTTTCTTAGCAAACCCCGCCAGTAGTTATTTCCTAAAGTGTGTTTTATCCCCATGCCAACTTTAAAGCCACAAGGGATCAACAAGTAAACCTCACAACCCGTGAGACAAGACATAAGACCCATCATCAAATATTCTACCTGGAGGTACTGAATTGCTCTTACTGCCCCTGTGACCAGCTCTTGAACCAACAGATAAAAGTTATAGGGAAGCCAATTTTTACCCAATAGAACTTTCAAGGAAAGCAAGTGAAACAAAAGTGCAGCAGCCAGGCTCCTTTCCAGATAGGGAACTTCTCACTTAAAATATTTGCACAGAACTTAAATTACCAACTACAGGGCAGAGTAATGGCTTCTCGCGCTGAGAGCGGGCCAACTCAAAAGCCCAAGAATCCAACCCATATAAGAAGAAATGCTAGACGTTTTGCACCAGACTGGCTGTCTCCATGGGAGTCCTGCTGGAAAGCTGTCCAAACCCAATCTCATGTGTTTATTTTCTAGTTTTGTTCTTTGTAACGCTCCAGCTCCAGAAGAGAAGAGCGGCCATGATCTACCTGGATCACGTTGCCATACTGGATTACGGTCCCCAGCAATTTCCTGTTTTCTGTCTCATTCTGCTTCTTTTCCAAGTCTGCAGCATGCTGTACATGGAGAAGGAAGACTGGTCACAAAGAGGAAACAATGGCTTATATTTCTCCGTAGTGATGCAAAACCAATGTCACCAGTTCATACGAGAACCACAGAAATAAGCAAATACCTAAGCAAAATGAGCAAGGGGTTCAGGAAGCCATCCCACTCTGCCCTTGTTTTTGTTGGCCTTCTTGGCTTTTTTTATATGTATTTTTTTTCTTTCAGGCATTCATGGACATCTGCTTAGGTTAAGACGACGTCAAAAGCTTATGTATTTTTGAAGAAAATAGGGTAGGGGTGGGAGAGAATTTGCATAGCCTTCTATGATTTGTAAAAGTCCTCTTTTAAGTTGGAGTAAAATAAAATTGAATTTAAATGCTGGTTTCGGATGATTTCTGGTTCTGCATCTTGGAACATTCACGAGCCTCAGTTTCTACTTTTGTAAAATGAGGATAAAAATAGTACCTACACTCTCATGTATCACAGCGCCTGGTCACTGAAGCATTTATGGAATGCTGGTTATAACTGCTAGACACTACAGTAATTTATTTAATTTTTATAGTAGTTCCCTGAGAAGACCATAATCACCATTTTTTTTTAAAGATTTTTTTATTCATTTATTTGACAGAGAGAGAGACACAGCAAGAGAGGGAACACAAGCAGGGGGAGTGGGAGAGGGAGAAGCAGGCTTCCCGCTGAGCAGGGAGCCAGATGCGGGGCTCGATCCCAGGACCCTGGGATCATGACCTGAGTCAAAGGCAGATGCTCAACAACTGAGCCACTCAGGTGCCCCCATTATCACCATTTTAAGAAGAAAAAACAGACTCATAGATTAAAAGGTTTATTTGACATTGCAATTAGTTGGTACTTGGGTGGGTACACAGGGTGTTTGTTATACTAATTACTTCTGTGTACATTTGAAATTTTGCTTAATAATGTCTTATTTTGGGGCACCTGGGTGGCTCAGTTGATTAAGTGTCTGCCTTTGGCTCAGGTCATGATCCCAAAGTCCCCTGTGTTGGGCTCCCTGCTCAGTGGGGAGTCTGCTTCTCCTTCTCCCTCTCCCGCTCCCCCAGCTTGTTCTCTCTCTGTCAAATAAATAAATAAAATCTTTAAAAAAAAAAAGTCTTATTTTAAAAATCACTTATCTGTACTGTGGTATGTCTACACACACACACACACACACACACACACACACACACACACACACTGGAGTATTACTTAGCCATTAAAAAGGATGAAATCTCACCATTTGTGACAAAATGGATGAACCTAGAGGGTATTATCCTAAGTGAAATGAGTCAGACAAAGACAAATACTTCATGACTTCACTTACATGTGGAACCTAAAAAACAAAGCAAATCAACAAACAAGGGGCATCTGGGTGGCTCCGTCAGCCAAGCATCCAAACTCTGATTTCAGCTCAGGTCATGAGCTCAAGGTCGTGAGTTCAAGCCCCACATTTAAAAAAAGAAATGAACAAACAAAAAAAGCGGTCACAGACCAATATATGAATGACAACAAACTGGCAGGTGCTAGAAGGGAGGGGGTAGGAGATGGGCAAAATGGTGAAAAGGAGTGGGAGGTACAGGTCCCCAGTTGTGGAATAAATAAGCCCTGGGGATGGAAGGTACGGGATAGGGGACACAGTCAATGATACCGTAACAGTGTTGTGTGTTGTGTGGTGACAGGTGGCAGCCACACTTGCGGTGAGCGGAGCATAACCCGTAGACGTGTCAGGTCACTACGTTTTACACCTGACACTAACATAACACTGTGTGCCAACTATGCTTCAATTTAAAAATAAATAAATAAAATACAATGATGTTGGATATTTTTTTAAAAAATCACACATCTATTAAGTAGCAGAGATAATCCTCAAACCCACATTTGGGTCAACTGCAAATCTATAGGTACAAATGGGGCCAGGAGACATTACTGGTCCAAATTTGGCATGCTCGAGAACCTGGTAAAACTGAAGAGAGGGTTCCAGAAGAGTCTGCCAGGGCCATCAACCGGAACAGGCATTTTTATTCATTTACTCGTATACCTCAGAAAGTATTGTTATCATAACAAAGCTGAAGGGGAACCAGCTTTGTCCTGGGCAATAAAGAAACTGTTGTTCCAAGCCCTGTCCCCCAAACCTAGACTGGGTCAAACAGAAGTAAATTAGCAGGGAAGAAATTCCATATCTAATCTGATGGATAATAAAACCCTGGTGACCAGCCGTGCATTTCAGAATAGCTTCCATTGTTCTCTTCCCGGAGTTTCCCTCTCCTTGAGGCCAGATGCCCCCCCCCCAGACACCAATGGGCTAACGGGCCTCTTTCCCAAGAACAGTCTGCATTTTCACAGGATCTCCTGGGTTTGGGCCTGGCTCTACCACACACCAGCTCTACCATCTTGGCCAGTTACTTAATTTCCCCAAGCCCCACTCAATATTCTCGATCACAAAAAGGAGACAATGCAAGGGAGATCAGAGAAAATGCATGCCTGATACATAACAGGTATTCAATAAATTCTAACATTATTACACATACATTTCTAAAATTAAGAAAAGTTCTAATGTTCTGATGATGAGAATTTCAACTGGTGAACTAAGTTGGGTGGGGGAAAAAATCTTTCCATTTCCTTCAAATCCAGCATATGTTCCATCTCTACCTTCAGTGTAAGTATTTTTAGGAAGGTACATCTTTTGACAAAAATAAGCTGCAGAACCCCAATGTTTATAGCAGCAATGTCCACAACAGCCAAACTATGGAAAGAGCCTAGATGTCCATTGACAGATGAATGGATAAGGAAGATGTGGTATATATATATATACACATACATATATACACACACACACACACACAATGGAATATTATGCAGCCATCAAAAATTGAAATCTTGCCATTTGCAACGACGTGGATGGAACTAGAGGGTATTATGCTAAGCAAAATAAGTCAATCAGAGAAAGACAATTATCGTATGATCTCACTGATATGTGGAATTTGACAAACAAGGCAGAGGATCATAGGAGAAAGGAGGGGAAAATGAAAAAGATGAAACCAGAGAGGGAGACAAACCATAAGAGACTCTTAATCTCAGGAAACAAGCTGGAATGGAGCGGGGTGGGAGGGTTGGGGTGGCTGGGTGACAGACATTGGGGAGGGTATGTGCTAGGATGAGCACTGTGAACTGTGTAAGACTGATGAATCACAGACCTGTACCTCTGAAAAAAGACCTCAAAAAAAAAAAAATAAGCTGTGGAAGGCAATCCTAAACCAAAAAGAAACCACATTACAAGAGGGAATGATCTGCCTATGTTAGTGCAGATCACTGTAAGTTTCTCACATCTGTCTCAACCCTGTAAAACAATGGTCTATTCAGAGACTTTCCTCCCCTCTCTCTCCCAGAATTAGTTACCAGTCTGCTTCTCTCAGTTACCCAAGGATAAAATCCCCTGGGTTCAAGACACATCCAGAAATAATACCAGCGTGGACAACATGGCAATCCTAGGCATCCGAACTGCCCTCAGCACCGTTCCTAGCTCTCTCTTCCCCTCCATCCACACCCTCCTTACATTTCTTCCCACCTTCTATTCTTCCTAGTTTCATGCCTGTGCTGCACCCCTCCAGAGATCTCCAGAGTACTGCACAGATTCTACAGGTAGTCTCCCAAACACAGCACTGGACTGAATTTACTGGGAAGGAGGGTTTAGACTTCTTAAAGAGGCGTTTGTTCTTGCTGCTAAGTAGTTGTCTCTGCTAATATGGACAGAACATTGAAGAAAGAAAAAATGTCCAAGTGGGAAAAATCAGTATGTTCAATAAAATAAGACACGTTTTCCAACAAATATGGTTTTTTTCCCCTCTCCTCAAAACCTCATACTGAAAGGACTCATCTTTAGTAAATCACAAAGCTGTGTTTCTTGGATTTAAATGACATAAAGGTTACTCTTTGAGAGAGAAAATTCTCATGGACATTCCTCTTACTCCCAATTTCCAGTAGCCTCAGTTTAAGAAGCACTCAACTAAAATATTAAGTTCCTACACTTAGATGAAGTACAAAAGGGGCAACTCAGTGTTTGCTGACATGTCTACACAGAAACATCAAGTCAGTCATCAAGAAGGCACATATCCTATATTAAAAACTAGTTAAGTACCACCAGCTCTACTAAAGAGTATTTGTCTAAAAAGATATAAAAGGTGAAATTAGAAAATATTAGAGAATACCTAAGAACCAGTCTTAAAATACTGTCACATCTGTAATACTGTTGAAAGGTTTAATGATAACCAAACCTACATAACTACTGAATGAACATTCCATGCATTAACCTTATAGACCATTTGAAGAATTCACTTTTTCTATAAGCATAAGCATACTTTTTTAAGGAGAAAACTCTCCAATTCATTTTACTTTTTACTAAATAAATACCAAATGTGTTCATATGAGTTCACCCATGGGTCCCGAGATAACTTCCTCCACAAAGCCAAATTCCAGTCTTAAACAAAACCATTCTTCATGATTTTTGGGTTTAAGAGGTGAGGCACAGATTGATAAAAAGGTAGTGAGGTACTAACTACACCTGGACCCACTGATCGAGGTTGCTTCATCCTCGAACAGCATGTGACTTGGTCTGTTAAACCCCTCAAGTATATTCTAAGGAATGGCCCATGCTGTAAGACAGTGAACTGACAAATCTTTCTGAAGGATTTTCTGGCCGTGTCTCTCAAAGATTTTCAACAGGCACAACTTTGATTTAGCAATTTCACTTCCAGAAATTTCTCCTAAAAAGATAATCTTGCACACAAATAAGTCCATAACAGCTAGTTTCAGTACTGTAAAAACTGTCAGAATTCCGAATACCACCCACCCCACAAGGATTGGCTATGTAAAATTACAGTGCTGGCATACGTGGAGGAACCATGTGGCCAATAAAATGAAAATAAAAGATTCTTATTTATTCATTACATATTAAGTGAAAAAAAGTGAGTTAAAGAAAGAGAAGACAGCAGTATGTTTCCATTGATACTTCAAAATGTAGAAACACAGGAATATAATGGGGGGGGAACACACCAAATATAAACCAAGATTATATTTGAGGAGTAAGATTTAGGGACTGTATTTTTTTTCCTTTTCTTACTCATGTATATTTTGCAATCATTTTTCTATCATACTCATGTGTGTTATTTCTTCAAAAACCTCATCATATCTCTGTGACAAATAGCCTGGATTTTTTTTAAAAAATCATCTTAAATGTGTTATGTTTTCAAAATTTAAAACCTAATAATTTAAATACCTTTTGCTATTTTTCCCTTACACACTGGGTTGAGGACTGTATTGAATTTTTTTTTTAAGATTTCATTTATTTATTTGACAGAGAGAGACATAGCGAGAGCGGGAACACAAGCAGGGGGAGTGGGAGAGGGAGAAGCAGGCTTCCTGCGGAGCAGGGAGCCAGATGCGGGATCCCTGGGATCATGCCCTGAGCCGAAGGCAGACACTTAACAACTGAGTCACCCAGGCACCCTGTTTTGAATTTCTAAGGAAGAAATAACACTTAATGCTACAGTCTCTATCACCATGGTTCACCATGGATATTACCATGCTCCCTAAGCAACATCAAGGTCAATCTTATCATAGCCACCTGTTATTTTATTTCAGAAAAACAGAGAAACCATTATTCAGTTACTACAGAAAAGTCACTGGAACAGTGGGGAAAGGTTATTTCAGGTAAACAAACTCTACACTGTGTAATACAATATGGAATTAAGGCTTCTGAAAACAAGCAATATAGGACCCAGGCTTCGGGAAACAAGAGACTTTCTACTCCTCTGGCTTTTCCTAGCTTGTCAAGACTATGACTTAATGTAATTGACCGTTTCTCAGAACCAAAACAACGCAGGTCAAAATGCTGTCAGCAAACAGTAGTCAAGGCCTTTGAACACATTATGTGATTTGTGGGTGGGAGAAAGCTCATTTTGCCAAAAGACTTTTGAGAAGTCATGACCAGAAGAGTTAGAATCCAGTTAGTCCTGCAGAGGGAATGAACACACAGTAACCAGCCACTAGATGTCATTCTCCCTCAGAATGCTGTTTACATGTTGCTTATCCTAGTCAAAAGGAAGTCAAGTGGTCTAGACAACTAATTCCTTAAATGGCATTAATTTAAAATAATCTGACCTTTGATTGGGGTGCTGCACAGTAGTTGACAAAAATAAAAATGAAAACCCACTGGAGACTTGCCATCAACCCCCAAAAGCAAGCGGCTGGCCAAAATACAACATTTTAATGACTGCACTAAAACACGTACGCCACTTCTGGACACTAGAGGGGAAAAAAATGTCCAAAGAAGCAGGAAAGTAGGAAATGCACAAAGTCAACATCCAAGTCACATCAGTACTCCTAAATCAGGGGAAGGTACTAGTTTCCTTTGTAAAAAATGTTTTAAAGAACCAAAAGCATGAAAGAGCCATTTCATTTTCTTTTTTTTTAAATAAGGAGTTCAGAGTTCTTGATCACCTTCAAGATTGCATTTTTTCAACTGCGCAGTTTTTTGCACAGTTCATTCATGGGAAGGAGCACTGAAAGCAATTTCCATTGACACTTCATCCCAGGTTGCAAACAGGTGGCTAAAGAACCCCATCCAGCTTGAGACATTTTTGTACTGAATGGATGCTTTAAACTTTAATTGAATTAGTTCCAACATTTTTTTAAAAATTGAGATATTAGATATAAAGCATGAATTTTTAGCTTCTCTTAAAAAAGTAGAAGACATGGCAGCAGCTCTGGGCCCAGGTTCCCACGCAGCAACAGCAAGGGGACAGAAAGGCCCCCTCTGGACCCACACACATGCACACTCCACTTAGCAACCAGGACCACCAGGTTCCTTTTATTCCAGTTGGCTTCCTGCATGGTCAAGAGGAATCTGAATTTACTACTGCTGTAAAAAGCATAGGAAAAGGAAGGTTTTTTGAGAGGTACTCTTAAGATCTGATTGAACAGAATGATTTTCATATCAGAAAAAGAAAAGTCCGAACTACAGAAGATGTACTTCTTCCAAGATAACCCCACAGGCATAAGCACTAAATAGCTAATAAGAGAGATGTGCAAGATTAAACAATCTTGCCCAACCCATTCAGCTAGATTCCCATAGTCCCAGCACAGACGTCAGGAGGACCCTGGGTCATCACAAAGTTGGGGGAGGCGGGGGGTGCTACTGATATTCAGTGCATAGGACTCAGGATGCTGGATGCCCCGAAATGCATGGTACCATCCTGTATAAGGATAAAGCATTATTCATCCTGTACAGTTGTATGTCTGGTTGTCATTTGTATGGGTTAAAAGGCTGTCTGCAATTTCTGGGTCTAGATTCTAACTCCACTTTACATAGCAACACAAAGTATAGTTTTACATGGTTTAATTACCATTAATACATTTACCCAAAATGCAAGGGCTATTTAATAAAGGGAAGAGTATACTTTGCTTTATTTGTAACACAACCAAGATCTGCTGACCATTTTGGAAAATTACTTACAAAAAACATGCTTTTTAGCAGCCAGTACCACACACCTACCTGAGTCACAGTCTTTGGCTGCCTCTGAGTTTATACAAATAGGAGTGAACATTTACTTCCTTAAGTCCCCTAGAGTAATCCTGCCCAAGCATTAACTAAAGTACACGATTATAAGATTTATTACTTTCCTTTTATTTCTCCTTTATAATTCATTTTAAAAAAATCTGGTGTCTTCAGAGGTTGTATTATTTATGAATGTTATTTCCTGTTCATATAGTTACATAGTATTTTCTATTAAGAGGGAGTCTGTTGAGGTTGAGAACGTCTGCCCTAAAATCATGAAAATAATGATGCAATTCCTGAAGTATTCAAAGCAACCTATTTGTTTCTTTTCTCTCTTCTCCTACCCTCTGACTCCTGCAGATGCCTCAGAATGAGGCTTGTCATTTCTTCTTCCTCCAGGGAAGTCCTCCCTGACTACCACATCCCTCACACTTATTCACAGAGATGAATTTGGGTGCCCCATCTAGGGACACAACCCAAGTGGCCGTTCCTAAGACCCCTATCATGGAGAGGTCCCTCGCAAATACGTACATGCAGTTTGTTGAGCAATACGGCGTCTGTTGTACTGTTGGCCCCTGGCTTGGCAGCTTTCCAGAACTGCTTCTGGGCAGAGTAGCGATTCATGGGACATAGCTTAAAGAGGCAATCTAGAAGTGAAACAAATAAAAATCATTTTTGAGGAAGTATATGCATTCAACCTATGAAAAAACATTCTATGTATGTATAAATGACAAGTTACAAGGCCCTTTTAGGAACCTTTCCTCTGACCTTTAATCTATACCACCACAATGTGAGGTGCCAGGTGAGGAAACTGAGGCTTTCAGAAAGTAAGTCAATTCACTGGCCATTGTCACACAGCCACTTAGGGGCAGATCTAGGACTCGGAGTCCAGGGCTCTTAAAGCTACCCCATAGTGATTTCCTTTCCTTCATGATGGGCAGACAGAAGGACAGACACCCTAGTAATATGCAACAACACAAGCATTTTCATATGTAAACACAACTCTCTTCCATCAACTACATTAAAAAAAAAAAAAAAAAAACTACAGAAGAGGCGCCTGGGTAGCTCGGTGGGTTAAGCGTCTGACTCTTGATTTCAGCTCAGGTCTTGATCTCAGGGTCATGAGTTCATGCCCCATGTTGGGCTCCACACTGGAACCTACTTAGAAATAAATAAATACTAAAGGATCCTTTTCGCAGGGACCTCTTAGGGCAGTGGTCTCTTGAGCACCATATACAAGATGATTCTCGGGAGCAGAAATAAACTATCAGCGGCTTGCACTGAAACAGCACAAGCCTTTGTCCCTCAGTGTCAGTGCATCATGATGTGTTTCCATGTGGGTATGCCTGGGCTCATACGACTTCATATATTGTCTTAGGTAGTAGAACTGGCCCTCACGTGAGAAGAAAGGGGAACCCTCCTACACTGTTGGTGGGAATGCAAGCTGGTGCAGCCACTCTGGAAAACAGTACGGAAGTTCCTCAAAAAGCTGAAAATAGAGCTACCCTACAACCCAGCAATTGCACTACTGGGTATTTACCCCAAAGATACAAATGTAGTGATCCGAAGGGGCACGTGCACCCCAGTGTTTATAGCAGCAATGTCCACAATAGCCAAACTATGGAAAGAGCCAAGATGTCCATTAACAGATGAATGGATAAAGAAGATGTGGTATATATACAAAATGGAACATTATACAGCCATCAAAAAAAACCCCGAAATCTTGCCATTTGCAATGATGTGGATGGAACTAGAAGGTATTATGCTAAGCGAAATAAGTCAATCCGAGAAAGACAAGTATCATATGATCTCACTGATATGAGGAATTCTTAATTTCAGGAAACAAACTGAGGGTTGTTGGAGTGGTGGGGGGTGGGAGGGGTGGCTGGGTGATAGACACTGGGGAGGGTATGTGCTACGGTGAGTGCTGTGATGAATCACAGACCTGTACCTCTGAAACAAATAATACATTATACCTTTAAAAAAAAAAAAAGAAGATAGTAGGAAGGGAAAAATGAAGGGGGGGAAATCGGAGGGGGAGACGAACCATGAGAGACTATGGACTCTGAGAAACAAACTGAGGGTTTTACAGGAATGGGGGGGGATGGGTTAACCCAGTGACGGATATTAAGGAGGGCACGTACTGCATGGGGCACTAGGTGTTATATACAAACAATGAATCATGGAACACTACCTCAAAAACTAATGATGTACGGTCACTAACATAATAAAATTAAAAAAAAAAAAAAGAACTGGCCCTCACACAACAGAAAAGTGGATTCCAAGTATTTCTGCAAAGAAATCCAAACATGGAAGATAATTGTAATGCAAACCGAGCACAAGATAATTGTAATGCAAACCGAGCACATAAGAAAAAGGCACAATCAACCCTTGTTGCATTCCTCTTGTGAGCCACTAGACTGGGAAAATAATGATGATCTAAAAAAGAAAATCTGAAATCACCTAGATAATAAACCTGATAAAACCATTTAAAGCACTGTCTCTAATGATGAACCTAACCCTACAGCACCTCTGTGCCTTACGGTAGGATAATCATAATAGGATAATCATTATAGGATACTACGCTGTTTAATCTTCATCTTTTCATCAATGTTTATTTTCCTGCTTGTTTTTATAATGTATACAATATATTAGTACAGTAACACATATATAGAACTTTCAAATATTTACAGAGACATAGTTTAGAGGTATACTTGTCAAATATTTTTGATAGGGACATGCTACCAAAAAAGTTTAGAAATAATTGCTCTAAAAAACTAACACGAAAATTGACACTTATTCCCTGAGAAGTTTACATTTTGACATAATTGGGTTTTCAAAAGGTTAAGTATTTATAGAGTAAAATTAATAACTCTGGAATGAAAACCCAGGTTTGGAAAAAGTATACTCTGAAGCATTTCAGAACGAGCTTCTAAGGACATTCAATCTAGTAACCGCACTCTTATTCTCATCTGTTCACTGAAACAGATTCTCTTAAAGGATCTCAAACAGGAAAATACCTCGTTATAGTCTACATCAGATAATTCTCAAAGCAACAAAAATTCATTTGCTATCAAGTACGTAGATACTAGGACTTTGCTCTAATTCACATCACCGTTTCTTCTGTTGGGATCATTGAATTTTTACAAAGTACTACATAATCCCTTGACACTGTTCAGGAAGAGAAATAAAAGATCATTTAATTGTAGAAATAAAAAGTACTTTCCCCCTTTCTGTAATCTCCTTCTTCACTAAATATGTCTACCTAATCACAAGCAGTTATATAAGTTAAATATAAAACTACTGATGTCTACCCTTATCAAGAACATAATCCATCTACTCAAAGTAATCATTAGGGCATATGAAAGATGCCATCTAGATCTTTAGAAAACAAAGGACACCGCAGGTAACCTATTAAAAGATAGAGTTGTCGTCCCCACCTCTTAGGAAAGCCACAGGTCACTGTCATTTACTGTCTCAGTGGCAACTTAATGACATCACTGAGACAGTATTCCTACCAGTTTCACATATGTGAACCCCCCCTCCATTTATTCCATAAACAAGCACACACAACCATGAGACTACTGGTCAGCTTAGGTCCTAGCTTTGGTGGTGGACAGAGGTGGGCTGGACAAGGGTGACTTCCTTGATAATCACATAACTTAAAAAAAGGCATTCAAAACATGAATGCCATCAGTATTAATATTTGACACAGAACTTACTTTATGGGCCAAATTAGGTAAACAATTTCAAACTTCATCAATAATGAGAGTAAAACTGTCTATTTCTTTTTCCTCTAACACACTTCATATGATAATAGCTAAATGGTATGAATTCCAAACAAAGAATTTAAGTTGGTTCTAGGAACAAACAGGCTGGAATCATAATGCCAAGGGATTAACATGCAATGGAAAGTACCATTCTACAAGTGTTCATGGGACAGCCAAGTCAAACACCCCACTTAAATAAATGGGCCACAACACAGGCTCAAAACTTCAGGGGACCTTCCCTTCAACTAGAATGACAGTGTCAATTTAAGTACTATCAATCCAACCAAAGTCTTGCCATAACGTCCACACCAACTATTTTCCTTGGACAAAACAAAGCATTACATTGGATTAAGCATATTTACAACCAACCAGCTATGTAAATATAAGAGATGCTAACAAACTAGTAACAGAACCAAATTAGCCTTGCTGATTTTGTCCTGTCTTCCCGGTTGCTTAGCAACTGATTCAAAGAGAAAATTAAATTAAGCAATTCAAATGTGATGTTAAACTAACCTTCCAAAATTCTGCAAGTCAGCGGCTCCACATTGCCCTTTGCTATTTGGATGGCACAGCAGGGCAAAATTAAAGTTCCACTGGATTCTAATACTGTGCCAAGTATAGAAATACACAAATACAGGAAATCCAGAAGAATATATATAATACATATCTGAGAGAGGGGAGTACGTGTATGTGTGTGTATATATATGTATGCATGTACACACACACACACACACACACACACACACACACACAGTGGTTTGATCTCACCCCAAAGAAATGCCACAAAGAATACCTTATATGACAAGTGTTATTTTAGGCCTTTGAAGAATAAACTAAGCTTTCAAAAAATTACTTCTGAATATTCCTAAGCTTTAGCAGATGCCATACTGGGCTAACACAGAAGAAATTAGCCGAACAGAGGGCTGGGTCACATGCTGAAGGGCTGAGTGGGCTGGAACCCAAACAGAACGGGCCATGGGAGACCCTCAACATCCCAGAACTTGGTTGGAGGGAGAAGGGTCAACTACTTGAGGATGCATTAACTATGAAATGAGCACTTGTGGTGCCCAGTTAAGAGAAGAGGAAGTCAAGGGGCACTTGGGTGGCTCAGTTGGTTAAGTGTCAGGCTCTTGATCGTGGCTCAGGTCTTGATCTCAGGGTCATTAGTTCAAGCCCCACACTGGGAAAAACAAACAAACAAAAGCAAAACAGAAGGGAGTCAACAGGTGTTCATGGAGCCCTCTGCAACAGGGTCCCTGGGGGAGAAAGCAAAGAAGCCCTCTCAGAGGGAGCCATCTTAGGGACTAAATCAGATAATAAAGGCTGCCAGAAGAACAGCCAAAACCCCACTCTCTCCACACCATCCTGCACCTACATCCCTAGATTTTTGAACTCTAGAACGAAAGGCTCCTGAGTGTAGAGATTTTTGTCAGTTTGGTATGCACTCGTAACCCAGGGCCTAGAAGTACAGAAGGAGTGCAGTGATAACTGCTGAGCTGTAATCTCTACAGCTCCCCAAGTCATGACAGGTATGTCCTCTCAAGACACCTCCGGTCCTAAGCCCCCAGGAATCTATTCACGGACGCAATTACCATTTACTAACGTGCCTACTGTGTGCTGGGTGCAGTACAGGGTGGTGAAAATACAACACTGAACCCAACTCGCAAGTTTCTTAATGACAGCAAAAAAACTAAAGATGCAAGTTGAATGACATCAAGTCAAAAGTATGTGGAGGGAAGAATTATATACTGCCACAGTGCAGCTGCTGTGGAGAAGCAGCGTCTTACACAGGGTCATCAGGATGGGCACCCTCAGCACAGTGGCATCTGACAGAGAGCCAAAGGGTGTGGGGGAGCCGCCTTGAGAAACACCTGGAGGTAAAGCCTTCCAGGCAAGATGACTAGCAAGTGCAAATGCTCTTAAATAAAAGAAATTTTGAAAAGGTTAAAAAAAAAATAGAAAAGATGGCCTGAAGGTCCTGGGCAATAGGGAGAGTTATAAGAGATGTGGCCAGAGAAGCAAGCAGACACTGCATCATGCAGGGTGGTGTAGACCCTGGGGAGGCATCTAATTTTTATTCTAAAAGCAGTGAGAAGCTACCAAAGGACTTTAAGCCAAGAACCTCATAAGGGAGCCTTCTTTCTGGTGTTGGTGCCTACTAAGAAAAGGAAGGCTGGGGAGGGGTGGATTTGGAGAGAAAAGTAGAAATCAGTAATTTCAACTCTGCTTCGTTTGAGATGCCTATGAAACATCCAAGCTGAAATGTTGAGTAAAGCCATCCATCAACTAGCAGGTTGGAAATACAGGAGTTATTTAAGGAGTGTGGGAGGGGGAGGGGGGATGCTGAAGAGAGAGAAACGTTGAGGAAGTCAGCATTACAAATAGAACGGAGCTACCCATCTTCGACTAGGGAGGGCAGGAGAAAAAGACCTTTTCTTCGACTAGGGAGGGCAGGAAAAAAAGACCTTTTTTTCGACTAGGGAGGGCAGGAAAAAAAGACCTTTTTTTCGACTAGGGAGGGCAGAAAAAAAGACCTTCTCCCCTTTCCCTCACCCCAAAAGAAAACATTAAAACCTAAATCCAACCCCTACGAAACTCAGTTCCATCTTCCCAAGTTGCAATAAATGAAGATGGAAAGAGGATGGAGGGGTGGAACTTGATAGAGAGAAAGAAGTGAAGCCTGAGTGTCTGCAGAGGGGTACTAGGGAGAAGGAAGACAATTTGCCCAGTGGAACCCTGGAAAAGCTCAGGAACCCAGGAGGACACTGTGCAGGGCACATCACTGCCCAACCCGGAGCAAGGACAAAGGGCTCCAGGGGCTGAGCATGGTGCTGAGGACCAGGAGTGACAGATGATTCCATCCCCCTGCCACATGGAAACATACTGAGGCTTTCAGAGGCAGAGAAGACTCAGTACACACTACGAAAGAGTTATGTAAACAAAGAAAAGATTATTGCTAACTCCAGAGGAAAGCTGCACATTAAAATCTAGTATGTCGGTAGCTCAACAGTGAACAATATTTACATAGTCATAAAAATCTAAGACTGACATTATTAGTCTAGCCAAAAAGAAGTGGTACAACTCTAATGGGAGAATGGAAGAGGAGCAGAAGAGTGTCGGAAAGCCAGCCTCATCTACAATAACAGGAAGTCAGCAGAAGATATTTATAATAGGTTCATCTACAGACATCAAGAGATACACATCATCTAGAAATATAGGGGTAAATACCAGTAGAAAATGTTAAAATATTCTAAATTGTTGCCTCTGGAAAGTGGGAGGCAGGAGGCGTCAGACACAGGACTGTTATTTTTATTCTGCATTTTATCAATATTTGAACTTAAGGCGAAATTCACATAACATAAAAATAACCATTTTAAAGTGAACGATGCAGTGGCATTTAGTACATCATAATGTTGTGCAACCACCACCTGTACCTGGTTCCAAAACGTTGTCATCACCCACAAAAGAAAGTCCCTATCTATGAAGTTCATTCCCAACCCTCAATATTTCACTTTTTAAAGAATGTGCAACTATCAATAAAAATGTTTAACTTTTTAAAACAACCTTTTTGTACTCAAAGGCATCTCAGTTCTGAGTTACCACTCCACAAATTAGTGACAAAAGGCAGCAAGCTGGATAATGCCACGGATCAGTGGGGATACAGAACCCTTCTGCACTGTTGATGGGCACACAGACTAGTGTAGCTACTAGGGATGAGTCAAGTTATAAAGATACACAGAGCCTATAACATGTAATCCAGCAATTCTGCTACTGGGCAGACAACCCAAAGACATGTGTCACAGGCCCTCGGGTCTCCCAATTTCAACAGAAGTAAAGGTTCTAGGGAAGAGAGCCATGAGAAGGCACACCAGCTCTTCACTGTACTGGCTTGGGAGTAACACAAAACCTGTATCACCAGTCATTGCTGATAGCCAATCACATGACCTCACCGTGCTACAAGGAACTAAAATATGTACTTCAGCTGAGTGCCCAGGAAGAAGAAGGCGTTTGCTGGGTACCTAGCAAACCTCTATGGCTGTCTGTCCTTCAGAATACCAAGGATCCATTTCACCCTCTCTACCACCATCCACCGGCCAGTGTTGCAGGAGTTAACTAGACAAAAACAGTCTCTTTTCTCATAGAATTTGAGCTCTTCAAACCTACTTCAAGGACCAGAAACACAAATAATCAACAATCATTTTTTTAAAATTCTTTATTCACCCATCATATATAAATGCAATTTTATATGGAGAGAAATCAAGGGGAGAGTTATGTAAGTTACAAGAATGAAAAATCTAAGTGTTGATCATTCATATATTGCCTTCTTTTGAAAAGGAGAAGGGCAGAGGAATAAAAATTTCAAAAGAAAAGACAGAACAAAAGGCAGAGTATTCCCCAGTAATGGAGTTAAGATTTAAAAAGTATTGAAAGGGAAATACAAAACAATCCATATTTTAAGTATTCTCCCAATTCATCTTTACTACACTGAAAGTTTCACAATGGTAGAACTAATCTGCCTTATTCATCATTCTGTCCCCACTGCATTCAGTAAAATACTGCGCCAATGCAGAAGAACGAAACTCGACCATTCTCTTACACCATACACAAAGATAAAAATGGATGAAAGACCTCAGGTAAGACAGGAATCCATCAAAATCCTAGAGGAGAACATAGGAAGTAACCTCTTCCACACTGGCCACAGCAACTTCTTTCAAGACATGTCTCCAAAGGCAAGGGAAACAAAAGCGAAAATGAACTTTTGGGACTTCATCAAGATAAAAAGCTTCTGCATAGCAAAGGAAACAATCAACAAAACAAAGAGGCAACCCACGGAATGGGAGAAGATATTTGCAAATGACATTACAGACAAAGGGCTGATATCCAAGATCTATAAAGAACTTCTCAAACTCAACACCCAAAAAAACAAATAATCAAGTCAAAAAATGGGCAGAAGACATGAACAGACACTTCTCCACAGAAGACATACAAATGGCTAACAGACACATGAAAAAATGTTCATCATCATTAGCCATCAGGGAAATTCAAATCAAAACCACATTGAGATACCACATTACACCAGTTAGAACGGCAAAAATTGACAAGGCAAGAAACAACCAATGTTGGAGAGGTTGTGGAGAAAGGGGAACCCTCTTACACTGTTGGTGGGAATGCAAGTTGGTACAGCCACTTTGGAAAACAGTGTGGAGGTGCCTCAGAAAATTAAAACTAGAGTTACCTTATGACCCAGCAATTGCACTCCTGGGTATTTACCCCAAAGACACAGATGCAGTGCAAAGAAGGGCCATATGCACCCCAATGTTCATAGCAGCAATGTCCTCAATAGCCAAACTGTGGAAAGAGCCAAGATGCCCTTCAAAAGACGAATGGATAAAGAAGATGTGGTCCATATATACAATGGAATATTACTCAGTCATCAGAAAAGATGAATACCCAACTTTTACATCAACATGGATGGAACTGGAGGAGATTATGCTAAATGAAATAAGTCAAGGAGAGAAAGTCAATTATCATATGGTTTCACCTATTTGTGGAACATAAGGAATAGTATGGAGGACATTAGGAGAAGGAAGGGAAAAATGAAGGGGGAAATCAGGGGGGAAATCGGAGGGGAAGACGAACCATGAGAGACTATAGAGTCCGAGAAACAAACTGAGGGTTTTAGAGGGGATGGGGGTGGGGGGGATGGGTTAGCCTGGTGATGGGTATTAAAGAGGGCACGTTCTGTGTGGAGCACTGGGTGTTATACACAAACAATGAATCATGGAACACTACCTCAAAAACTAATGATGTACTGTATGGTGACTAACATAATTAAAAAAAAAGAAAAAATATTGGGCCAATGAATAAATGGATACTCAAGGTGGAAGAATACTCTAAAATGGCAGTTCACAAAAGTAAAACCTACTCTTAATTCCAAGAAAAGCCTTCCATGAACAAGTAATTAACTCCAGTTCACTATTAAGAGGAAACCAGATTGTTGGTTGTGTCTGTTGCTCACTAATCACATTTCCCAAGTCATGACAGGAGCCCTTTGAAGTTAAGTGACATTTTCCAATTGGGACTGCCAAATAAACCTTCCATTACCTGTCTGTAGAAAAATATACACGTTGTTATTAAGAGACAAAGGAAAACACGGTAATTCTTTCCCATTTAGGCAACCAGATGCTTTTTCTGAGTAGAAAACTCAGGACAAATACTGTTTTAAGAGTACAAACCTACAAGTAGTAAATAAGCCCTAGAGATCTGATGCACAAGACAGTGAATGTAGACAACAGTAGTGTACTATAATCATCAAATTTGCTAAGAGACAGAACTTAATTATTCCAATAAATAAAAAAGGATAACTATGCAATGTGATAGATATGCTAATTATTGCTACAACAGCAATCATATCACAGTATATAAATGTATCAAATTATCAAGTTGTTTTTTTTTGTTTTGTTTTGTTTTTTTTTAAGATTTTATTTATTCATTTGAGAGAGAGAGAAAGAGAGAGCACGAGAGGGAAGAGGGTCAGAGGGAGAAGCAGACTCCCTGCTGAGCGGGGAGCCCGATGTGGGACTCGATCCTGGGATTCCAAGATCATGACCTGAGCTGAAGGCAGTCGCTTAATCAACTGAGCCACCCAGGCGCCCATCAAATTATCAAGTTGTATACCTTAAATTTATACACTGTTATATATCAAATATATCTCAATTTAAAAAAGTACATGGAGGGGCGCCTGGGTGGCTCAGTCCTTAAGCGACTGCCTTTGGCTCAGGTCATGATCCCAGGGTCCTGGGATCGAGCCCCACGTCGCCACGTCGGGCTTCTTCCTCAGCGGGGAGCCTGCTTCTCCCTCTCCCTCTGCTTGCCACTCCACCTGCTTGTGCTCTCCCTCTCTCTATCAAATAAATAGATAAAATCTTAAAAAAAATACATGGAAAAAAAAAAAAAGAAAACCCAAGCTGACTACAGGCAAGGCTATTATCCTCTACCTTCATCATCTTTCCTGGTTGTAGGACCATCATTCACAAACACATTAATACAGTGGAAACACAGGTAGAAATTCCTACTTTAGCTCAACCAAGCAAATTTTTATTTACTTATTTGCACACATTATTGAAAATGGATCAGCTTTAACCCAGAGATAGAAAGGAAACAATTTAGTTAAAAAGGCAAGGCCTCTTCTCACTATACAAAAGTGCACACAAGTTCCTTCTAGCTGCAGCCTTAGTACAGGCATCTGCTAGCCCTTGGAATATCAGATGTCCTGCCCTCTGTACCTGGACAGACAGAGGCAGAGACCCAGAGCCAGTTAAAGATCACTGTGACAGCAGGGTCAGATGTCCAGGAGCAATATGCATAGTGTATCAATGAGGGGTGATGGGTCACTGCAGCAGAGGCAGCACCCTCCCTGCCAAAAGGATTCCTAAGCAAGAACCTTCCTGTGCCCCTAACACCTCCCTTAGTGCCTGAGCCTGGTTACCTCCCTATTGATTTTGTGAGCTACCTAATATTCTTCCAGCAGTTTGCTTTTTGGCTTATCTTAGTCCTAGCTAACTGCAGTGTAAAAAACCACTGCAACTCTGCTGGCAATGGAAATAAACAAAGGCTTTTACCATCACCGAAGAGAATGCCAAAAAGTAAGAGACAGCAAATCTGGAAAGCTGGGTGTCCAGGCCTGGTTCCACCCCTCACTAGCTGAGCAGTGTTGGCCAGGTTACTACAGTTCTCTTCCTCTAGCAAATGAGTCATCCCTATGGGACCACAGACCCTTGAGACCTGTTGGGAGTATGTGGAAGCCTATATCCCAGGTCAGGTAAGTCATAGGAAACTCAGACACGGAAGGGTTCAAGTGTACACTGCTCTACCATCTAGCTGAGTGCGTTTAAACCTCAGCTCTATCGTGTCAGCTGTATGATCTTGGAGAAAATTATCTCATCTCTGTAGGTTTTTGTCTCTTGCCTATAAAAGGGCAATAACCACAACAGCTAACTACAAACTAACTGAGAAGATGAAATTAACTACTTCATTTAAAACAGTACAGATCCTGACACAGAGTAAACACTCAAATATTCACCCTTGTGATAGAATGGATAAACAATATGCATATTCATTCTACACTGCAACGCTGGGAGGATACACTGCATTGGATAAACAGCTATTGTTATACACAACATGGATGGATTTCACAAATTATTTTGAGCGAAAGAAGTCAAAGCAAAAAAAAAAAAGATAGCAGGAGGGGAAGAATGAAGGGGGGGAAATCGGAGGGGGAGAGGAACCATGAGAGATGATGGACTCTGAAAAACAAACTGAGGGTTCTAGAGGGGAGGGATGTGGGGGGATGGGTTAGCCTGGTGATGGGTATTGAAGAGGGCACGTTCTGCGCGGAGCACTGGGTGTTATGCACAAACAATGAATCATGGAACACTACATCCAAAACTAATGATGTAATGTATGGTGATTAACATAACAATAAAAAATTTAAAGAGAAAAAAGAAGAAGAATCCATTTATAATGAATCTATGTGAATTCAAGAACAGGCAAAACTAATCTATAGATATAGAGTCTGAATACTGGTTACCTTTGTTGAGGGGTGATATTTCCTGAGAAGGGGCACCTTCTGAGGTGCTGGCAGTGGTCTCTACCTCAATGTGGGTGGGGGTCATGAGAGAGAAAGAGAGAAAGACTGTGTGTGTGTGTGTGTGTGTGTGTGTGTGTGTGTGTGTAAAACTTCACTGAGATCTACATTTTAGGTACGTGTGTGTGTGTGTGTGTGTGTGTGTGTGTGTATAATACCTCAATAAAAGATAAAAATGAAATAGCTGTTCTTACAATAAGGAGGATTAAACACATTTTCCCTTTATGTGAAAGGTTAACAATAGTGTCTGATTTCCACTGCTGGGAAAACATGCTTTGTTTTGTCAGGGTTTTGGGTTGGGCATTTGCTGGTTTATAATGGAGAGGAGGAAAGGCGCAACAGAGATTACATCACTGACTCCCCAAATGGCCTCAGTTATTTGCGTTACTCGCAGGACACCCTGGGCAATGAGCATTCCCTGGCCCAAAGCCTAATACCCAGAGGGACTGTGACTGAGGGAGGCTTTTCTCTGCTGACTCCCTGTATTATCCAAATATAATACCATTAATAGGCAGCAATTTAAAAATGCAATCTGTAACGAAATGCTACTATGTCTATTTGTTTCAAAATAATCAGGGAAAGGGGAATGGGGGATACAGATGAAACAAGACTGGCGATGAGTTTGTAACTATTAAACGTGGGTGTTGGGGACATGGAGGTTCATTATATCATTATTCTCTCAGCTCATATAGGCTTAAAATTTTATGTAACAAAGTCATCTGTGAAATTTCAAGTATGAAATTTTTATAAAAACCACACAAGTATTCACCAAGTTCAAAACAAGGTTGTCTTTAAGTTAAAAGGAAGGAGGGAAAGAAGGAAATATATATATATATATGTATGTGTATATATATATATATGACCTGATCCAATTTGCCAATATATTCTGTAAAGAAAGAGATGGATGGACTGGTCAAATAAGAAAGACAGTAGACCGGGGGCACCTGAGTGTCCCACTCTTGGTTTCGGCTCAGATCATGATCTCAGGGACATGAGATCTAGCTCCTGTGTGGGGCTCCATGGTGACACAGAGTCTGTTTGACATTCTCTCCTTCGCCCCTCCCCCTCTGCACATGTGCTCTCTGCTCTCTCTCTAAAATAAATAAATCTTAAAAAAAAAAAAAAAAGGAAATACAATAGACTGAAGTGTACCTAAAAATGAGAGGATGCCCAGCTCTAGGTTAGATCTGTGAAGGGGTGCCTAGGTGGCTCAGTTGGTTAAGCGTCTGCCTTTGGTTCAGGTGCTAATCTGGGATCAAGCCACAAATCAGGTTCCCTGCTCACCAGGGAGTCTGCTTCTCCCTCTCCCCCTGCCATTCCACCTGCTTGTGCACATGCTCACTCACCCCCTCTCTGTCAAATAAATAAGTAAATCTTAAAAAAAAAAAATCTGTGAAAAGCACATAATTCCATGGACTTTGGAAAGCTTTGTTCTAATAGAACTCTACAACCTTGGCACCTCTCAGAGTTAAAGGCAAATGAAATTTCACTGTGTAATAGCCCTGGCTATTTAAACAACTACAGCACTTGTGAACCTCTGAAAATATGTCAAATCTTCTACAAAAGGGCATTCAGAAGATCTGGAACATCTAGTCTGAAAGGAGTTACATAAGCTATTGGACTGGTCATCCCGGGATCCTCCTGGAAAAATACTTTCCCATTAGAAACTCCCATTACACAAAGGAAACATAGGCTGTCTCAAAGTAATTGGATTTCTCCTTCATTCAACAAACATTTCTTAATCGCCTGTGTACTAGAGATAAAGAGCAGTAAAATCTGGTCCTGAATGTCCTCGGGGAGAGGGAGGAGCCCACTGGTAACTCTAGAGTGTATGGAGTAGAGGGTCACCTAACCCGGTATGGGAGAGATGGGAGAGTCGGTAAGAAAAGGCCACTCAACAGAGCTTTGCAGGACCTACTGCTGAAGCCAATAGGCAGGGCAGGAAGAGGGACCGACAATAGAGAAAGAATCAGAAATCTGTTGCATTATATGCAGCATATTAGCTCCAGAATTAACTTACTTTGTGAAGTGGGCCAGACCTCCTGATATGGCCCACAGTTCACAATGAGAAAGGCTGATACCGCCAACCTGCTGCCCCCTAAGTTCCTGTACCTGTCCTCAACACTGCATTTTCTTCACTTTTTCTCTACCTGGGGTTCAAGAAATCACAATTTGCACCCATTTCTCCACAGAGAGATAAGAGGGCAAGTAAATACCAACAACCAAAAGAAGACGCGACCTCATTTGTCGCGCTCTGGTCTTTTCTTTACTGGTCTCCACTGAAGACCCAGAAACCCAACTCTGAGCCCCCCAGTATTTCTCCTCAATGCGGGGACTTCCCAATCAGCCCCCACCATTTGTGAGCAGGGCCTCTCCTCCACATGTTTTTGACTTTTTACATATTACTCATACTGTCAATGAAGAGATTCCTTCCAAAGTGGCCCTTTCACTGACTCTAATCCAGTGAAAAGGAATTACCCAAACAAGAGTTCAAAGAGGTCATTATTTACCCTAAATGAAAAGTCATTTTCTGAATTCTATGACTTATGTTTCCTTTACCTACACTTTATTTTTATCTTTGCAAACAAACACAGACTACCATCAAGCAGCATTTGGAAGTCAAAATATTTGCCAAGAATGAGGATTATTAAACTTTTTCTCTCCCCAAAACACCTACCTGAAAGATACACATTGCCACCCAAAATAGTGCCTTATTATAATAGAGGTTCTCCAACAAGCACTTCCAAAATGATAACCTCCCCTTCAAACAAGGTGATTATATCAGGGTTTCTCAACACTGTTACTGACATTGTGGATGTCACCTGTAGTTATTTGTTGTGGGGGGTTGTCCAGCACTGTAAGATGCTTAGCAGCACCCCTGGGTTGCACCCTTCAGTTGTCAGTAGTGACCCATCCCCCAGTTTCTTATGATCAAAAATGTCTCCAGATGTTGCCAAATGTCCTCTGGGTGGGGCAAAATTACCCCTCACTGAGAACCACAGGATTAAACCATCCTTCCTATCCTTCTTGAGAATCAGTGCCCTCAAGTTACCAAAAGTGACAAGATGGACTGATAAAGACAATAGAGAGAGGCAAAAAGCATTCTAGACTCTGATGAATTATGACTCAAAAGCAGCTATTTTGTTTGCTCTACTTGAAATTCTGCCTGACAGCTGGAATTCTCTTCCTGTAACTGACTCCCCTGCCTAAAATCCTTTAGGGTTGTAATTCCCTGGCCTGGCTAGTCCTCAGAGTCACATGGGGAGCTTTCAGAATTACACAGGGATCCGGCCCCTCCCTCACAGATTCGAATTCACTGGTCGGAAGGTGGGGCATGAGCAAGGTTTCCCACCCAAACTCCCCAGGTGATTTCCACTGAGAAGAGCTCCTTTAGGACTTCACATGGCAGGAGTATGCTCAAACAGGGGTAGAGCACCATCACCAGGGGATTTTCCTACCATACTGATGTTTGGATGGAGAGTAGGGCCTATGAATCCTCATTTTTACCAAGTTCTCCAGATGATTCTAATGTGAATGACCCCCCAATCACACTCTGAGAAACAGTGGCCTGCAGAAAAAATGAATTCTAAAAACCACACTTCTCACACTTTAATATGCAGACAAATCATCTAAGGATCTTGTTAAAATGCAGGCACTAATTCAGCAGCTCTGAGCAGGGACCTGGAATTTTGCATTTCTAACAATCTCCCAGGTGATGGGAAGTGCTGATCTGGGGACCACTCTGCCAAGCAGGGTTCTAACAGACTCAAGAGACGACTAGCAACTTGGATTCCCAAGTCCTGTAGGTACATATCTCAAAGAGCTTAGCAATGAAAATGTTCAGATGCTTCAAATGTTCAGGCGTGGTAGAAAGAATGGTAGCCAGGAATGCGCAGCCCTTCATATGGCCCATCTCCAGCTTCACTTCTTCACAGCACTCCTCCACCAACATCCCACTCCAGCCATTCCAAACTACTTACAATTCTCACAAACATGTGCCGTATGTCACTCTTCCGCATCTCTACCAAGTTGTTCCCTCTGCCAGAAATTGTCTTCCCATGCCACCATCTCAACCAGCAAATTCGTCATTTTCTGCCTAGGCCACTCTTCATCTATCATGCTTTAGGTTCACCTCATAGTTCAGCTCCCCAGGGAAGACTTGTGTGTCCCCCATCCTACCCCTCCCTACCATGCAGGATCATCATTCCCACCCCCAGGATCCCAAAGAGTATCTTCACTCTAGGACTGCCTTATGATTTATCTATGTAATGGGTATGTGCACTCCTGATTTAATCAGGAAACATCTAACACCGTTTTAAAATGTATTTGGTGGAAAAGTTCTTTTCTCTCCCTGGTTAAAAAAAAAAAAAAAACTGGGTAAGGCTCTAGTAACAGCAAGACATTGACTATCCTCGATTGCAAATACTGCCAATTCAGAAATTACAAGTATCTAGACCCATTAATGATCAAAGTTTCAAATATTATTTAGAGTTAAGATTCCACTCTTCCCCCTTCCTGTCTTATGCCTCCACCCTCCCCATCCTACCCCTGTCTTGCCTACTTCACTTTGGATCCCATCTGGATAGCAGCAGGAGATGCAGGAAGAAGGGCAGCAAAGTTCTTACTTGGCTAGAAGTATCATGCTGGCTTTATACACCAGCCTTAGATGAGAGATGCTTAAAGCTGACTTTTTCATTCACTGGGGAATTTTTCTTAGGTTATTTGTAAATAATGGCAAACTTACAGAAAAGTTGAAGGAGTAGTAATACATAAACTACTCTCTACCCAAAGTCACATTTTGTTAACATTTTGCCCATTTGCTTTATCATTCCTATTGTCTCTCTCTATATATAGAATACAGAACATTTCATAGGTATGATACATATGAATGGCATACGAAATAATTTCCTGAACCATCTGAGAATAAGTTGCATTACATTATGCTCTTGACACTTTTTTCAGTGTCCATTTCCTAAGAATAAGGATATCCTCTAACATTATCAGTTTCCGTACAATTAACACTGATCCTGTACTTTTATCTAACCTGTAGTCCACATCTCTACTTTGTCATTTGATCCAACAATGGCCTTCCTAGCACTTTCCCCACTCCAGTTCAAGATCCAGTGAGGACCAGGGACTACATTTACTGGTAACGTTACTATAGTTGATCTTCATCTGTTATGACCATGACATTTAACAACACAATCCCCCATTTTTTTAAATCGAGTAGTTCAATTCCAGCTGGAATACTACCTAACAGATACCATACCCTTCTCAGGGCATCCCATCTGTAAGGACAAGGTGTCCGTCTGCTCTGGCTGGCACTTTTAACAGGCATTCTGGAGATCAGCCTGCTACTGCTAGAGGTCTCTCCTCTGCATTCCCTCTTCAGGGGGAAACCAATCTATTCTGGCAGTCGCAGGCCCTCCTCAGTCACTGAAGATCCAGCACTGTGCTCCCCCTCTCTGAAGAGGCCTCCTTTCCAGCTAAGATGATCTCCACACCAACTCTCTCACACATGGCCCATCTACACCCAATGGAAAAATCATGAATTCTTTGCTTGGGCACACTGACACCAATGTAGCAGAAATAATTTTTTACTTATTATTAACACACCTAGACAGCCCTTTCATCCCTTAGATATTCCCTAGTTGGAATCAGACACGCCCACCTCGTCCCAAAGCAGAGAAGACACATACTCAGCTTTCCAAATAGTCCAGTTGTAACTCTTTACAGATAATGCCTTTATAAATGCTCGGAATCCATCCTCATGAATGCATTACCCTTTGTGCCTTGGTGCCTCAGCAGAGACTTCGAACTTCCACCTTATCTACCTGACCTTCCACCTCCAGAATTCTGCGAAGGCCTGCAAATATAGGCCCCCGGTCTTATTCACCACTGTGCTCCAAAGTGTCTAGCCAGTACATAAGCCTTCAATAAACTTTGCTGAATGAATTATAATGCACCTCCCACCTAGAACATATCCTCAAATACAATCGAAAACTGTCATCTAAAAAACTGTCATCTAATAAGGTCTTGCCTTATTTCCTTCCCTTTTACCCCTTTTTTTACTTGTTTTTTTAGTCAAAAGTTGGTATTTTATGTGTTTCACTTTCATGTTTTGTAGGCAGTAGGCTTCAAATTTTTCTCTACGTACTCATTTTTTAGTTGAGATTTCATTCATATCCAACATAATTCACACTTTTAAACTATAAAATTCAGTAGGTTTTTTGGAAATTGAGTTGACTTAACTATTACCACTATCTAATTCCAGAACACTTGCATCACCCCAAAAAGAAATCCCAGACCCATTAGCAGTCATTCCCCATTCTCTCCTCCCCTCAGCAAGTAGCAACTCCTACCCTATTTTCTGATTTTATGGATTCTGGACATTTCACATAAATGGAATCATAGAATACATGGTCTGTTGTGATTGGCTTCTTTCATTTAGCATAGTGTTTATAAGGTTCATCCATGTTATGACATTCCTTCTTATGGTTGAATAATATCCCACTGTATGGAGAGGCCACATTTCATTTCTCCATTTGTCAGCTGATGGACATCTGAGTTTCCATTTTTAGCTATTATGAATAATGCTGCTATGAACATTTGTGTACAAGTTTCTAAGCAGACATGTTTTCAATTCTCTTGTGTATATACTAAAAATGGAATTGCTGGGTCATGTCATAACTATGCTCAACCTTTTGAGGAACTGCCAAACAGTTTTACAATGTGATTACATAATTTCATGGTCCTAGCAGCAGGAGGGTTCTAATTTCTCCAATCCTCACCAACACTTATTACTGTCCACCTTTGACTCTAGTCATCCTAGTGGTTTCTCTTTGTATTTCCCTAATGACTGATGATATAGAACATCTTTTCATGTGCTTATTGGGCAACTATATACTTCCTCTGGAGAAAGGTCTATTTAAAGCCTTTGCCCATTTTTAAATTGGAATATTTATTTTTTAATTGTGCGTTGTAAGGGTTCTTTATATACCCTAGATACTATTCCCTAACCAGAAAAATTATTTGCAAATATTTTCTCCCTTTCTATGAGTTCTCTTTACTTTCTTTATACTATCCTTTGAAGCACAAAAGTTTTCATGTTTCCTTAAGTCCAGTTTATTTTTTTTTCTTTTATTGCATATGCTTTTGGTGTCAAGAAACTATGGCCTGATCCAAGGTCATGAAGAATTATACCTATGTTTTCTTCTGAGATATAGTTTTAGCTCTTATATTTAGATCTTTGATCCATCTCCTTCACTTTCATTTATGATGTGAGGTAGGTGTCCAACATGTGAAAATCCACTTGCCCCTGTATCAACTGTTGAAATTACTATTTTCCCCACCTAATTGTCTTGGATACACATTGAAAATCAGGTGAGTATAAATTATGGGTTTCCTTCCCTTTCACTTCTAGCAGGTAATTAATGTCTACCAAACCTTTCCACACTCAATTCTTACCAGAAGAAAAAAAACTATTCCAAAAATTGTTCTAGAATTTCACAATTTTTGTTCCTTTAGGAACAAAAAAAAATACCACCTATAACACATTCTAGTATGTAAGAATGTGAGGTGATACACTTGGGTCTTGAAAAACCAGCTTTTCAAATATAGTAAGAGGAAAGAAGGTCTTCCAAATGGGGTCTTGTTGACATAAAAGACAGTGTGAGATGCTATTCCCTAGTGACTTTTTTTTACTATCAGTGATTTTTTTAAACTGTGGATGTGACACCATATTTGGCCAAGTTAGCTTTGACCAAGTTCTCTTCCAGGAATAAATGCAACTTAAAACATTGAATGGATTTCTGTGAAAACCACAAAATTATGATGTGGTTTCATGAGCTGTACTACCCAACCAAGAAATTCAGTGGAATTCACAATTTTATCTCTCCATTCCTGTGTTATGAAGGCTATAGATGTTCTGTGGAACCTACCTTTGGGGAGCAAATAAGTCTTAGAGGGAAAATCATAGAAATTAGCTTGTATGACACAATCTTGACCTTTTCCCAAGGAATGTATCTACCACCATTAATTTAAATTCCCAGAATACCACCCTTCACACCATAATCTCCACATTATAATTTCTCAACAGCCCACAGACTATCATTTTACAAAGAAGACACATAAACATTCACATATATTTGACAAATGCCAGGGAAGTGTTCTCAATTTAGAAGCTAAAAATTAAAGCTTTTTAAACTCTTCACAAAACAAAGACACACACACACACATGACAGGAAGGCATGCAAAGATGGCACTCTTTCTGAGTTCTAGGCTGGGGACTTTCAAACAGCCCATGTGCACACTCCCCAGTAGAGCCATCTACAAGACCCATGGCTGGCATTTCCTTTGAATCACAAAATCATTTAAGACCTTGAAATACTCAACTTCAATTCTAACCCAAGGGAAGACCTTGAGGGAGCATGATGAGTGGGCAGAAACCAGGACCATAATGTCCCCAAATCTGCCTTGAGTGGATAAACAAACTGAGGTATGCAATGGACCATTCTCAGCAGTAAAACAAAAACAAAAACAAAAAACAGACTACTGACAGACCCAACAACAGGAATGAAACTTAACAAAGTATGCTTCATGAAAGAGGTCAAACAACATAGTATACACTGTATGATTCCTTTTAAATATGAAATTCTAGGAAATGCAAACTAACCTATAGTAATGAAGCAGATCAGGGTTCCTGGAGGCAGGATGTGTGGGGAGGTGATTATAGGAAAGAGGGAATAGGGATTATGAAGGGGCAGGATAAGACTTTTGGGGGTAGTGACTATCTTCATTATCATAACTGTGGTGATGGTTTCACAGGAATACACATGTGTCAGAACTTATCAAATTGTACATTTTTTAATTATTATGTTATGTTAATCACCATACATTACATCATTAGTTTTTGATGTAGTGTTCCATGATTCATTGTCCGCGTATAACACCCAGTGCTCCACGCAGAACGTGCCCTCCTTAATACCCATCAGCAGGCTAACCCATCCCCCCACTCCCCTCCCCTCTAGAACCCTCAGTTTGTTTTTCAGAGTCCACAGTCTCTCATGGTTCATCTCCCCCTCCAATTCCCCCCCTCATTCTTCCCCTCCTGTTTTTTTTTTAACATATAATGTATTATCAAATTGTACATTTTTAAAATGTGGAATACACTGTATGTCAATGACACCTCAATAAAACTATTTAAAAATTCCACAAAACTACATCCACAACCTTACAACTCTATACACTGACATGCCGACCTGATAGTGTCTAGTCCAAGACTGATTCAGCACAGAGCAAATGTGACTCATGCTAGTGCCAGGGAAGTAAAGCCGAGACCCCAAGGAATCCAAGTGAAAAACTACTGCCACTGTCTAGGTGGGTAAGGATGTCAGCCAATTAATTTCATTAAGGAATTTTCACTTTTAGAATTCACTACTTCTCTTATCTCCAGTTTTTATGTATCAAGCATAGCATCACAAACCCAACCACCTGCAGTAGCTGCTCCAGAATTTTAAGGTAAGGCCATAGTAAATGGAGGAATGTGAGCAAACTGTAGAGTGCTTCCCCTGGGAAAAAGGGAAAGCTGCAATGTTACCATCTGGGAATGTTAAATCCAATGGGGCTAGATCTGAATTTTGCCAAAAAGCCAAAAACTTGTCTTTTCATGTAAAATCTGAAATTTTTAAGGGTGAAGCAAGTAACTCAATTTTTAAAACACTATGCAGTTCAAACAAAAAACAAGTGTGAGCAGGAGTCTGTCTATGGGTTGCTAATTTGCAACTACAGACTAAGCTCAGAACACAGGCTCTGGGCTCAGGACCAGCTCTGTAACTTCTGGCTCTGTGACCTTAGGTAACAAACCCAATCTCTCTAAGATCCCCTATCCTCACCAACAACATAGAGCTAACAATACAGGAGTCACATCTGAGGGTTGTAGTAAAGATGAAATGTTCTACACATAGAAAACCTACAGTAAATATTACCAATACTATTCTCCAAATGAGAGCATGCCTCATTTCAATAGATCTGTCCAAAAATAGTTTTCTCTTTTGTGTTGAAGCTGCAGATGGCTTGTAAGCTTGGAGGGCTCATAAGAACACTGGATAGCAGCAAATGGGCTTCAACGAGCCAGAGGAAGGGGACAAAACAAACCTCATCACACTCAAACACAGAGCAAACTCTCATTTCCCAAGTAAGACACAGGGAAAATTGTCTTGGGAAGGAGTCTGAGTGATGGGAATAGAATGTGTCAATGTTATGTGGCACCAAAATATAATGGCCAGGAAAAAAAATTAGTAATGATCCAGTACACTAATTAGAACACACCTAGAATAGCACCTTTTGTTTTGAAAGCCACACTAGGAGAAATGAGCAAATTGCATCCCAGTCAGAAAGAGGAATCAGGACACCCAGTGGACTTCACAATGTTCTCAGAGGAAAGGGAGGCTCAGGGAAGTTCAGTGACTTACATGACATCACACCTCAACTGGGACACTCCCAATTGACAGACTAACTTTTAGTATACTTTTGGAAAAGTTCATATGAACAAAACTAAAACTATTTCTTTATCGTAAGACTGGACGGAGCCTTTAATATAAGTCCCATGTTTTATGATCATCTTAAAGGTGGATGCAATAATTGTGTTTCCTACGTTTTCTGCTTTTATTTTTTAATTCTTGGGTCAAACTAGGGTTTCTTGAAACACACCCAGGGAAGTAGGGAGAAGACCTTCTTGTTGCTGTCAAGAATCCTGTCACAGTTAGAGATCTGACTACCGTGGTCATGTCCAGAAAAAGAGCAATGACAAGTCACCGAAGGGAAGACTTACTTCCTTGCAACCAGGAGCAGTGAGAAGACCAGGAACAAACTTTAAGTGGGAGAAGGATATAAGCTCAGCATGACTCACTATCCAGAGCTGTATGAGGTCATATAGACCTTAGTTAGGTGCATAAGCCTCATTCCATTCACATGCCCTTCCCCAAAAGGTAGATTCAAGGGGACATCACAGAATCACACCGCAGGTGAGCTCCAGGATGGTTTAGCAACCCAGCGCTCTGACTCTGAGAGTCTTCTAACACTACTAGCCTCTCAATGCATGAGTCTCTGTAGGTGTTTGCAAATCCAAGTGTGAGGATTAACACAAGAGAGGAGACGACTATGACTCTGTGTACTTTAGATGCCAAGCAGACAGGGAGGAATGGCCTGCCAAGCTAGGAGGGGTGGCCTGTGATGAGCAGCAGCTCAAGAGGACCACACATCACACCAGATCAGAATCTCTGGACCAAATTTAACTGGTACTTTACTTTTGGCCCAGCATGGTTATTGACTGTTAACTAAATGCACATGCTGTGTCTCACTTCCAAGTTTCACTGTGCTCCTCCATAGCTAGTATGGCCCCTTGTGCCCCATCGCCTTCACAATGCACCTCAGTGCACCCTTCCTCGGGGATGCCAGCCACAAGTCATCTCTCAAACCTGGAAACCCCTCATCACTTTTACCCTTCCTCTCTTACTAAACTACTCACGTACGGCCCTGGACTGCTGTCTCATTTGTCCAATGCACTGTAGACAGCAGCTCCACGGGGGCTCATGGAACATCATCATCACCTACACAGACCCCCAGCTCCACAAAACCTTCCTCTGTGCATATGGACACATTGCCTGAATGAAGAGTAGCTTCACTTAAAAATGTTATTATCTCAAGCAAGAGTTGCCAGCTGGTGGGCTTAGGGCCAAATCCAGCTCATAGACAATGTTCTATTTGGCCTGCTCCATGTTTTGAACAAACTGATATTAATTGCCACTATGTAAAAGTAGGCAATTTCATATTAAAATCCATCTCTCCAGCTTTTCATTAAAAGACAAAAACAGGAACTGGCAACACTGGCTCCTACTTCTGCATGGCAGCAAATAGCTGGAGGCCAGTGAACGGACCCCTTTAGCCAGGACATATGCTTGTTTTCTCATTTGCCTAGTTCTCTCTGAGCTAATTTACTCACTTACTACTCTATAGTCCTAACCCATGCTTGCTGAAAATGAGTAAGCCACAAACCACTGCTGACATATCAATACACTGAGAATATCAGCCTCTAAGAGATTACACACTTTTATTGACCCAGAGAAACAAGATAAAGTCAACTGTTTTCATGTGAATTACAACCATATTCCTATTCCCCCATAGAGTGACTTGTGTCTTTTCCTGTGTCATAGAGTATTTGCTGGATTTAAACACAAACAGGGTATACAAATGAAGGGGATTATGAAAAGACCGAGCAGCTAATGCGGACTTCTGATCCTAAGAAGTTGTCTAAGATTTTAGGGAGGAGAGAGATTTCCATGTATGATAATGAAAAGGATTCTAACAAAAAGGTAGTCATTTGATCCACATAACCCCAAACTGGAAAGGTAACACTTCACACCTTTATTGCAATAACAACCTGGTTCGGAGAACTGAAAACCCATCTGTGACCACTTACTAAACCCTCCAGATCATAAATAAACCCCACGTTCCAAACCTGCCACCCATAAGCAAAGGATCAGCACAGCATAAACACCACTTTACACAAATAACAGACTATTATTTCACTCAACTACTAAGTTCAAGATTTGGAACTAACTGCAGGGCAGGTATAACCACTATTAAAAACTCAAACTTTAAAAGCAGGAAAGAAAACTCATGGTAAGAGTTCATCTGTTGATGGACTTAGTTTTCAACCATAAACGCAGACCCCTTCCAACATCCTAGGGTACTTTTTCTCAATTCATGGCTGATAGTTTCACTGTTAGAGGCTTACCTAAAAAACACACACCAATTTAAGCTTAGTGAGCTTTCTGAAATGTGGGGGACTTTTTAGAACAACATTTATCTATAATTTGGGCTTATCACTCTTTTGTCAATGCAGCTGGCATTCACAGCAAGGCCTTCATAAGCAGGGGATCTGGATTTAATTTCTGGTTTCACCTTAATCAATTAGGTCGGGGTTGTGGGAGTGGGGAGGTGTGGTGGTGGCAGGGCCGGGTGTGCTCAGGCAAACTCCAAAGAGAAAACAAACATATACCGCAGTTCTCCATCTATGACATGACAGTCATACCTGGCCTTTCTGATTTCATAAAAACATTCTGCCCCAGCCACACTATCACAATTCTCTCAAAGGTCATCAATGACCTAAAAGCTAAAAAGTAGGCTGCCCCTCCAGATGGCATTCTCCCTAATCTTGGCGCTATCTGACACTCTCCCTTACCCTCCCCAGCAATTTCCAAGCTCCTACTCTCTGCCTCACTGTCCCTCTTGAGGCCTCCTCACTACCTGTCTTTCTCTGCTCTCGAAAACAACCTTGAACCAATGCCCCTGTTCCTCATCTGTAATGGCCCAAACTGACTGTAATGTGTACAAGGTATTATGCTGAGTTCCATATACGACAGCTACCTTAATAATTCACATAACTACTTTTTAGCTAGGTCCCGTTATTATTACCATCCTCATTTTTTTAGATGAGGAAACAGAAGCTTAGCAATCGGCCCGAGTTATATATATCAGGCAAACATTAGAGCAGGGGAGGGGTTTTAAAACCAGGTCTAAGTCCAGAGACCATTTCCTTAATACTATGTTCTACTTTCTCCACCTCACGCAGGCTTCCATGAGCAACACTACCTGCATGCTTAGTTTTGATTTTAACTTCTGTGGCAGACATTGTTTGCTGCTTACTCAGTATCCATTCCCCTTCTTCCTAAGAGAACACTTTATCATTGGTGGTGGCAATGGGCCCAGATTTAAACACACACACACACACACACACACACACACACACACACACACACACACTTCCCAGCCTCCCAGTAAGATGGCCACTGTGAAGGGCTTTTGGCCAAGGCTTTTAAAGGAGGCTCAATTAGTGGGTAGGTGCATCCTTGTGCCCTTTCCTTGTTCCCACACCCTGGAACATGAATATGATGGCTGGAGCTAAACTAGCCATCTTATGATAGAGACAACCTAAGCATGGACACACACTAGGGATAGGAGAGCAGAAAGAGACAAGGGACCCAGTTCTCATTAACATGCAGCTGCCACACCAGACCCAGAATATCTATATCTGGACTTCCTTTATCTGAGATAAAGACCTATCTTGGGCTGAGTCCCCTAGAAGGGGAAAATGAAATAAGAATTCATGTACCAATGATTTATTAAGAAAATGCTCCTAGGATAGACCTAGAGGGAGGTGGAGAAAGCACAAGAGAGAAGAGAGAAGCCCATCAGGGTGGACTTTTAGGCAGAATTTACAGAAGACCACCCTATGAAGAACCCTGGAGTATAAATGATGCCTCCTGTTAACCTAACCTGAGGCTGGGTGGCTGGGCTTTCATGCTTCTGTATCAGTCAGTCCCAGGTTAGGGTGGAGAATGGTAGAGACTCCCAGGCACTTTCGACTCACCATGTTTTATTTTCTTATATTATTTTATTTATTTATTTGCCAGAGAGAGAGAGCAAGAGAGCACAAGCCAGGGGAGCGGCAGGCAGAGGGAGAAGTAGGCTCCCCACTGAGCAAGGAGCCCGATGTGGGACTTGGATCCCAGAACCATGGGATCATGACCTGAGCCAAAGGCAGCTTAACCGACTGAACCACCCAGGTGTCCCTGGCTCTCCATGTTTTAAAGCAAAGTCTCCTTCAGAGTCCAAAGGCAGTCTTCTGATGGTGAGGCAAGAGCTCAGGCTGTAGGAGGCAAATGCTCACAAAACCCAGGAGGAACACATGGGGATGTCAGGGGATCAGGAAGAGCAACGACAGCAGCCAATGCAATGTCCATCTGGTTTAAGTCCCCATGATTTGTATTTCTGTTCTGTAACAGCCAAGACCCAGTCCTGAGTGATGCAACTTCTCGGCTGAAGACATCCGCACTTGTATCTCCAGCTCTCATGGCTCTCCTAAACTGCAGACCAGAATTTAAGTGCCTGATATGTGTCTCCACATTTGTTCATACCTCATCTGGCTTCTTTGAAGGTATGGCTAGCTGACACCTACCCCATGGCCACCAGTAACAGGACATGAACCAGTGTCAAATCATTCTCTGTCCCTGTCCCCACCCTAAATCCATCCTTTCTCCTAACCATGCGTCTTGATTAATGGTACCACTAACCTCCTGGTAAATCAGGAAAGAATGCTTCAATTATCTCAACTTATCTCTCTCCTACTTATCTCCCAAAGCCAGTGAACAGGTTCTAGTGAATCTACCTTACACCTCTGGCCACCCCACCTTTTGTGCTGCCTCTGTCTTGGTTTTTGGTCCCATCGTCTCCCATAGGGACTGCTGTCTTCCACCTCTCCACTAGACTTGGTTTTCTTAAACACTTGTTGCCCATATCCTTCCCTATGCAGACATCTTCAAAGGCTCTCATTGCCAGAATAAAGGCCTGAGCTCCTTAGGCCAGCACTCAAGTTCAAGGGGCTTCAGTCCACATTTCCAGCTCCATCTCCCCTCTTATCCTGCATATATCTTTTACAACATGTCTTCAACTTCTGCTCTGGGCTCTCCTGGAATAGGACATGAGTCTGTTTAGTATTTATTTTCTCATGCCTTATAATAGAACTACCATAGAATAAACTAGCCTTTTTCTTCTACAGTATTCCACATGACTTCAGGGAAACATCTTATTCATCAACAAAGTTCTAATGCAAAGGAACTAGCATTAGAACTTTGCACACAATCATTCAGTTTTTACTGCTGAATCAATCACCAGCCCCCTTGCTATTGTCTTCATTTCTTTCTAATCTCAACTCTTAGATAAAATATGAAATGCAACCCAGACACTGCCACTGGCAGTGGTCACTTGGAGTCACACATTCTTACTCTGAAAAAGGAGAGTGGCCTAAATGACATCACGAGGTTTTAGAGCTGAAAGGAGCCTTACATAGGCCTCCCACTTACAAATCATTGTAACGGTTACACAGAGAAGGGAAATGATGTGTCTAAGTTCATAAAACATGCAAGTTAATACTAAACATGGAAGCTATGAGTAAAGCATCAACAATAGATATTGTTAGACATAGCACCAAGTGACCAAGCAAGTCTCCCCACTGAGCAAGTTTTCATCTTAGCACAGAGCATGTCCTGAATTATCAGAACATACGTCACGTTCCAGTGATTATACCAGAGAAGCCAATTGTTTGTTCTTAGCATGCCCAGCTAAGACCAAACCCCACTCTCCCAATGCTACTCAGATTTCCCCCATGGAACCAGAATCCCTGTATTTCGGTGGGACTCACTTTACCTTCCTGTGACCCAGCCTTATTTGAAAAGGGGATTGTGTCCCTTAGCCACAGTGCTAAGAGCCCATGGCCCCAGGGTCGATGGGACTTGATCATCTGGAGAAACTAGGAAGGGACATCTTCCTTCCCATGGCATGGCTAAAGAGCATGCAAATCTGAAGCTGCACACCACAGTGTGGATATCACCAAGAGAAGCCTGCCTGAGAATGAGGCCCAACCATAGGGAAGCAGAGATGAAACAAGGAGAAAATGGCAGAGTATAGCCCGTCAAGACACAGTGACATCATTTCAGCCCCTTTGCGCCAGCCAGCTACATGAGCCAACAAATCCCTGTATCAGCTGGGTTTTCAGTCTGTACCCTAAAGAATCATGATTAATATAAAGGCCATCAAGGGAAAACAAGAAGAACTGCTTTGATTGAAAAGCCAGATATGGGTCTCACAGTAGATGAAAGATTATATATTTTATAAGTAATGAGCAAAATTTGAGGCAAATGCTTCATGTTCAAGGAATATCACCTAAGTATTGAAGCTAAGAGACGAGGAGCCTAAGAGAGACCAACAGTGAATAAACACAACCTAAAACAGGCCAGTCAACAGTGGGCACAAAGAATGACTCTTGCATCTTAACCATGGTCACTGGAGCACCTTCCTGGCATTCCGTGGTACGGCAGATAGATACTAGTGACACTTCTTAAGGCTGATGCTGTCCTCTGCCCTTACTCACATCTTGTCATTAAACATGGACATTACTCTCACTGTGTTCTTTTTTGGTTGAAGAATTCCTTAGAACGCTAGCTCTGAATTAACCTACTGAAGGAGGGATCAAGGCTCTCAGATCAAAAGCAGGAAGACCAACCCTCAAAGCATATAAAACAGAAGAAGTTTTGAAACCTAACTGCAATGACTTTTCAATTTGCATCCTTTAAAAGTCTGATTATGTAATGCAGTTATGTCAGTTCTGTTAAACTGACACTGTTCCAAATGAGGACTTAAAAAGAAATTGACTAAGATAAAGCAAGCTATCATTTAAATACATCAACTCCAAATCCAAGCCAAAATCACCTCTGACATTTAACACTCCGGTATCAGTCCTAAATGCTATAGGTTTCTGTTCAGTTATAAGCTTCTCTTCAAAAAGGAAAAATGCCCAGGTTAAATGAAAAAGTCTCCCAAACCCTACCAAAAAAAGCAAAACCAGCTCAAGTTAAAGATCTGGTGATCTGAAGACACTCAAGTCCCTTTAGGAAAATACGTTATCCTGCCATTCATTCAAGGAAGACTGTCCTGAATCAAAATATATGAGATGGACCGGAGTTACAGTTTACTAGGGATGAAGCATTCTTCCTGCCTCATGGTCTTGAAACAGCATGGGCAGACTCAATGGTAAAAAGCCAAGAAAAAAAACCCAAAAAAAACCCCATGATATAGTCATGTACTTACTCTACTGACTTGCATTCATTCATAAATGCTAATTCAGCATCTCCTGTGGGCCAAGCACTATTCTAGCACAAGGCGTACCATAAGTGAGCAAGACAGATACGAACTCTGTCCTCACATAGCTTCAACTTCAGAGGGGGAGATAAAGAGTAAATAAGTAAGGCAACAATGCTAAATATAGTGCTGGGAGTAACAACTGCTATGGAGAAGAATAAGGCAAGGTGGCGGGACGAAAAGGGATGAACAATAAGAAGACAGGCCGGTCAGGGGAGGTCTCTGTGAGATGCTGACATCTACACAAACACATGAAGGAAGGAAGGGCATGAGCCCTGCAATAATACAGAAGAAAATGCCAGGTGGGACAAAGGCTCTGGGGCACAAACTAGCTCACCGTTGTGCAAGGAACAGGAAAGCCGCCAATGTGGTTAGAGCTGAGCAAGCCAGGAGGGCCACACACAGGCCAATTCTGAGCGGTAGGCAGGGGTCAGATGGCGTGTCAAACAGCAGTTCTCAATGCCAGCGGCCTGTGCAGATACTCTGATTCTGTGATGCATTCCAGGGACCGTTTTTTTTGTTTGTTTTTCAATTCCTCCAGCTGATCTTAGTGTGCTGCCAGCCAAGACTGAGAACCTGGCTTGATAGAGTGTCCTGTAGGATTTTATTCCAAGTGAAGTGGGAAGCCCTGTAGGCAAAGGAACTGCTTATCTTGAATGGTCTTAGAAGGACCGCCCCAGCTCCGGGCACAGTGAAGAAGACTCCAGGGGACATGGCTGGCAAAAAGAGCTAGTGGACAACCACAGAGGTCATTCCAAACAATGCCTCTCAAACTTCAAGCGCTGGCCAGTCACCTGGGATCTCCTTCAATGCAGAGTACGGTTCAATGGGCCAGCAGAGGGGCTGAGATTTGCATTTCTAAAAAGCCCCCAGTTTAATGGCAAGGCTCTTGGCTCCACAGATTACCTTAAATAGTAAGGATCCATACCAGTATTTTTCAAACTGCAGCTCATGAATGAAAGTGGGTCAATGAAATCAATTTAGTAGGTCTTCACTAATATTTTTTTTTCCACGTAGTAAAAGAAAGTGCAGTATCAGGATACACTATAACAGTAAAGGTAAGTACGGTTTTGTGAACCTTCTGTTTCAGTCACATATACATATAAATGTAACACACACATATGTACCTACATGCATATGAATATGCCCAGTGGGCTGCACTATGAAATATATTTCCTGCAATGAGGTCCAGGGCTGAGAAGCACTAGCCCAGACAGCAGATGAGGGTGGCTGCAGACTAGGAGGTGGGAAGTAGGCAGATGTGGAACATAAATGAAGGCAGAGCAAGGATTCAGCTGGCTAAGATGTGGTATGTGAAGGAGGGAGAGGAATCAGAAAATTTAGGATTTTACTTGAGCAACAAGAATCACCATACCCTGAGATGGGGAAAAGCAACCATGGATGAGGTCTGGGGCAAGGAGAACCGGCCAGTTTGAGACAGATTCGAAGTTTAAGATGTCTCTGAGGTCCATTCAAGTGGAAGGGTCACTTAGAAAGTCGGAAGTGTGAGTGGTTAGCTCTTGGGAGACAGATCTGGGCTGGAGAAACACATTTGTTAGTACCTCAAAGGACTGGATGAGAGCATGAGTGAACACAGGGAAGAGATGAGGGCCAGGAACCAAGCCCTGGACCAGACCAAGACTTGGAAGTGAGAAAGAGGAAGAGACTGTCAGGGAGACCCTGAAGGAGCGGCCAGCCAGGTTTTGGAGAACCAGCCAACTAGGGTGTCTCCAAGCCAAGTGAAAAAAGGATGTCATCGCAGCTTAGAATACTAGGTTTAAAAACCCACTGTGATATTAAAACACACTCTCAACAATAGGCTTAAAAAGTAGAAATGCAGAGAAAAAAAAACCCTGGGAGGTTACAGAGCAATCTGATAATAGCGGTCACCTAGGGTTAGGAATAGAACAAAAGGAGGCAAGCCTTTGCACCAATACTTCACTGTTTCATAAGGATACTGTATTTCTTCCATAACGAAAAAAAATGTTTTTAAGCTCTTAAATGATTCTGATAGACAGCAAGGTCTAGGTATGATGCTCAAGGGGACATACTCCAGGATCAAATATCAAATTGAACAAAATGTCTTTGAGGGCTTTGAGATTGTGTATGACTGCTTCCATACCAAGAAGAAAAAAATCAGTAGAAGCTTAAGAGAACATGCTTGGCAGCTGAAATATGTTAAGAGAGAATCTCCCTACACAGCTTCTATTTTGGATTCCAGCAGGCTATTTAGCAGAGTCAGATGAGAAGTGTTAAAAACCTCTGCAGCTAGGAACTGTCTTCAAGAAGACTCTAGGCAGCTTGATTTGCAGCCTTCAGTGACAAAGATATGAAGCTAGTAATTAAGAATGCCTGCCTTTTTAACAAGTCCTTTTCAAACAGAGACAGTTTCCATCTTGCCCCTTTTTCTGACTTTTCCCCAGAGGTAAGTACTTCCAGTAGGTTGTTGGAAGCCACAAATTCCAGCCACACTGAGATATGACTCATTCCATGGACTTGAAAAGTAAGGGAAATACAGTCAAGATGCACAGTCTAAGTGCTAGCTACTTGAAACAAAGACTGTGAACCACTAGCTTGAGCATCACTGGGTGCCCAGTAGAAAGGCAGGATCTCGGGCAGATAGACAACAAGCAGCAGACTGATGCAGAATCTCGATTTTAACAAGATCACTGCATCCTTTCACCTGCACAGTCAAGTTTGAGAAACAATGCCTTAAAGCCAGGCTAGCTGGTCATGAAAATCTCCAGGGAAATGTAAAAACCAAAAACGTATTCCCAAGCCCTCTCTCAATGGCAGAGATGGAGCCCAAGAATTTGTTTTTTGTTTTTTTGTTTTTTGTTTTATTCTCTCAAGTGATTCTGAGGCAGAGTCAAGCTCATGAACCAATGCTTTAAAGGACCCAAAGGTCTGAGCACTACCTGAAATATAAATGAACCTGAGTCAGAGAAAAATCGCAAGAAGGGAACAAGGGACATGAAGGGTAAAAGACTGTATGGCAACAAAGATGTGACCTTACTGAAGAAACAGCAATCACAGCAAATAACTTATGTGCATTTAATCTAGGCAGGAGTCTTTGCACCATGGTGTCCAGACACTAGTTGAACCCAAAAAAACCACTCGAGGCTCTGGGCAGCCAGATAGTGACTTAAACAGTGTTAGGAGGTAGTATAGCAAAGCATCTGGCAAGGAAGTACATTTCTAGCTGTGTTGCTGTGGGCGTGTTAATTCCCTAAGCCTCAGTTTCCTCAATAGTCGAACAAAGATAGAACCGACACCAGCCTCCCGGTGTTGCTGTGCAGAAGAAATGGCAAACTGTGGGCAAAAGCTTTCGGTACAGACCAGGCACATGGTAAGTGTTCGACTGAGTGTGACAAAGAATTATGTGCCTCAGGACAGATAAGAAGGAATAACAAACAGGATCAAGGAACTAACTCCAGCCAAGAGACATTAAACTCTAGTGCAGAAGGACTGCATGTCATTAAATCAAAATATTCTTGTTCACCCTATACAGACAGATAATTGGTTGGGTTCACCCACTTAACCCAGCATTAGGCACACATTCATAACATACCTACCATATAGCTCTGAATCGCTACAAACTTGTGAATTCCTAAAGAGGAAAACAATAATGCCCAAACCAGGGGTGCCTGGGTGGCTCAGTCGGTTGAGCATCTGCCTTCCGCTCAGGTCATGATCCCAGGGTCCTGGGACTGAGCCCCACGTTGGGCTCCCAGCTCAGCTTCTCCCTCTCCCCCTGCTGCTCCCCCTGCTTGTGGTCTCTCTGTCAAATAAGTAAAATTTAAAAAATAAATAAATAATAATACCCAAACCTGACAGGAATGAACAGAGCATTCAGGTGCCAAAACAGTTGCCTGGTCAGGAAATGGCACAGAATTAGTAACTGAGGAGGGTAGCCTACACCCGTGTCCCCCTAACTGGCCTGGATAGGCCAGGTAATACCTTCTGAGTGTGAAGAGCAGTTTCATTCTGGTATTTAACACTTGGAGGCTATCCTTCTGATTTTCTCCTGCAGGCCTTCCATCCCAGTACATTTCTAGATGTCACACATGTGCCTCTTCAGTAGCCTTTTGGGAGACCCTAAGATGCTAGCATCCCTTAACTCCACATACACATGAAAAATGAATTGCAGGGGAAGGAAGAAGCACAGGAAGAGTCTGTGACATGCAGAATGAAGAGAGAAGTGCAGCAAAGATGAAAAAACGCTCCACCAACAGGTCCTTGAAAATGAAAGTGAGTTTGGGAGCTTTGCTGCTTCTCCCACTGAGTGGCAGCCTCCGCATTCTGGGAGGTAAAAACATTTCCTTCAGCCCCCTCCCTCCAAAGCCTTAATAAATCCAACTTCCTTCTACTTAAAAAAAAAAAAAAAAAAAAAAAAAACCACCAAGCAACAAAAAATGACTGTCCTTTTGGCAATGAGTGGAGAATTAGCTTACATCAACCTCGCTTCCTCTCCTCCCCCTCGTCTCCATCCCCATCTTTTATCAGAAAGAACATAACTATCTTTCTGAGGACTAGGGGTCTACAAACTTCCTTTTTAGGGTAAAACACAAAACATATAAGCTCAAAGAAATAAGCCACACCTTCTCATCTATCTAAAACGTATGCCAATTATTTTTTTAAAGTAATGCTACTTAGAGATAAGAGAAGGATGTGTTATCAGAATTCTAGATTTCACTTGGTTAAGGGAAGGTGTGGGGAGCTGAAGGGGGGTGTAAGAACAGGACTTCATATATAATGGAACATGTTAGGAACATGTTTTCCTATAAATAACATCAAAAGAGGTACTTAAGAATAATAAACCCTGAGCTCTACTAAAACCTGGGATGTGGAGCTCTCATGTGAACAAAATTATCTATTCCTTAAAAGGGACAGGAAAAAGCCCCAAAAGAGACAGAGAGAAAGCAAAACCGGAAGTAATAATTGGGGGAAAGGCGATCTAGATAGCAAGATACTGGGAAAAGCAAGAAGGACATGCCCCTTCCAGGCCCTGGACAAAGCAAAAGAGCCAGCCTTTTTCATGAGTCCTAGTTTCAAGGGGAAGTTTACACTGCACTATATATATTACATGTAAACATCTCATTAGTAGGGATATATCACCATCAGCCCTGTATACATTGAGAATTCTTCAGGATACTCCAACCCTGCAATTGCCACAGTTCAAAACAGACACCACAGAACTGCAAGCAAGCTCTGGTTTCCAGCTCAGAACTAGATGAAAGTGGGAAATAGTCCTTGAAACTGGTGAAACAGCCCTTTCCAAGAACAACGAGGCCCACAGCTTTACCAAATAAGGCAAATGAAAGCTAAAAGCCAAGGAAGAACAGGCTCCAGCTCTATCTTTCCTAAAACTAGCCAGCTGGATGATAGAAATGTGAGTATCCTGATTCTACTAGCAAGGATTGCAAATGCAAAGAGAAAATGCAAAGAAACTACAAAAGAAAGAATACTTTGCCAAGGAGAGGACTGTAGTGTACTGATTCCAAGTACTGAAACTTTCAGGAAGTTTCAAACCCGCTGAGCTGCCGAACATACTCTTGTGAAACACATAACAAAATGAAACCAGTCAGTGCTATGATTCAAAGCCTAACCTTTTTTTGTTCAATGTCACATATGTACAGTTTTATAGCATAAAGTTCTGATAGAACATAGTTAGACATTATTATAGACGAGATTACCCAGTGAATTTTCATTTTTAAAAATGAAATTATTTATGAGACTATTTGTGTTTAAACATCTATTTAAGTATATATATTTGCTTACAAAGCAGCTCCAAATCCAATTTCCTGTTTTAGCAAATCTCTCTTATAGGAAAAATGCCTTAATTTTTAAAAATCTTTTCTCCTCTCCCCCTTATGCCACGAGTCTTTTACATGCTGAAGATGAATTTAAATAAATATTAGAAAGAAAGATTGCTAAAATGGAAAGAGAGAGGAAACAATTCTCTGAGGGTTTGGATGTAGACTTCACCACTGTCTTCTGCAAGTTTTCAGACATGCTACCAGCCCACAAAGTATGGGCATCTTATAGAAAAGGAGACCGCTCCCCTTAGGCACACGCATCACTGTGAGAAGGATGACACATTCCATAAATTGTTCCAGAAAGTCTAGTATAGCTTTCACTTTCTTTGAGACACTGAGGTTCCTGAAAGCTAATCATCTCACAGAGATATCAAACACAGGGTAAGAAACTTTCACAGACATAAAGGAATGCATTCAGAGGGTTAAAAGGCTCAGAGAAAATGTACCCGTCCAGTCAGTTGCTAGTCCCTTTAACTCCAAAATGTGTGTCCTCTCTCCACTTCCTTTTAATGCAACATGGCCAGTCACTCACCACCTTGGATCTTTTCTTTTTCCCTTAAAGTTTGGATATGAGAACACAAATTGAAATGGAATCCAGAGGCTCACATGACTGCGTGCATCTCTAAATGCACACCTGCTGGCAGGCAGGGCAAGGAGCTGGTGACTACCCATTGTTCAAGGCACACCAAGAAGTGGGTCAACGGGGCTCATCCTGGACATACTCAGACTAGAAGAAGAGCATTTTCCTACAGATGCAGCAGGAACACAGTCTTTAGGCATTAAAATAACCAGCTGTTCCTTTGGCATACTCTAACGTTTCTGGATCCGAAAGCTTGTTTATTTGCTAGGAGAGGTAAATTGCCTACTTGATAAAAATCAGAGGCATCCAACCTAGGAGCTCAGAGCTTCATTACTGAGGTCAGTTTGACAACACTGGCAAATACACTACTTGGTAAGAGGACACAGGCCAGTATGGGAGCACAAGAATACTCCAGTCTCACGCCAGCAGAGCTTAAGAAACAACGTCAACATTGGGAGACATAGTTAAGGTTTTAAAAGGCCTAATATCTCTGTCTTTTGGTTACTTAACCTATGGTCTGTTTATTTCCATTTCTCTCTTTTTTTAAGTCCGAAAAAAAACCCCAAAAAACACAAAACAAAAAAACTCACAAAGCCTTCACAACCCGAAGAGACCATTTCTTTTAGGCAATCAAAATAAATAAATAAGTGAAGCCTATCTAAATTATTTTAAGTTTCTTTAACAGTTTGTGTGGGCAAGATGACATTTCAAGTCCACAGGGAAAACTGCAGGGCCTTCAACACCAGAAAGGCGTTGGAATGACGTAACAAAACTAGTTCTAGGGCATGATTTCTGGCCTATACTATCCAGTCGTAACCAGGGCAGAAAATAAAAAGGTTTCCCCTACAGTCATTTTTTTGTATCAGAAACGGTTTCAGAGCATTTGGTTATTTTTAGTATATTATACAGTGGAGTCTGCACAAAGCAAAAATAGATGTTTACTTCATATGAAACTTGTAATGGGGTAGGCGTTACTTGTTGTCCTAGACTCATTTAATATGAAAGAGGGATGGTTCCCAATATAGACTACAACTACCATGCTAAATTTTCCTAAAAGAGGTTTATATAGAATATGGCAAGCAACCTAAAATTATGTAAAAGCAACTGACATATACAACGGTGGTCTGGAAACACCAAGGAAGTTTTTCCTGGGAGTTTTGAGACCTCCAACAAGGAGGTGTACTCGGGACATGGGTCCATAGAATCACCGTAGATGGGTTTCATCCACACAAGCAACTCTTTTGAACAAGAATCTCATGGACCTCCCAGGAGCGCAAGAGAGACTACCACTTGGCATTCTCCCTCTACCCTAATGCTGCCTCAGCAAAAACACTATCCAAGATGATTGGGCTATCAGGGCAGTTTGGGGTTGCTTCTTAGGACGATCACTTTGAAATTTTACCAGTACCTGAAACAGGTTTATATCCTGGGGTCAATACAGTTAAGTCCTAAGGGCTATGAAGTCCAGAGGCACAGAGTTTAATTAACTACTCTGGCACCTAACATACTGCTGGGTATTTATAGAAACAATAAATATTTACAGGGACAAGTTAGGAACTGTCATTCTTCTTCCCTGATGTTTCCCTTGGTAGGGGAATCTTCCCAAGGGTGACACACCTAGCCTCTCTCCAGTCCCCCACAATCCCACCTCCCAGTGGGAAGAAGTCCCATTCCATGATTGGAGGGTGTGGAGCAGGGTGGGCATGCTCAGTTCAGCCCCTGTGGCTTGCCCAGAGTCTGGTGCGATCAGCTCAGCCATGGAAACTCTGTTCCTGCAAGAGGCTGGGGATAAGGACAGTTGTGGGGGAGTAGCAGCAAGCATGTGGGACAGCAGAGCTAAAGCCACATCCTTCATCTGCTTTATCAGTGAGCTGTAGAACACAGATGCAAAAGCTCTCTACTCTGCTCATCTATAAACTCCCTGTAACACTTGTTCTTCCTGTAGGGGACCTCTGGAGATTAGAGAACTATGCTGATTTGAATATTCGATGTGGTAGTTTCCATAAAGCAAAATACGGGGAATCTCTGGGGTTCTCCAGTTCTATCTCCTATTTGAAAGGGTGACATAGGTCATAAGGAATAGCCTATAGGTAAGTAAGTTTGAAAAACCACTTTCTGTGAAAAACCATCAACCAACCAATTCCTTATTTTACTATTGTGAATCTTAACCTTCCTCTTCACTCCTGAATGCTTATTAAATTAACATTCTCTATCAGGGGGTGCCTTGCAACAAATCGCATGGTTTACAAAGAAGGCTTTATTTAACATTCAAAATGCAGTTACATCTAATTATCTAATCTAGATGAAACATATGTATAATACGCTGAGAGTGGGATATGCTTTAAAGAAAAAGCAATGAAAGAAAACAATTACCCATAAAGTCTATATCCAACTTCTCTTCATTCAGCACCAAAAAAAAAAAAAAAAATCCACTATGTCATCTGAGAATGCCACTTTTCAATTCTCTATCATTAGAACAAAAATTCTAGTTCAGTAGTGCCATTGTCTAATATAGTCTTTCCTATAGAAAAGAACCAAATCAGGGGCGCCTGGGTGGCTCAGTTGGTTAACCATCTGCCTTCAGCTCAGGTCATGATCCCAGAGTCCTGGGATCGAGTGCTGCATTGAGCTCCCTGCTTGGGGGGAGCCTGCTTTTCCCCTCTCCCTGTGACCCTCCCCCCTGCTTGTGCACACGCTCTCTCTCTCTCTCAAATAAATAAAATCTTTATTTTTTTTATTTTTTTAAAGATTTTATTTATTTGACAGAGAGAGAGATAGCGAGAGCAGAAACACAAGTAGGGGGAGTGGGAGAGGGAGAAGCAGGCTTCCCGCCGAGCAGGGAGCCTGATGTGGGACTTGATCCCAGGACCCTGGGATCATGCCCTGAGCTGAAGGCAGATGCTTAATGACTGAGCCCCCAAGGTGCCCCAAATAAAATCTTTAAAAAAAAAAAAAAAAGAAAGAAAGAAAAGAACCAAATCAGTAACAGACTTTGTTTTTAAAGGGAAACCACCAAAGATGGACACAGAGTGGGTGACGGACCAATATTTGGGTGATTGACCAATATTTCCTCTAAGCACAGCCAAGCCAGCAACCAGCCATCTCACAACTATTTATCCTAAAAAGAATAAATAAATTTCCATGAATACAGCACTTGCTCAAGTTACATGATCTACCTGATGCTTCCTATAATTTATTATTCCAAACCACACATATATAAAATATGTAAAACAAATATATTTATATATTGATATTAATGAGGTATGATCATCATTTTATGATAACTAATAATTATAGAGCTCAACAAGTTCTCAATTGTATTATATTATTAAATGCTGCCAGGGGCACCTGGCTGGCTCAGTCAGTAGAGCCTGCAACTCTTGATCTCGAGATTGTAGGATCGAGCCCCATGCTGGACATAGAGATTACTTAAAAATAAAAATCTTCAAATAATAGTAATAAATGCTTCCAATGCTCTGTGTACTATGTCACTACAATATGATCTCATCTCATCATCAAAGCAACTTATCATTTAGAACAAGAAACCAAGGTTGGGAGAGGTTAAGTAATCTTCCCAACATCACATAGCTGATAAGCTGGGGGATGGAAATTAAATCCAGTCAATGTGATCCCAAGCCCACCACACAGAGTCAACTGCCCAAATGGAATTTCTTAATGTTCAAGTCATGACAGCTACAGACTAACTCATACAATTGAGCAGCTAGAACCAAATGAAACACTTTGGTAGGCTGAAATTGAAAGTACCACACAGATCAAATTTTTGTTCTAGTCAGAACTGTAGAATGCTCAAAATTACAAGATAAAAAACGAAAGATGGTTTGATCCCTTGAATCCTACCCTCTTGATGACACTACAAAGGTCACTGTTAACATTTCATCTGGTCTATTTCTAGAACTCTGTGGTCACATAGACAAAATGTAAAGGGCGTTTAAAAAAAAGTCCACAATTAAAAAACAAAACAAAACACCTGTTGAGGTTTGGTCATTTGTAATTTTTCTGTTGATCCTTGGAAACTAAATACTTCATTATGGCAATCAGGAGAGCCCTCAACGGTCAAGTCTCCTGCACAAATGTTGACTGGAAGATTCCTGAACAAAGGGCGTTTAGGGGAGGGGCCTATGAACAACAGAAACACACGCTGAGGAAGCCCATCATACCTGATTACTTGGCTGAGTAAGGACTACGGTCAATTTTCACCCTACAAACACCATAAGCTCTACAACTGTAAGTGGCAAAAATTCCTGGAATAACTGGCTTAATGCCCTTGTTGTCAGCCTTGGAAATTTCTAATTTGAACATGGAGGCTAATACACAATAGAAGAAAATTCATCAAGAAGGCCAAACTGCATTTTTCTCCCCTGTGATATTTTGTAGTCTCTGAAAAAAAAAAAAATGGAAAAATCACTCTTTTTAAAAAAAGTGGCAGAGAAAATCTGTTTTCTATAGAATCTTATGTAATTAAGTTTTTAACCTCAAACAATTTAAAACAAAAAACATGCCTACACAAAAGCTCAATTTATTCACTAACGACCTTTAAAAAGTCCAATAATGTTAAGCATTATAGCAATCTAAAGGCAATAATTTTTCTCTTTCTGCTTGCTAGAAACAAACTATGAGCCAGAAGTAAAAGGGCTATTATTTCAAGACATATATGGAATATGCAGTTTCACTAGCAATTGGTTGTTGGATGAGCTTCCAGTAATGATGTTATTACCCTCCAAGATTTTCTGTGCATAAGATACGTTATCTTATGCACTAAGATAAGATGGGAGGGGCAGAGAAAAAGAAACCAATATGATTTCTGTCCATACCCTGATACAGACATCCCTGGTATCCTTCCCATTTCCTTTATAACACTGGTTACACTTGCAATTACTCCTCTTCCTGCCTTTCCTCCTCTGATGTGAGAGTTGGTAAACTCAAGAAATCTTCTTTTATCCAAAATGAAGTTATAATTTTTGCCATGAGGTAAAAAGGGGTTAGAGAAAAAGAGGAAATGCAATCATAGAAGTTGTCTTTCTAGACAGATTTCCATAGTGAAGGTATTTTTCTAATTATACTGTACTTGTTGTTACAAACTTAACAAAAAAAATCAATTGACCTAACTAATCATCATGGAAATCATCAGTGACTCAGAAGACCTACTAATATCCCCTGAATAGACTCTTGCTATTCAGTGTGGTCCACCTATCAGGAGCATCAGCATCCCTGGGAGTTTGCTGGAAATGCTGGACCTCAGTCCTTCCTCTAAATCTAGAGAATGTGCATTTTTAACAATACCCTGGGTGATAGCCTTGCATGGTAAAATTTGAGAAGAACATCAGTACAATGTCCAAATAAATCACAGAAGCATGCATTAAATGAAAGAGATGAGGGCCATCCACAACCTGCTGCTCCAGAAATACAGCTATGTAGAAAGCTGCATGGCTAATCGTGTGCCCAGATCGCCCATTTGATAACTGTCTAATCAGTGCACCAAAAATAATAAGATGCCTAGGAATAAACTTAACCAAAGAGGTGAAAGACTTGTACTCTGAAAACTATAAAACACTGATGAAAGAAATTGAAGATGACACAAAGAAATGGAAAGACATTCCATGTTCATGGATTGGAAGAAAAAATATTGTGAAAATGTCTATACTACCTAAAGCAATCTACACATTTAATGCAATCCCTATCAAAATACCAAGAGCATGTTCCACAGAACTAGAACAAACAATCCTAAAATCTGTATGGAACCACAAAGAACCCCAAATAGCCAAAGCAATCTAGAAAAAGAAAAGCAAAACTGAAGGCATCATAATTAAGGACCTCAAATTATATTACAAAGCTACAGTAATCAAAACAGTATGGTACTGGCACCAAAAAAGGCATGCAGATCAAGAGAATAGAAAATCCAGAAATAAACCCACCATTATATGGTCAATTATTCTTTGACAAAGCAGGAAAGAATATCTAATGGGAAAAAGATAGTCTCTTTAACAAATGATGTTGGGAAAACTGGACAGCAACATGCAAAGGAATGAAACTGGACCGCTTTCTTACACCGTACACAAAAATAAATTCAAAATGGATTAAAGATCTAAATGTAAGACCTGAAACCATAAAAATCCTAGAAGAGAACACAGTAACTTCTCTGACATCAGCTATAGCAAATTTTTTCTAGATAGGTGTCCTGAGGCAAGGGAAACAAAAGCAAAAATAAACTATTGGGACTTCAACAAAATGAAAAGCTTCTGCATGGCAAAGGAAACAATCAACAAAACTAAAAGGCAGTCTATAGAATGGGTGAAAATATTTGCATATGACATATCCGATAAAGGGTTAGTATCCAAAATATATAAAGAACTTACACAACTCAACACCCAAAAAACAAATAAGCCAATTAAAAAATGGACAGAAGACATGAACAAACTTTTCTCCAAAGAGGACATACATATGGCCAAAAGACACATAAAAAGATGCACAACATCGGTTGGCATCTGGGAAACACAAATTAAAGCTACAATGAGGTATCACCTCACACCAGTCAGAATAGCTAAAATCAACAACACAAGAAACAACAGGTGTTGGCAAGAATATGGAGAAAAATGAACACTTATCCACTGTTGGTGGGAATGCAAACTGGTGCAGCCACTGTGGAAAACATATGGAGTTTCCTCAATAAGTCAAAAATAGAACTACCTTATGACCCAGCAATGCACTACTGGGTATTTACCCAATGAATACAAGAACATTAATTCAAAGGGATATACGCACCCCTACTTTTATAGCAGCATTATTTACAATACCCAAGATATGGAAGTAGCCCAAGTGTTCATCAATTGATGAATAGATAAAGAAGATGTGGTCTATACCTACAGTGGAGTATCATTCAGCTATGAAAAAGAATGAAATCTTGCTATCTGCAACAACATGAATGGAGTTAGAGTATAATACCTTATTATTTCACTCATGTAGAATTTAAGAAACAAAACAAACAAGGAAGGGGGGGAATAAGAGAGAGAGGGAGAAAGCAAGAAACTTATTCTTAAACTCTTAATTTTAGAGAAAAAGTAAAGGGCGGGGGAGGGGTGAAATAGATGATGGGGATTAAGGAGGGCACTGTCTTAATGAGCACAGAGTGATGTATGGAAGTGTTGAATCACTAAATTGTACACCTGAAACTAATGTAACACTGTATGTTAACAGAAATTAAAATAAAAAATTAATTTTTAAAAGGAAAAAAATGTAATCAGTAAGGGTGTAGGTAATGCAGTTTGTTTCCTAGTCAGACGGCCCTGCTCTATTTAACTGACCTCCTGGGAAAAAGAACTCAGAGTAGAAATTCCTGTACTTGTTCTACAACTGACATCGTCATTAGACTGTAAACTCCTTAAGGGCAAAGACTCAATTTTTTTTTCCAGTAGAGTCTCAGAGCCTAGCCCAGGACTGAGCATATCGTAAGGGCTTAATATGTGATGAACAACAAACAAGTGGAATGATTACTTTTTGGAGACCTCTGACTTTTAGCCAAAACTCTGCTACCCCTCACAAGTTACTTCCCTGACTCTGGAACTCTGAGTCTTCGATCTTAAATGACAGGTCAGATCAAGAGGCTACTGTCTGATATTAGTTCCAGCTCTAATGTGTAAAGACACAAATTCATCTAGAATGACATTTTCATTTAAATATTAACCTCATTCTTAAGCCACCTTCAAATAAAAACATTAAGTACAGACCATAGCATTCTATGGATAATCGGTTCAATTGCTATTATCTGTCCCAACATCAGTCCTTCTAATACTAGAGACTGCCTGACACATTTGCTCCTTCTAGACAAATTTTTTGTTTCTATCTTGGGAACTAGCCTGCCTCCTTACTGAACGCTGTCGTTTTTTACTTCCAAGCATTTGCCTTCCACCAACCCTCCTCTCTCCCCCTACATCATTTCCAACCATCACTTCTCACAGCACAGCATGCGAAGCACCCACACACACATAATGCTAGGCTTCCCCCAGGCCCGTGGAATCTGGGAACAAGACTTAGGAATCTACATTTTGAACTTGTTACCAAGGTATTTCTTAGGTGCCTGCAAGTCTGGAACCCACTGTTCAGAGAACAGTTTGGGTCTAATGACTCAAAGTTCCCAACCATTCCCTGACCATTAATTTTTTGTTATCAGTTCCTTCTATGAGCTCAATGCACTTACTTTAGAGAAATTAGCTTAATACTAATTTGCAATGCTTGCTAATCACTGCCTATCACAATTCTGTTCATTCATGATAAAAAGAAATATTACAACCTTGTGTATCTCATCAGACCGTTTTATAGCAACATTTTTGAAAAATAATGATACCAAATTTTTTTAAGGAATTACTACCCCACCACCCCTTACACACACAACACCAGTCTCCTCCAATTCAGGGTCATTGGCCAGCCATCAATAGTACTAAATATTTCCCAATAACAAAACACATCAATGGACAACCTACAGTCATGTTTTCAACTCTATTCATTCACCCATCTAGATATCCATGCCAAAAGAGAAGTAGGTCTGGGGAGACAAGCTTCCCAGGGGCAATGATATTTTTAATGAATTTTTTAAGCAAGGATATCTTATCTTCCAAGCATGCTAATCACAGAACTCGAATCTAACCTACTCATTCTGGTTTCCGCTAAATAAATCCTGATCGTGTATAGAGGAAGCCAGGAAAAGGTGATAAATTCCATTTAAGTCTTCTCTTTGATTTTTCTCCATCCTCTCCTTAAAAGATGAGTTCAATCCCTTTTATTTGTGCTTCCATAATATGCTTTCTTTAATCCCAGCACTAATCTGAGTAATGTGATCTATTTGAATATCTCCATCAGATTTTCTTGCAAGTAGGAATTGTAGTTGGTTTGTTTTCTTCAGAAAGCTTTTTTACTGAAGTGTAACATATATACAGAAAAGTATCCAAACCCTAAGTAGAGAACCTGAGTTTTCAGAAATGAACACACTTGCCTCAACAGCACCCAAATGGAGCATCTAAAAACTATGTTGCAATCACCTCTGAAGCTCTTGAAATTGATAGACCCCAGGAATCTACAAGACCCATTTTAAATATTCTTGCTTCTAACAGACCAGTAAAACTGAAATAGACTTCTCTAGGCCATGAGGAGGCGAGAGCAAAGACAATGTTCCAACCCTATGACATTATCACTCTGACTGATGCATCAGAAGCTTTCTTCCACAGCATGGAAGACCATTTAAGGTAGCAGCACTCTGCTCAGCAAGCGTGTGCAGATCCTTTAGAATTAACTGAACGTTTCCATCAGAGTAACTTCATCACAAACCCAGCTGGGGGAAAAGAATGTTATTACACATAATTCTAATCCCAGAGCCCCTTAAGTATAGGACAGCAGGTAGGAGAGTGCCAAGAATATCCCAAACGAACTGGGGAAAAAAGCCCATTGTTTTTGATATTTTGGTATCTTTTATAAGACAGGTAGAAGGAGATCCCATTATGTAATTCGCAGACTTGTCAAGCTATCATCTCCCCTGCAGGAGGAATTTCTGGCTTTGCTTTTTGCTTTAAAACCCATTTCCAACATTCATGGTGCAAATGAGGCATTGCCCTCACATTACAATTGGAAATGTGATTGCAGGTAATAAAGAGCAGCCAAGACTCATTTAGGAAGGGTGATCTGGGGCCAAGAGGACAAACAACCCCCATCAAGCTTTGAATTATTTTTTTCAATAAGAGGTTGGATGAGGCATCTCTGTTTTCCCACTCATATCTCAGAACAGCACACAGGTGAGTAAGAGCTGGGGACACCAGCTGGACCAGGAAGATACACCACAGGCATTTTCTTTGGAAGTTACCCCATCCAGGACACCATGTGTGCACAAGGCATCTCTGTCACCATGGCCAAAGCTGTTTAGATACAAGAGTACAAAGTATTCTTTCATTCATTCATTCAATAAATATTAACAGAGCATCTTCCGAGTGTTTCAAGGTAGTCTTCCAGACGCTGAGATAGAAATCACAGTGCTTACGTTCTTTTGGAGAGAAAAGGCCAATAATAAAGTCACAAGTAAACATGGTATGATGTCATGATGTCTAAGAATGTTAAGTGCTCAGGAAAGGTTGAAAGTGAGTGACTTTTTGGATAAGGTAGTTTAGGAAGGCCTTTCTGAATAGGTCACAATTGAGCAGACACCAGAATTAAGGGAAGAAGTGAATCAAGAAGTCTTTGAGTGGGGCCTGGGTGATTCAGTGGGTTAAGGGGCCAACTCTTGGTTTTGGCTGAGGTCATGCATGATCTCAGGTCGTGAGATCCAGACCTGCCTTGACTCGGCGCTGGGCGTGGAGTTTGCTTGAGATTCTCTCCCCCTTCCCTCTCCCTGCCCCTCTGCTCCTCACTTCACCTCACCATGTGCTCTCTTTCTCAAATAAATAAGTAAATAAATAAAAACATAAAAAAAAAAAGTCTATGAATAAAGCCACCCAGGTTGAGGGTACATCAAGTACAAAGGCCCTGAGGCAGGAACAACCTTAATGTGTTTAAGGCACAGCTGGAGGTCACTGTGTCTGAAGCCAATTAAGTAAAGGGATGAGAATTTTTAGGACGTTTTAATCAAGGGACAGACTTTGGATTTTCTGTCAGTGTGACAGGAGTCATTAGAAGGTTCTGAGCAGAGTGATAAGGTCTGGCTTACGTTTTTAAGTTATAGTTCTGGTTGATCTGTGGAGAACAGACTGTAGGGGGCAAGTGCAGTGGTCAGGACAAGAGCCAATGATGAATAGGGGAAGGGTGACAGTGATGAACAAAATGAGAAGCAGTCAGATGGGGGATATGTTTTAAACATAAATCAAGAGCATTTGCTGATGGATTCCATTAGCAATCTAATCTAAATTGAGAGAGAGAAGTTATACTCTAAATCTTGGATATGAATAACTTAGAATCCCTGTGTACTAGAGATAGGACTGTAAAATTGTGCAACAACTACGGAAAACAGTATGGAATTCTTCAAAAAGTTAATAATAGAACCATCATGTGATCCAAACGATTATTTAGCCCTAAAAAATAAGGAATTACTGCCACATGCAACAACATGAATCAACTTTGAGGATATTATGTTAAGGGAAATAAATCAGTCACAAAAAGACAAATACTGCATCATTCCACTTATATGAGATATCTGAATTGGTCAAATTCATAGAAACAGCAGAATGCTGGTTACCAGAGGCTGAGGGGAGGGGAGGGGAGAAAGAGAGTTGTTGATTAATAGGTATAGAGTTTCAGACTTGCAAAATGAAGAAGTTCTGGAAGATCTGTTTTATAACAATGTGAATATACTTAACATTACTGACTTGTACACTAAAAGAAGGTTAGGATGGTAAATTTTATGTTGCTTTTACCACAATAAAAAATGAAACTCACATTTAAGGCACATTTAAGTACTGTTTAAGATATTCATAAATTAAAATACGTAGCATCTAGACTTTCATGATCGATTTTACTTCATCTATATCATATTACGTTTGCAAATCTTTCTTTTATAATGTAGGTACTATATTAGAACTGTAGTATATGTATACAATTTTATTTTTTATTTTTTTAAAGATTTTATTTGTCACAGAGAAAGAGGAGCACAAGCAGGGGAAGCAGCAAAGGGTGAAGCAGGCTCCCTGCTGAGCAAGGAGCCTGATGCAGGACTCGATCCCAGGACCCTGGGTTTATGACCTGAGCTGAAGGCAGACATTTAACCAACTGAGCCATCCAGGTGTCCCTGTATATATAATTTTATTTTTTTTTAAGATTTTATTTATTTATTTGAGAGAGAGAATGAGAGAGAGAGCGAGCTCATGAGAGGGGGGAGGGTCAGAGGGAGAAGCAGACTCCTGCTGAGCAGGGAGCCCGATGTGGGACTCGATCCCGGGACTCCAGGATCATGACCTGAGCCAAAGGCAGTCGCCCAACCAACTGAGCCACCCAGGTGCCCCATCCCTGTATATAATTTTAAAATAAATATATAAGCAAACACTTAAAAAGATTCTAAAGCTTAAACAAATAGTAAAATAGAACTGCTATTGACTGTAAAAAAGACTGGGAAGTGAGGGTTTATAAAGGGGAAATCAAGTGGTCCATATGGGGTAAAAGCTTGAGATTCCTAGGAGATATACTAAGTGGAGATGTGGAATAAGATAGAGTGTATGTGAGTCTGGAGTTCAAGGGACAAGTCCAAGCTGGAGACAGAAACTTACCAGTCATCAGCATCGTAACAGCATTTAAAGTCATGGCACTGGAGCAGATCAGCAAGTAAAGGAGTAAAGAAAGAAATGAAGTCTGAGAACTCAACCCTGGGAGACTCAAAGAGTAGACCTGAAAATAGCCAATCCATGAGCTAGGGTTTGGGCACATGAATTTGAGACTGGCAGAATTCAGACAGGGAGATACGGTGGTTGCTTGAAGTGAAAGGTCGCAAGGAGTTGGGAATGAGGAGGCCATGTAGGGTCCTGGGCAAAAAAAAACAGGAATGGGAGCAGCATTGAGAGAAGCCACGTGGACTCCCGCAGACAAAAGAGAACAGCCTCCAAGGCTAACATCTAGCAGTCCCAGTGAGATCTGCCTATTCTTGGTTACCTTCTTTTACCTGTTTGTGAGCTTGCCTGTTAGGCTCACAGTAACCCTCCAGCCGACTCAAGCGGGTTTCTTTCTTTACCACCAAACAATACTGATGAAATCCCAAAGAGAGGAGAAAATATACATGGTAGATAAGAACTGAAATCAAATGGTCTCAATAAAAATTCTAAATCCTATGTGGTGGATTGCAACATTTGGCCCCAATTCTTCACTCCTCCTTGCACCCATGCCCTTTGCCATGTAATGTGCGGTGCCAATCTACCCTGGGTGGGGTGGCCTGCTCTGCCTCCTGACTGTGGGCTCAGCCCAGAGCGACATGATTTGGTCAGCAGACATGATGCAAGCACCAGGAGCTCGGGCACTGAGGCTGGCTCTCCAGAGCCTGCCTTGACTACTGCTGGACAAGGAGGGACAAGTGGAGCAGAGCCAAGTCACCCCATCACCTCACCCCATTCAACAGCGAGCCAACCCCCAGACACATGGGTATACTCACCCATGATCAGCAGAACCTCGGTGACCCCAAACACATGAGCAATAAACACTCATTATTGTGTGCCCCTGATGTTTTTTAATTGCTATGTAACAAAGGTAATTGCTACATCGTATATAAAAACATGGATCGGATTTCATCAATTTATTTCCTATTCGATTATCACCACTGATAAGTGAGGAAAACCTGGCCCCCCAAAATGGCCCAATATAAACAAAAATTAATTGATAGAGCAAAAAAGGGATCTTCAAAAATACCTAAATGATACAGGGTCTAGCTGACTTATCGCCAACTACTGAAGAATTAACTGTAATTTTAAGGTTTATTATAAAATAAAGAAGCAAACAGTCTTCCATATTGTTTTCTTTGCTTGTTTGGCTATCAGGCATTCAGATTCTTCTGGTCATGATTTGTTATACAGGTGGGGGAAAAAAAAGTCAAAAAGCAGTCTGTTTTAAGAACCAGTCTTTTATTCTTTCAGCACAAAAACCTCATTCATCTTCAGTGAGTGGTTATACAGTCCAAAAGCATTACTTAGAGAATCATTTTATGTGAACTCAAGTTAGCATAGCACTCATAAATGCTATTCATAGATTATAAAAAATTGTGATTTGGAGTTGGGTATTTTGTGATAGTACAAAAGTTCTCAATGAACTGAAATTAATATTCCAATAGTCTATACCTTTTTATTTTTAGCAATCAATATCTCAATATATTATCTTATTTGGAAGTAATCTAGGTTTTCCATGAACATCCAAAATCTAGTGGATAACTTAGCATAAACTGATCTCATTTACATTTAAATTACTTGCTTTTATTAATTATACTTGTATGAGGCATTAAATAGCTAGCCATCATCTTATTTCTCTCACTGGTAAATTTTGTAATAAAGAGACAGCATGAGCTTTTATGGTTAGTAAACCCAGGTAGACAAAGGTATTTATTTGTACTATATTTAATGCTGATAACTCTGAAGACATGCCTGTTTTTATTAAACCAGCAAACTAAAAACCAGTGTTTATTTATCAAAGATTATCTCAGATCACGTGGACCTGAAAAACCTTTGGGTTAGTTTTTGTTACATTTCTGTGAATTTTTTGAATACTTAAATTCTGTAAGTGCTTTCTTTTCCTTAAGCCAATTAAATAGAGTTCTTTTATAAATTAATTTTGGCAATACCACTTGGAAGTAGAAAATATGACATACCTATAACATGCATACATAGACACACATAACATATAAACAGAAACAAAAACCTTAGTTTCATTTTAAAATTCATGCCATCAATCAAGAACAAACCACAAAAGAATAGTTGAATCCAAATTGTATTTTTAGCAGATGTACTAAGTTAAGGTTACCTGCTCAGATGGCCAAAGTCTTTTACTAAGTATTTTTATTTGCACCCTGTGAGGATCCTTTAAAGCTGTTTTTTGTTTTGTTTTGTTTTTTTAATTGAAGTATAGTTGGCACACAATGTTACATTTAGTTTCAGGTGCACAACATAGTGATTCTCCAAAACTATACATTGTATTATGCTCACGCAAGTGTAGCTACCATCTGTCACCATACAAGGTTATTACAATACCACTGACTATATTCCCTATGCTGTACCTTTCATTCCCATGACTTATTCATTCCATAACTGGAAGCCTGTATCTCCCACTCTCCTCCTCCCATTTTGCCCAACCCCCACCCTCTCCCCAATGGCAACCATCAGTTTGTTCTCTATATTTATGTGTCTGTCTCTGCTTTTTGTTTGTTAATATGTTTCATTTTTTAGATGCCACATATAAATGAAATCATATTGTATTTGTCTTTCTCTGTCAGTAGTCTATATTTTTATTTTATTTTTTTAAAGATTTTATTTATTTGAGAGAGAGAGAATGAGAGATAGAGAGCACGAGAGGGAAGAGGGTCAGAGGGAGAAGCAGACTCCCTGCTGAGCAGGGAGCCCGATGTGGGACTCGATCCTGGGACTCCAGGATCATGACCTGAGTTGAAGGCAGTCACTTAACCAACTGAGCCACCCAGGTGCCCAACAGTCTATATTTTTAATTTGATAATACCATGAGGCTTAGGAGTTTAAGAATTGTTAAAGAAGCCTAACTAACAACTTATTTGCCTCTGACCAAGCCTGAAATGTTGTCATTTTCTCTCGACAACAGTACTTGTATTGTACATTGAAATAGTAAGACTCAAAGCTGGAGTGTGAAAATATGCAATGCTCCAAATTGAAGGGTAGCTCAATTGTAGAGTTGGGAGAAGAGAGGAAATGAAAAGCAATATAACCCTCAGCTGTTATACTTGGGACTCCTGAAGTCAAGAATATCAGTAAATACCAGTCCTTGGTGAGCCAACAGTTTAAAAATATTAAATTCCCACAGGAAGTCTTTTCCTTGAACCTGAATGTAATTGCCTTCAGATCTTTAATAGCAATTCAAAAAAAAAAAACTTAATTAAATATGCGTGAATGCATTCAACAGCTGGTCTTCAGAAACCACAGTTATTCTAGAGTTCAACATGAACAAAGTTTAAGGTTAAAAAATGGTTTCCAAAACTATGCAACTCCCACGACAAGCTCAAAGACCTATTCCTTAAATATCAAAATATTCACGCACCCTTTTAAAGACATCTATAAAACAGCTGCATTACCTATGCTGGTAAACACTTGGGATCATTGGTTCCCAGTTTTGGGATCATGGGTTCTGGGATCTCTCATACTACAAAAAAAGAAAGTAAAGCATTTTTTTAAGGCACCAGAGATCTGAGCTTAAAATCCTCGATCTTGTGGTTCTCACACACTAAGTTTTTTTCTTTGACAATCAATATTCATTTTTCCATAAAAAGTGTGGTCACAACGACTTCATTTATAGAAACCTAAAATATCATTTGCTTAAAAATTTGTAAAAGTATTGCTATAATGTTATCATGCTGTTAGAAATGGATTTTATATGCATGCATAATATATATAATGCTAGAAACTGAATGTCTTAAAAATCAAATTTTAAGTTTTACATGAAAGAACGGATGGAAGAAAATATCTTCCACACTATCCCCAGAATTAACTTTTGTTGTTAAAAGAAAGCCAAATTTAATGTTAAGCCACTTGCTGGTTTAAAAACTTTCACGGAATCTCTGTATGCTACCACAAGCCCTGATGAGAGCATAGAAACTTGTCGCCTATACTTGCCCTCAGGAGCATTTCCAGCCTCATCTGGAATCACTCCCGCCCTCCAAGTCAGCCACACAACTCCGCCCATCCTTAACTCAAGCTCTGGCCTTTCCTCCGTGATTTTGCAAGCTCTGTTCCCTTTGCTGAAACGCCTTTTTCCCTGCCTGGTCAGTATCTATCCATGTTGCAAGACCTACCTCAACTTGAAGCCATCCATCCCCACGACACACTCAGGACATACTCCCTTCTGAGCACACACACTCTCTATATCCCACTGGCCACACCTGACATTGTCTTCAGTTCTTCACACCACTCACCTCCAGGGCACGGATATTGTCTTCACCCAGCTTGCTATCCCCTAGTGCCTGGCACGCAATAGGTGTTTAGGAAAGTTCTTTGGAATGGGAGGGAAGGGAAGGGAAATTAAAACAGAAATAGGTGAAAGCATGCAAGAGTCCTGAAGGACAGTGAGGATCTTAGCAGGAGAGTATGGCTTATTTTTACTATGTCTCAGTTCACATCCTGTTTTTTGTCTTCTGTATTTCTCTAAAACATCACTAGCCCCAGGAAGTTTTACTAAAAAACTCTACAGTAACGACCATCACCTTCATGGCCCAACTTCATAATAAGAATACTTTTTCTGTTTGTTCTTTTAACCCCCTCCTCTCCTCAGTTCCTGCATTCAGGCTCCGCAACCAACACTTTGGCATAGACTCCCAGGGACAACATATCTGCTAAATCCAATGGGTGGTTCTCTTGCCTCAACATAATTAATTCGCTGGGAGTATTAAAGGTGTTGAATATTCCATCACTGAACCTCTTGCCCCACACTTGGCGTCCTTTCCTACATATTCTGCTATTCTCCCCCGCTGCCTCTGTCCCTGTGTTTTCTCCCTTCCCTTTATTTGTCCCCTAAATGCTGGTGTTCCTTGAATTACTAGCTTTTATTGTTTTGCCCTTCTTTTCTCTAAGCCATCTCTTCCAATCCCACAGTTGTCACCTGCTATCTACCTGCTACTGTCTTCTTAACATGAATCTAACTTTAGCCACGTCTCACTCCCGGACCCTTTTTTTCTAACTGCCTATTAGATACTGAACACATCCTATGCTGAACTCAGCACCACTTCACCTTCTCCTCCCACACTCCCTACCATGGTTAACTGCACTGCCATTCCTGCAAGCTCCCATGGCAGAAACTTGGGGAACGTTCCCAGAGCCTCCCTCTCCATCAGCACCCATGTCCCATGAGATACTAAGGGCTGTTAAAGTACTTCTTATTCTCTCCTGACCACCCTCACAGCCCAAGCTCCTTGCCATCTCTCACCCATACCGTAGAACACCTGGTCTTTAGCTTTCTGATGAACTCCCTCTTCACACCACACATCTTACCCACGGTGCTAGCAGAGCTGTCCTCCTAAAATTCAAGTGTACCAGGCTCACTCCTTTGCTAGAGCCCTTCAATGGCACTCCTGCCTGAAGGTGAAGCCCCAGTTGCTTCACTGCCCGCAAGACTCCCCATGACCCTGGTCTCTGTTCATCTAGCTTCACCTTCCCTACAGCAAGACCCTCCTCTGGCCATGGTGAAGCTCTTGCACAGTCTTCCTAATGCTGTTTGTTGGTTGTTTTTTTTTTAAAGGTTTTATTTATTTGAGAGAGAGAGAGAGAGCATAAGCGGGGCAGTGGGGCGCAGAGGGACAAGTAGACTCCCTTCTGAGTACGGAGCCTGACACAGGGCTCGATCCCAGGAGATCATGACCTGAGCCCAAGTCAGATGATCAACCAACTGAGTCACCCATATGCCCCTGTTTTGGGGGGGGGGTTAAATTAAAGATTTATTTTATTTATGGGGGGGGGAGAATGAGGGGGGGGGGGAGGGGCAGAAGGGGAGGGAAAGAAAGAATCTCAAACAGGCTCAAATCCGACCTGGGGCTTAATCCTGATGTGGGGCTTGATACCACAACCCTGAGCTCACAAACTGAGCCAAAATCAAGCGCCAGACACTTAACTGACTGAACCACCCAGGCACCCCATTCCCAATGCCGTTTGTATCTCATTCTTTCACATGTGAGTTTATTTCTCCCTGGAATTCTTCCTATCCTGTGTGCCTAGAAAATGCCTCTTCATCCTTTAAAACACAGCTGAAGTGTCACCTCCTCTGTGAAGCCCTCATGACTAAGCCCTGCCCCCAAGCCTATTCTATATGGTTGACTATTATCTTCCTTTGTCCTATCTCTAATTTTGGTTTGTACTTGGGGTCCAGCACCTTCTATACTATATTGTAATCCCTTGCTGGCAAGTCCCCTGTCCCACTACACTTTAAGTCCCATGAAAAAAGAATGTATCTTCTTATGCTTTACTGTTTCACCTCTGACTGGAAGCATTATAAGAATTCAACAAGGAATTGATCTATCAGCAATTAGGTCTTTTCTCCTTCTCCCTAGTGCTGCAAGAATGAACAAGAAAGAGGAAAAGAACTAAACAATAATAAATTGTCTAATGTTACCTAGGTAAGAATTGAAAGGGATAAAGAGGAAAATTCACTTCCTTTTCAAGTAACACTAACTGAACACATTATAGGCCACACCCTAAGAACTTAACATATATTAACCCATTTAATTCTGAAAACATTGTAATCCAATGGGTATTACTAATACCCTCATTTCACTGATGAGGAAATTGAGGCAAAGACAGACTAAATAACTTTCCCAAGGTCATGTAGGTTCTAAGTGGCAAAGTCAGAATTCACACTCAGGAAGTCTTATTAACCTACACTGTGGTACCACTCAAGACACACATCTAGGAGAAAGACAGCTGAAGGGAGGAGTGCCTAAACGAGGAATGCAGGAAGCACAGACAAGGAAGGGAATTCTCTTGAGCAGAAATGAAGACAAAGAAAACTGGTCTTGACTGCACTTGGTGCCAGGAGATTATCTAGTAGGAGCCAAGACCCAGGACAGGTTGGTTACTGTGCAGAGTCATACGGGTTAGACACGTGGAGCAACACAGAGAAGGCAAATGGGGAGGCATCTCTGCTGCATTCAGGAACAACGTGGGAAACACCTCCATGTTTGCACTGTGGGAATGTGTGTGTGTGTGTATGCATCTGTCTGTCTCTTGGGCCAAACACTGCTGGTTACTTTTCTCCACTCCCAACTCTCACCTGGCTCTGAATTCGGCTCACCTGGCCTCACTCTTGGCTGAACTGAGTCCCCCCTACTCCTTCCCGCGCCTATTCATTCACAGCTGAGGTTAGAGGAGCTAAATTCAACAGAGGCTTGCTCACAGGTGAGACTGGAGGTAAAGGTCAATATATTCTGGGAACACAACTCCGGCATAAGAAAATACTGCTGACATATATTGTTCTTTTGAAAAGCAATTGTTAAACTCATGAGTTGAGAGCACTGTTTAAAATATCTACCCAAGAGGAGAAGGCAAGAATATAGTCTTTTAGAAATCTAAGATTCAATCTCCAACTTGGTTCCCAATTTGGCTCACACATTCTTACAAGTCATGATTTTTTACATATATTTGTCCTGTGAATTTATCTTCTCCCCCATCCCCGACATGGTTTTATGTAGTTCATCTGAGGATATGTTACAGCACACTGTTTAGGAATTTGGCTATCAGGAAGAGCAATGGACAAGACTGAGCCAACACCATGCCACTCAGACTGATTAAGAGTGAGACATCTGAATGTCCTGGCACAAACCTCGGGCCAAAAAGGTAACAAATGAAAAAGACAAGCAAACAATTGCAGCCTAATGTCCTGAAACATCAATACTCCTTCTGTCGTTTATATACTCAGCCCAACATGAGAATCACTTTTCAAACTATAGTGACATTCATCTCCAAATTTCTGGGGTTGCACTCAATTTAATTCCCTAGAAGTTAAGATTTAAAACGTGTCTCAGTATCAATCACATTTCTATTTAGCTGGGAGTCAACTGTTCAATAGTTTGCAGAATCCAATCTAGGGTAAAAGAGAACTGGTCACCATTCAGATCGTCCCCTCAGGAGATAATCCATACAGCCTGCTCCCTGCAAGGATGTGGGCGAGCTCTCCTGCATGATAAGGGGGAGCTTTTGAACCCAAACAGGAAAGAAAAAACTGTTTATTCCTTGGCACCATGAGAGAAAATTTAATTTTACTTCGTGTCCAAGAGCTTTTCATCTTCAAAGTGCTTCACAAATATTAACTAATTAATCATCACAGTACTACCGAGCAATGACACAGGGATTAAGACCAAGGGAGTTACTGAATGCCAGGGAGTACAGTTCAGAAGGTAAGAAACCCCCACAATAAGAAACTCCTTTTGCCTGGAGGGGTAGGAGTGTGGTTACAGCAGGCTCCTAGGACTCCACCAAGTCCAGCAGTTTAAAATCCATGCGAAGAATAGCGTCAAAACCAGAACTGATGTGGTCACAAGGCCAAAGGTTCCTTACAGAAGGAAACCTCAGTTCCCTCAACTGCAAGGTGGCTGATTCCAGAACTGTCCCCAGAGGGTGCTTGTGACACTTCAACAGGGTAACACCTGTCAAGATCTTAGCACAGGGAAGCCTAGTGCCCAGTAAGTGCTCCATAAACACTCGTAATGTTATAAAATGGAAAGGGGGCCATGACTTCCAGGTACCTAAGCTGAAAAATGGGTTAAGAGCTTCAGGAAATTTTCAGGCAATGTCCATTTTTCTATTTGTGAGAGACAATGAATTTGGCCAAATTATATATTGATTGAGTTATGGATTGAACTGTGTCTCCTCACCAAATTCAGATGTTGAAGTTCTCATGCCCATTACCTTTGAATGTGACCTTAATTGAAAAGCGGGTCATTGCAGATGTAATTAGTTAAGATGAGGTCGCACTGGAATAGGGTGAGCCCTAATCCAATAAGACTGGTGCCTTTTAAAAAGGGGATATCTGGATGGACACACACACACACACACACACACACACACACACACACTCTTAGAATTCCATGTGAAGATGAAGGCAGAGATCAGGGCAGGGCAGTAGAAGCCAAGGAAGGCCAAAGATGGCCAGCAAGTCACCAAAAGCCAGGAGGGAGATGCTGGGGACAGATTTCTTGCTTGCAGCTGTCAAGAAGGCTGCCAACACCTTAATTTAGGCGAGACAATAAATTTCTATTGTTTCAGCCACCCAATTTGTGGTGCTTTGTTATGGCAGCCCTAGCAAACTAACACAACCACTAAATAAAGTCAGTTTTGTTTAATAAACAACCATGAACCTACCAAATCCCAAACACAAGTCTATTGGTCTGTTGATTCACAGATACCCCAAACATCCTGAAGGAATGAATCCAGTAGTCTCCTCTCCTTGCCAAAGAAAGAGTAAGCACCATAGGAAAGGGGGCGCTGGAAATCCAAACAAGCAGCAGGACTTGGGACACCTGCTACCACCAGTCAGGAAATCAGACTTTTGTCATCTCAATTTTACATGGCTTATCAAAACCTGATTTACATAATACTTCTCAGTATCCATATAGAGAGGCCAAATTACACCTTACATGGTCTTGACCACTCCATATAGTGAGGATGGGTTAGGACACACTGATGGGTGCCCCAGCGTCTGCGTGCTCCTTTTTCCTCCAACACTCCATGCACCTGTATCACAGCTTTTACCCTTGTCTTCCAGGTGCCTAGCATGCCATCCCCCACAGGCTCACATGGCAGCTCCTTAGCTCGGGTCATGATCCTGGAGTCCCGGGATCGAGTCCCGCATCGGGCTCCCTGCTCAGCAGGGAGTCTGCTTCTCCCTCTGACCCTCCTCCCTCTCGTGCTATCTCTCATTCTTTCTCTCTCAAATAAATAAAATCTTAAAAAAAAAAAGAGAGAGAGACTTTTATTTTCAACCCATAAGTTAACCTTCTCTAGAGGATTCCCCCAGCACCTCCTTCAGTGCTGGCCACAACATTGTGCCCCAATCACACTGCAGGTCATCATCTGATTTTATACTCTTGACAGCATTTATCCCTCTCTGATGCACCTTGTTTACTATTGTTTACTTCCCTGGTGTCTGTCTTACCCTATTAGGATGTCATTTCTCTGAGGGCAGACACTTCATTTGCCTCAGTCAGTATGGTAACGTCAATGCTTAGCATGAGGCATAGTGCGCTGCAGGTACGTAATTTTTTGTGAATGAATGAATGAGTACTACCTTCAAAGGTGAATTATTTTCAGCTAGGTACAAAGTCCTGCAGTTTATTTAAAAGGAGAACCACGAGCTGGCCCAAGTATAAGATTCTGGAAAGTATCAACATACAGAGTTGGCAAATCTAAAACCCAAGATATTGGTAATGCATATTTAAATGATCCCTGCTATCAACAATTTGCTCAGTGTAATATAAACATGTCAGATATCTTTCAGCTTAAACAATTAGTCCAACTGCTTCACCCACTCAGTATTTTCTTCATACATTATCAGTCAAAAAAAATCTGTGTTTACAAGTTTTTTTTTTAAAGATTTTACTTATTTATTTATTTGAGAGAGAGAGAGAGAGACTTGGGATGGCAGAGGGACAAGCAGACTCCCCGCTGAGCACGGAGCCCAAGGTGGGGCTTGATGACAGGACCCTGAGGGTCATGACCTGAGCCAAAACCAAGAGTCAGATGGGTAACCAAATGAGCCACCCAGGTGCCCCTACAAGACAAGCTTTTAATAAAATTAAAGGCTATTACAACCTAAAATGCAAAGCTACTTGTTACAACTTAACATTTCAACCTAATAATTTTTCTTATAAAAGATAGAAATTAATAATTTTTTAGAATATGAAGATATTTTGATAAGAGGTATCTAAATTCCAATCTTTTTAACATGTTTGGAAAGTTAAGCATTAAAAACAAAGCTAAATAAATGTCAGTGACCTAGGAGATACTCAATTCAACTTGTCTAAAAGAATTCCCTTAAGAAAAATAGCTACCCTGGGGCACCTGGGTGGCTCAGTCGTTAAGCATCCACCTTTGGCTCAGGTCATGATACCAGGGTCCTGGGATCGAACCCCGCATCGGGCTCCCTGCTCTGCAAGAAGCCTGCTTCTCCCTCTCCCACTCCCCCCGCTTGTGTTCCCTCTCTTGCTGTGTCTCTCTCTGTCAAATAAATAAATAAAATCTTTAAGAAAAAAAGAAAAATAGCCACCCTAAGAGTCATGAGCTCTGAATACTGAATGTGACCTTTATAGGAAAACAGTTTTCTGTTTATATTTTAAAATAGTTATTGGCAGTATATTACTCATGTTCTTTTATCCCACATTAAAAAACAAAAACAGAAACAAACAACTTTAAGTCATTCAGGGTAAACCATGAATATAACAAGCCAATGCTAGGTGGTGGTGGGCGGGGGGAAGGTGGAGAGGAGGGCAGTGAAGACATCCCCAGGCAAATGTAATGCTGTCCCAAAATCCATTCCAGATTCAAAAATCAGATACAAAATTAACTAATATACATTCTTTCTTGTCTTCTCCTTTTTTCCCCCCTTTAGGTCAGTTTATCAAAATGGATCCAAAAACATCAGTTAAGTTTATTTATTTTTTTAAAGATTTTATTTATTTATTTGAGAGAGAGAGAGAGAATGAGAGATAGCACGAGAGGGAAGAGGGTCAGAGGGAGAAGCAGACTCCCTGCTGAGCGGGGAGCCCGATGGTGGACTCGATCCCGGGACTCCAGGATCATGACCCGAGCCGAAGGCAGTCGCTTAACCAACTGAGCCACCCAGGCGCCCATCAGTAAGCTTAAACCTAGAAACATTCTTTAATGAGTTTTGGTTTAGTACACATATTCTAAACAATTATGTATTAGCAAATTCAAAAGGTTGAAAAAACAAACTTACTACATAGGATTTCTGGAGCCATCATTAACCACTCAGTCACATTATCATTATGGTCACCAGAATTGGCCATATGTTATTCAGAGAATAAAGGTAGACAATGGAAAATTCCACCTCATCCTTCTCAATGAGGGCAGCTGCTGCCCTTGTTAAAACAGAATTTCACTCACATTATTACCAATTACAGGAAGAATTTACTAGGCTGATCACATCACCTTCTGTCATCTGAAACTACATTCCAAACTACCTGACACTAACACCAATTACACAACAGTAATCAGCAAATCACAATCAACCCCGTCAGCTGCTGAAAATGTATCAGGAGGAATTAAATACAGGATTCTCCACCTCATTCTTTGTACATCTCCAGCAAAATCAATATAGGATCTAAAATCACATCAGGGAGCGCCTGGGTGGCTCAGTCGGTTAAGCACCCGCCTTCGACTCAGGTCGCGATCCCACAGTCCTGGGATTGAGCCCTGCGTTGGGATCCCTGCTCAGTGGGGAGTCAGCTTCTCCCTTCTCCATCCTCCTGCTCTCTCTCTCTCAAATAAATAAAATCTTTAAAAAAATAAAGTCACACCAGCCTGCAAAGCATCATCTTGAAAGCATCTGAAAGTGCCATCTCCAAGGTGCTCTAGCCTCCTGCGTCATAACCCATAATGTGTTAGCAAAGTTTGAAAGGTGGAAAAAAATAATTTGGTCAAACCAAGTAAGAAGTTCTGCCATTGTTAACTGCAAGGTCATATTATCATAATCCACTGTCACCTGTACTTCCCTTCCTGAGATCTCGAGGACAGATTACATGGCAGAGGGTCAATTACTGCATCTACTACCCACACACTCAAGTTAATCTGTTCCTCCAGAATCTTTAAGATTTATCAATACTGTAATGTGACTAACATTTTTTTCTTTCTCCTTGAGAGCAAAGCCCAAAGCCAGTTCTCTCTCCTTCCACTGAAAGCTTAACATGATAGCTGCCTTTCACACTTCCTGATTATTCATAGGATTTGAAGAAAACCAAATTGAAAAGGAATGGTCAGAAAGTTGACATGAACACTAAACATCAAGAAATCTATCAAACAAAATATTATAGGACCTAACAGATAATCTTATTACATTAAGAGATTCCCTTCAGTGATGAAATATAAGAAAAACAATCTACAACTTCCTTCCTCCACTTTTTCTTATTTGTCCATCATGTGTCCATCATCTATCCATCCACATATAAACCAAGCATGGTGTCTCCAGGTGGCAGTTATTTTTTTTAATATATGTGCCAGGTGCTGTTCCAAGGTCTTTAAAAATAGGAAGTTATTGGGCGCCTGGGTGGCTCAGTTGGTTAAGTGACTGTCTTCGGCTCAGGTCATGGTCCTAGAGTCCTGGGATCGAGTCCCGCATCGGGCTCCCTGCTCGGCAGGGAGTCTGCTTCTCCCTCTGACCCTCTTCCCTCTTGTGCTCTGTATCTCTCATTCTCTCTCTCTCAAATAAATAAAATCTTTAAAAAAAAAAAGGAAGTTATTTAATTCTCATAACGACCTATGAGATAGGACTGCTATCCCCATTTTACAGAAGAAGAAACAGACACACATAATGATTAAGTAACTCACCCAACACTGGAGAGCTATCGAGTATCAGAGCCAGGATTAAACCCAGGTAGTCTGACTCTACGGTTCATAGTATAAACCAGAACATGACACTGCCTATTAGGAGGGATGGCTAACATGTCAAAACTAGGAAGCCCTAAGTGGTTTAGAAATGAAGACTCGGGGTCCAGCATCAAAAAAGACCTTGCTCGGAACACCTGAGTGGCTCAGTCAGTTGGGCGTCTTCCTTCGTCTTGGGTCACGATCCCAGTGTCCTGGAATCGAGTCCCGCGACTGGCTTCTTGCTCAGCAGGGAGTCTGCTTCTCCCTCTGCCTGCTGCTCCCCCTGCTTGTGCTCACACTCTCTCTCTCTGTCAAATGAATAAATAAAATCTTAAAAAAAAAA